>NC_136410.1:205575733-205585733 GCF_051521515.1 Lactuca serriola
GGTTTATTATATAATTTATATTATTAACTTTCTGTGGAGAAATTTTATAAAATAAGGTTGTTTAGATATCAAACTTTAGTTTAAAAAATAATAAGTTTTTGTTAAAAAAAGATTGAACATAATATGATCCAAAATATGATGATTCAAAATATTTATGATTAAAAATGTTATGATTCAACATATTTATGATCCTTATTTTTATAAATTAAATATTTTGATTCAAATATTTTATGAATTTTATTTATATCTTTTATGATTCAAAGTTAAATAGTTTAAAATATATGTTGATCCAAAATTTGTTATGAACATAAATTTTATTTAATTAAGTATATTATAGACTCAAAATTAGATGATTAAAAAATAAAATGGTCCAAAATACAATGATTCAAAAGGATTTGATCCAAAATTTTATGATCCAAAATTTTATCCTTAATATCTTAATGATTCGAAACTTTTATAATTATAAAAACATCAAAAACTTTAACTGACATTCAATTCAAAAAAATCAAAAAATTGAAATACAAAAACAAAAACAAAAAACAATAGTAGCAACTTCAAAATATGTAGTAAAAACGAAAAAAAAATTTAAAAATGAAGAAAAAAATATAAAATATAAAAAATATCATAATTAAAAGGAAATTATCATCTAAAATGATCTACTAATATGGTACAAGGAGTTATAATCTAATATAATATTTAGATGATGCAAAGTGTCTTACGATCCAAAACAAATTTAAATTAAAAACTTATATAAAAGACGATTAAAAAAATAAGTAAGGAGAAATATCATAAAGAAATCTATATATTTTGATTTGCATGGTGTCTCAATAAGATTATTACTAAGCTACTAGCCACGAGAATCAAAACTGTCATTGGGAGGATCATTGGAGATGTACAATGGACTTATGTAGAGGATTGTAACATATTAAATGGGTCGCTAATCGTCAATGAAATTTGTACATGGGCCAAAAAAATAAAAAAGAAGGTGTTGCTATTCAATGTAGACTTTGACAAAGCTTTCGACTCGGTAAACTGAGAATACTTGGATTCTATACTTTTTCAGATGAGATTTGGAAAGAAATGGAGAGGGTGGATCGGTGGATGTCTCTCCTCATCACGTGCTAAGAATTCAATATAACTGAGGGGTCCGTCAAGGAGATCCACTATCTCCTTTCCTGTTTATAATAGCAATGGAAGGCTTAAACGCCTTAAAATCAACAGGAGAAAAATGTATCTTTAAAGGCATTAATATTCCACACGGAGGACCTAGAATCTCCCATCTCTTTTATGCTGACGACGCACTGTTTTTTGGAGAGTGGTCACGATCTTATCTAAAAAATCTAGCTCGTATCCTCAAGTGATTCCATGTTTCTTCCGGCCTCAAGGTTAACTTCCATAAATCTAAACTCTTCGGGTTAGCGCTACCTCACAAGAAACTTCAAACTGGGCAAATATTTTAGGTTGTGAAGCGAGTACACTTCAATTCACATATCTTGGGGTACCTATTGGCGCTAATATGAACCTAGTTAAGAACCGGGACCCGGTGATAAATAAATTTCAAGCAAAGCTCTCAACTTGGAAAGCTAAATCATTGTCATTCCAGGGCCGGTTTTGGATTGTTCCAATTACTGATCCTTCCCTTATCTTATTCACATAATTTTAGTTCTTTTATTATTGTATTTCCTTTTCTAAGCCTTACAGATAGGATCTCTAGTTTCCTTCCTCTGTATATATTTTTTCCTTTGTATTCCCTTGTTATGAATGAATACAGAAAATACTTGACTCCCAAATTTTATATGGTATCAGAGCGGGTAACATACCGCTTGAACAAAATCCTAAAATAACAATCTCCATTCAACATGGCTGGGGAAAAAGACAATGGCAACAACTTATCAAACAAGACTAACAACGAAACATTTGACCATGGCTCTCCTTACTATCTTCACCCCTCAGACTATCTGAGGCAAATGCATGTGAATGAAACATTAAACGACAACAACTATCTTGCTTGGGTTCAAGAAATGGAGAATTTTCTGTTTGCGAAAAATAAAATAGGGTCGTCGACGAAACCCTTCAGAAACCAGAGAAGACACATGTTAATCACATGGATTGGCTACGATGTGATGCCATGATTAAAGGGCAGCTGACTATAGACATGGAAAGGGAGATCATATCTAGTGTCAAATACGCTAGCACTACCGAAGAAATCTGGAACAACCTCCGTGATCGTTTTGGGAAGGAAAGCGCACCTAGGGCGTATGAGCTAAAACAACTTCTCACAAAAACTAAGCAAGACGGGGCTTCTGTCTCAGCATATTACACCAAGCTAAGGGCACTTTGGGACGAGATAAGTTCAGTTTTTAATATACCCAAATGTTCTTGTGCATGTTGCAAATGTGGGATTAGTAAAAGACTCACTGAACTAAGAGATAAGGATAGATTATATAAGTTCTTACTTGGACTCGACAATGAGTTCTCCACGATCAGAACCAAAATATTAGCAATGAAGCCTATTCCTACTTTAGGTGAAGCGTACCATCTTGTGGCAGAAGACGAGCAGCAACGGGCAGTCTCGACTGGAAAAAGGACCAATAGTGAAACAGTTGTGTTTCAAGCTCACATAAAGCGTGATGCTAATGTTTGGTCACAGAGAAAAATGGGTCCAAGAAATGGAAAAAGAGGAGGAAACGATAAAGTTGAACATTGTGATTTTTGCGGGAAATATGGACACACTCGCGACGGTTGTTTCAAGCGGATCGGGTAACCGGAATGGTGGCCCGACAAACGGAAACCAGAAAAAGGAATAGCGAAAGCAGCTTTTGTCGAAACAGAATGGGACTCAATGAATGATTAGCACGGTGATGAAAAGATTACTATATCTGGACTAAGCAGCGAACAGTATAGGCAATTTGTCAATCTTTTCACAACGAAAAATTCTCAGAATACTGATGTTACTCAACCGATAGCCAACATGGCAGGTAAATTTGATGAAGGTAACGATTAGGTTGTACACTCAGGTTATACCGAGCACATAACCCACATTCTCGATTCCTTTCACAACAATGTTGAACCATCACATGAATTACCCGTGACCATACCAAATGGCGATTCTATTCTTGTAAAAGGAAAAGGAACTTGTACTTTACCTAACAGGAGTGAAATCCGAGATGTTTTATATGTTCCGGACTTCACGTGTAACCTATTATCTGTTAGAGAGTTAACAAAAGGACTTAAATGCGCCATAACATTCTTTCCAGATTTTTTTGTCATGCAGGACTTGAGTTCGAGGAGAATGATTGGGACGGGTAGTTGCCAACGAGGTCTATATCGGATGAAAGTCAAAGAAAATAAAAGAGAAGCCTTAGCAACAACAGGTGAAGTATGGCACAAACGCTTGGCACATGCCTCACATAGCAAACTTTCACATTTTGATTTTTTTCTTTAAGCTCGAACAATATGGTTTGTGACTCTTGTGCAAGGACAAAGTTTACTAGATTGCCCTTTTCTACTAGTTCTATCAAATCAATAGAGTGTTTTGAACTTTTACATTGCGATATATGGGGAAAATATGAAACGCCTTCACTTACGCATGCTAATTATTTTCTTACGGTCGTTGATGATTTTAGTCGGTCGGTAGAGGTTTTTCTTTTTCGACATAAATCTGATGCGAGCGATTGCTTGATTGGTTTCTGTAAAATGATAAAAACTCAATTTAAGAAAAGTGTAAAAAGGGTCCGGTGTGATAATGGTGGGGAGTTCACCTTGAATCGCATGGTGAACTTCTACACGGAATGAGGAATTCTTCTCGAAACCAGTCCTCATACCCCTCAACAAAATGGGGTTGTTGAGCAAAAACATCGACATCTACTTGAGACAGCACAAGCTCTACGATTTGAAGCCAAGTTACTGTAACGTCCACAGATCCGGGCTAGTCAATTTAGAGACAATAAGCATCAAAAATGAGTTTTTGATGGAAGATTATTTAGAAGGATTAATCTTTTCCAAGTGGTAGTATATATTACAAGGATTCCGTATATATAAAGAACACTGAAATCCAAGTTATAACAAAGAAGTTATGACCCGTCGAAGTTTTTAGGCAAAACCGGCACGACACTGGGAGACGTAGATAGTGAATTTATGATGGAGGATTTTTTAGCCTTATAAATCTAAACAAAAGTAGTAGTATACGTTAAACCGAGAGCGTCCATAAAAATAACACCCAAATCTGAATTCGTATGAGGAAGTTATGATTATTCTAAGATTTGGCATAACAGTGCACAACCCAAAACTCGAATTTTAGATCGAGCGGTTTTTGGCCTACGTGACCTAAATGAGAATTGAAGATTTCATTAATAGGAACTCAACAGTAAAAAGACAGAAGAAAACAGAGTCCGTATGTAGAAGTTATGAATTTTACGCAGACATTTAACAGTATAATCTCCTCATACTAATAAATTTAATATCGGGAGGGAGTTAGCCAATGGAGTCAAAATGAAAGTTGTAGATCTTGTTTTTACCTACGCTTGGATATCAATAACATCGAAAATGGAGCTCCTATGTGAAAGTTATGAATTTTTTGAAAATGGGTTGATTTCCACCTTGTGTGCGATGCCACATGTCAGCACCTGGCTCAGACTTGGAGCCCAAGCTGGCTCACGATGTGAGCATCATAAAACTCATGACGTGAAGCCTCCATTCTTCCTCACACCTCCCATCACTTCCGTCTCTCTCTCTAGAACCTCTCTCTATCCCCGAAACCCCCCGAAAAGCCTATGGAACCTCCCGAGCACGAGGCGGAAGCCCCACAACGCCCGACGACTCCGAGAAGAAGAGCCTTTCGGCTCGGGAGCTGCTCTAGCGGAGCCCGGTTTTGAGAAAAACTCGTTGTAAGTGAGCTACGCCTAACCTATCTTTAGTATAGCTTATGTTTCAATATAGTAATGTTATTAGGACCTTATAATAAATATTTGGGCTATTATTATGAGTTGTATAAGTGTCGTTATAATATCTTTTTAACCACTCGTGGTACAGGGAATCTGGTTTGGAGGGCTGCTTGGGTTGCTGGATTTCAGAATTGCTATATGCCAAAATGGCCCTGCCCTCCGTTGTTCCATGTCTAACCCCTGTCTGTATATAGTGGGTGAAGAGTTTTTTTTAATGCTTATATAATAGTAATAATAGCAATACTATTGATTAGTCTCAATTAACATTAGACTAAACTCTAGTGGTAATGATACTAGGTTTTGTCCAAGGAAGCTGTTTTAAGTAAACAAAGTGTTGTCCGAGTACCGAGTCACCACCTTATTAGGTGACTGCATAGTTACTTTCACCTTACACACATATATGAAGTATTTTATATAAACTACATGCTATATGTGCATATTATCTGTATACTTGCTATCTATGCTGGATGAATGATTTTATACAAGTTTTAAATGATTTAAACTGTATATGTATTTTTTATCTACAAAATATGTTGGGTAAAACATGGTTAGATGAAATATGAGTTGGACGATGAAATGAGAGGTCATATAGACCGTGAGATAAGGGTGAGAGGTAAACCATGAGAGAAGCCTTTTACCCATGTGTTGGCCCCATCATTCAGCAGAGTATGGATGACAACCACGGACTATTCTAGACAGTCTAGTGGACATTATGTCACACCCCCAAACCAGAATGGCGGAAACATTCGGGGGTGGATGACTTCACGTAGTACCATAACAATTGAATATTGTAAAGAAAGTAATAGAACTATCATATATATAATAAAAACGTACATTGTTGCCTTATACATGTTTCCAAAAGAATATTACAATATGATGATATAAAATGTTTGATAATAAACGCCTTTAGTGTTCCTTCTTCAAAAGTTGGTAGTTACCTGTATTACTGATTCCCTTAGAAATACAAGTGGTTTTGAAAAAGTGTCAACAATAAAGTTGGTGAGTTCATAAATGTTTTGTACTGAAAAAGTATGTCTTTTTGGAAGAAAATCGATGAACGTGGCTTTCAGAAAATCCAATATTTTTGTCTTAGGATAGTTTAAATTTGCGCATTTACTTTCGTTTCTCTCCTATGCACAAATTTAGGGGGAGAAATATAAACAAAACAAAAATTAAAAAAATTTAATTTAAAAAAAATCCAAAAACATTACAAATAAGAAAATAAAAAATATGGTGCTAATGGAATGTGCTTGCAGGAGATGTTTTGAGAAATAAAATTAGCAAGTGATAATGGGCAATCTGAATCGGTGTAACGTACCTAAGTTGAATCGTCTACGCTCTGTGTTCGATGCGCTGGTAGGCATGAAAGATTTTAAATGGACTTGACTAGGGAGAGTTGAACCTAATGAATTTAAGGACTTGACAAACTTTGACCTAGTTAGATCCGTTTACCCTGATTTCACAACGCTCGGATAGGTTGAGCAGGGAGATATACATGGGAATCTACCGGTCACATTAAATAACCCGTATCTAGAACTGTGGATTCACTTTTGTCCTTAATTCCGGTTGGATGGGGCGACTGGTAAATTCCGATAAAGTAGTTATGTAGAATATCATTTTCTTTCTTTCTCTCTGTTAGTCATATGTTGTCTCCTTTGCGTGACTTCCAATCTGACCTGGTACATAACATATGCAACTCTATTTCTCTGCATGTTATATATATGAAATTCCTCATATCTGTTAGCCATATGTTGTCTCATTTGCGTGACTTCTAATCCGACCTGGTACACAGCATATGCAACCTTCTACTTCTCAATCCCTCTAAAACGTTAAGTAATAGCAATCTGAATCTGTCCTCTCTGTGAATGATTGTCTGCTCACCCGATGTAAGGAGTACTCTGGAAGTTCTTGATGGCTGGGGCATATCAGGAAGCGGGAAACACATTCTAGTACACTTAAAATTGAACACATACAGATTGTCTGTAGATCTTACTGCTCGATTTAGGTGAACAACAATATCCCTGGTTGTAGTCAGTTAAATGGTCATAAGAAAATTTTATTTAAGAATTAGGGTCAATCGTGATAGTAATATTACAATTAGATATATGCGTGTATCATGTCATTGGTAAAATGTCCAAAACTGTCACAAATTTTTTTCGTGTTTAAGTGGACCACAATACTGGTGATCGATCAGACGAAGATGTGAAAATAAGGGTACCGACAAGTGGAATAAGGTTGTCCAACAACTTTTATCCCAAATCACTCTTAAAGATAGATATCATTTAATTTTTGTTAAGTTTGTTCATAGTGTTCTTCTAATTTAAATATTAGGGGAGAATTAAAAATTTTAAAAACCAAACAAAAATCAGAAAATTAAAAAAAAAATGTTTTATTTCTTGTTCAGAAAAATCGAAAAAAAAATCCAAAAATATTTTTGTTTCTGTTTTAATTTGTTTTAAGTTTTCGTTTAGTTTTGTTTTGTCTTGAAAAGTGATTTCAGGTCATGGAGTTTGTGTCGAAGATTTCTAAGCCAAAGGCTTCGTCCGTGAGCATCGAAGAATTCTCATTCGAAGGGGTAAGAAATGAAGATTATTCTTTCAACATTCAATCCTTCAACCCCAGAAGCAAGGTGAAGCAGAAATTGAAGATTATGTGACGGATTGCATTGAATCCTCCTCAATCAGTCTGCCGCTATCGTTATACCTGCTAAAGTGATCCAGAAGATTTGTTCTCTCTGATGTTCTCTCTGAAGAGTCTCAAGCTGAAAGCGCTATTTTTCAAGAATCGGTACGTCAAGCCTCCTCACCCAACGTGCGTTCAATGTCAAATTTTGAAGAAATTCCCAACTGCTCAAGATGAAGTCATTTATTGAAGATTCATCAAGTTCATCTTGAAGTCGTGAAGTCATCGAAGATTAAAGCTGAAGCCAAAGCTCCCATTGAAGTTTAACAAGAAAAGTCAGCTACTTTTTAGGAGGGGCTTGTTGGGTCAATTAAGAAAAGAAAATTATAAATCAAGGGGGAGATTGTTGGGTCAAAAATATGGTTTATACTTTACTTTTCTAGAAAAATGTATTTTTGTGTCTTAGATCGTAAATTGTTGGATGTTTACGGCCATAAACGTGTTTACGGCTGTGTTTACGGCCGTAAACAGTTTAACGACCGTAAACCCATTTACGACCCATGTTCTCCGGCCCATGTTCCCCTTGTATATATATAGGTGTTAGGGTGAGGAGTAGAGATTGATGAATGAGAGAAGAGAGAAACTAGAGAGCATTTTGTGTGTGTGAATCTTTTGTATCTGGAACTTTAATTCTAATCAATACATACAAAGATTCATATTATTCTTCTTCTCCTTCTCTTCTATTTGATCTGATATCATCCGTTTGATTGGGATTCCACACCATCAAACAGATCTGATTGATACACAGGCATAATTAGGGACTTACATTGATGGAGCCTCACCCATCACCTGCTCGACTCTTTCTCCCTCTCATTAGTGATTGAAATCAACAACAGTCACAATTTTGGTTGTTCTCCCTTCTCAATCATCGTGAGGAGCAATCAACTGCCATCATGAGCTATCTCGTTCTCACAGTTTCGGCAAAGATGTCTGGTGATGTCACAGAGTTACAGCTCGACGTCAAGGTAAAATTACGGTAGTATGTGAGTTAACAATTGTGCGCAATCAACTGCCATCATCACCTGTAATCCCTTGATCTGGCTTAATGTATGTGAGTTAACAATTGTGCATTATTTAATTGATCTAGTGTTATGATCAACTTCTGTTTCCTGATCGTTGCGAAATCAGTTAACAAACAATTGTGTATGAATCCATATGCTTACTAATAGACAAATAGATAATGTGAATTGATTGGTGAAATCATGCCTTACATGAATTGATTGGATTGCTTATGAACTCGGAATGAAAGTGTTAATGCTCATAAGGTGGAAAAACCTGTTGATAAAGTGAAATCATGCCTCCCAAGAATGGATTACTCCTATTTTTATTTGTTAGCTTGATATATTTGTATGAGTAGACTATGGAAGAGCTCAAAGCAGAATTTTTGTAAGATGTGTATCGGATAATTTGTTGTTAGAATTGATGTTATAATGTCATATTTATAAATTTTTTTTAATATTTTTTTTAATTGATATGATTTTATATTTATTAATATTATATCTAATGTTATATTCTTAGGATTAATGTTATATTTATTAATTTTTTAATAATCAATGGTCCCCGATTAATCCCCGTCCAACCGATTAATCCCTAGACTCAGTCCGCCGCTTAGCTAACGTCTAGCGTTTTCAGCAACCTTGATATATATATATATATATATATATATATATATATATATATATATATATATATATATATATATATATATATTCTATTTTTACGAACAATAAAATATTTCACTAATAAAATTTGTTCTCACGGTTTCACAAAAGTAGAGATCATGAGATTTAACTTCACCCACATATTTCTCCATTGCCACTCTAGCGGTCCAGTATACCGCTGCGGTGGGAATGTTATATTCATAAATGATTATGTAGTGTTGCCCATTTCTCTTTTCCCCACCACAATAATCGTCATTGCCACAACCTCCGTCACCAACTGACACCACCACTACCACTACCACCTCTACCTCCACCGCCTATGCCAGCACCACCAACCACCATAATCATTTATGAAATATGATTAATCATTTTGTGAACAAAAATATATCATATATGTATAAATATGTATAATCGTTTATGACCTCTCTGCCATATTATCATTTATGATTAGACATATTTCGTCACGTTGTACGTTGTATCGTTAAAATGACAAATGAGAAATATGTGTTTGAGGTTGAAAATCTCTATTTTATTCAAAATTTCAATGAAACCAACCTCTCTCTCTCTCTCTCTCTCTCCATATATATATATATATATATATATATATATATATACCTAACAACCTTATATAAGCTTAGCTACCTAACCTCATCAAACTATGTTATTTTGCATTAAATTTTCATTGCAATCATCCAAAGTTCTTAAACTTCATAC
>NC_136410.1:205588233-206078233 GCF_051521515.1 Lactuca serriola
GATTTGATCCAAAATTTTATGATCCAAAATTTTATCCTTAATATTTTAATGATTCGAAACTTTTATAATTATAAAAACATCAAAAACTTTAACTGACATTCAATTCAAAAAAATCAAAAAATTGAAATACAAAAACAAAAACAAAAAACAATAGTAGCAACTTCAAAATATGTAGTAAAAACGAAAAAAAAAAATTTAAAAATGAAGAAAAAAATATAAAATATAAAAAATATCATAATTAAAAGGAAATTATCATCTAAAATGATCTACTAATATGGTACAAGGAGTTATAATCTAATATAATATTTAGATGATGCAAAGTGTCTTACGATCCAAAACAAATTTAAATTAAAAACTTATATAAAAGACGATTAAAAAAATAAGTAAGGAGAAATATCATAAAGAAATCTATATATTTTGATTTGCATGGTGTCTCAATAAGATTATTACTAAGCTACTAGCCACGAGAATCAAAACTGTCATTGGGAGGATCATTGGAGATGTACAATGGACTTATGTAGAGGATTGTAACATATTAAATGGGTCGCTAATCGTCAATGAAATTTGTACATGGGCCAAAAAAATAAAAAAGAAGGTGTTGCTATTCAATGTAGACTTTGACAAAGCTTTCGACTCGGTAAACTGAGAATACTTGGATTCTATACTTTTTCAGATGAGATTTGGAAAGAAATGGAGAGGGTGGATCGGTGGATGTCTCTCCTCATCACGTGCTAAGAATTCAATATAACTGAGGGGTCCGTCAAGGAGATCCACTATCTCCTTTCCTGTTTATAATAGCAATGGAAGGCTTAAACGCCTTAAAATCAACAGGAGAAAAATGTATCTTTAAAGGCATTAATATTCCACACGGAGGACCTAGAATCTCCCATCTCTTTTATGCTGACGACGCACTGTTTTTTGGAGAGTGGTCACGATCTTATCTAAAAAATCTAGCTCGTATCCTCAAGTGATTCCATGTTTCTTCCGGCCTCAAGGTTAACTTCCATAAATCTAAACTCTTCGGGTTAGCGCTACCTCACAAGAAACTTCAAACTGGGCAAATATTTTAGGTTGTGAAGCGAGTACACTTCAATTCACATATCTTGGGGTACCTATTGGCGCTAATTTGAACCTAGTTAAGAACCGGGACCCGGTGATAAATAAATTTCAAGCAAAGCTCTCAACTTGGAAAGCTAAATCATTGTCATTCCAGGGCCGGTTTTGGATTGTTCCAATTACTGATCCTTCCCTTATCTTATTCACATAATTTTAGTTCTTTTATTATTGTATTTCCTTTTCTAAGCCTTACAGATAGGATCTCTAGTTTCCTTCCTCTGTATATATTTTTTCCTTTGTATTCCCTTGTTATGAATGAATACAGAAAATACTTGACTCCCAAATTTTATATGGTATCAGAGCGGGTAACATACCGCTTGAACAAAATCCTAAAATAACAATCTCCATTCAACATGGCTGGGGAAAAAGACAATGGCAACAACTTATCAAACAAGACTAACAACGAAACATTTGACCATGGCTCTCCTTACTATCTTCACCCCTCAGACTATCTGAGGCAAATGCATGTGAATGAAACATTAAACGACAACAACTATCTTGCTTGGGTTCAAGAAATGGAGAATTTTCTGTTTGCGAAAAATAAAATAGGGCCGTCGACGAAACCCTTCAGAAACCAGAGAAGACACATGTTAATCACATGGATTGGCTACGATGTGATGCCATGATTAAAGGGCAGCTGACTATAGACATGGAAAGGGAGATCATATCTAGTGTCAAATACGCTAGCACTACCGAAGAAATCTGGAACAACCTCCGTGATCGTTTTGGGAAGGAAAGTGCACCTAGGGCGTATGAGCTAAAACAACTTCTCACAAAAACTAAGCAAGACGGGGCTTCTGTCTCAGCATATTACACCAAGCTAAGGGCACTTTGGGACGAGATAAGTTCAGTTTTTAATATACCCAAATGTTCTTGTGCATGTTGCAAATGTGGGATTAGTAAAAGACTCACTGAACTAAGAGATAAGGAGAGATTATATAAGTTCTTACTTGGACTCGACAATGAGTTCTCCACAATCAGAACCAAAATATTAGCAATGAAGCCTATTCCTACTTTAGGTGAAGCGTACCATCTTGTGGCAGAAGACGAGCAGCAACGGGCAGTCTCGACTGGAAAAAGGACCAATAGTGAAACAGTTGTGTTTCAAGCTCACATAAAGCGTGATGCTAATGTTTGGTCACAGAGAAAAATGGGTCCAAGAAATGGAAAAAGAGGAGGAAACGATAAAGTTGAACATTGTGATTTTTGCGGGAAATATGGACACACTCGCGACGGTTGTTTCAAGCGGATCGGGTAACCGGAATGGTGGCCCGACAAACGGAAACCAGAAAAAGGAATAGCGAAAGCAGCTTTTGTCGAAACAGAATGGGACTCAATGAATGATCAGCACGGTGATGAAAAGATTACTATATCTGGACTAAGCAGCGAACAGTATAGGCAATTTGTCAATCTTTTCACAACGAAAATTCTCAGAATACTGATGTTACTCAACCGATAGCCAACATGGCAGGTAAATTTGATGAAGGTAACGATTAGGTTGTACACTCAGGTTATACCGAGCACATAACCCACATTCTCGATTCCTTTCACAACAATGTTGAACCATCACATGAATTACCCGTGACCATACCAAATGGCGATTCTATTCTTGTAAAAGGAAAAGGAACTTGTACTTTACCTAACAGGAGTGAAATCCGAGATGTTTTATATGTTCCGGACTTCACGTGTAACCTATTATCTGTTAGAGAGTTAACAAAAGGACTTAAATGCGCCATAACATTCTTTCCAGATTTTTTTGTCATGCAGGACTTGAGTTCGAGGAGAATGATTGGGACGGGTAGTTGCCAACGAGGTCTATATCGGATGAAAGTCAAAGAAAATAAAAGAGAAGCCTTAGCAACAACAGGTGAAGTATGGCACAAACGCTTGGGACATGCCTCACATAGCAAACTTTCACATTTTGATTTTTTTCTTTAAGCTCGAACAATATGGTTTGTGATTCTTGTGCAAGGACAAAGTTTACTAGATTGCCCTTTTCTACTAGTTCTATCAAATCAACAGAGTGTTTTGAACTTTTACATTGCGATATATGGGGAAAATATCAAACGCCTTCACTTACGCATGCTAATTATTTTCTTACGGTCGTTGATGATTTTAGTCGGTCGGTAGAGGTTTTTCTTTTTCGACATAAATCTGATGCGAGTGATTGCTTGATTGGTTTCTGTAAAATGATAAAAACTCAATTTAAGAAAAGTGTAAAAAGGGTCCGGTGTGATAATGGTGGGGAGTTCACCTTGAATCGCATGGTGAACTTCTACACGGAATGAGGAATTCTTCTCGAAACCAGTCCTCATACCCCTCAACAAAATGGGGTTGTTGAGCAAAAACATCGACATCTACTTGAGACAGCACAAGCTCTACGATTTGAAGCCAAGTTACTGTAACGTCCACAGATCCGGGCTAGTCAATTTAGAGACATTAAGCATCAAAAATGAGTTTTTGATGGAAGAGTATTTAGAAGGATTAATCTTTTCCAAGTGGTAGTATATATTACAAGGATTCCGTATATATAAAGAACACTGAAATCCAAGTTATAACAAAGAAGTTATGACCCGTCGAAGTTTATAGGCAAAACCGGCATGACACTGGGAGACGTAAATAGTGAATTTATGATGGAGGATTTTTTAGCCTTATAAATCTAAACAAAAGTTGTAGTATACGTTAAACCGAGAGCGTCCATAAAAATAACACCCAAATCTGAATTCGTATGAGGAAGTTATGATTATTCTAAGATTTGGCATAACAGTGCACAACCCAAAACTCGAATTTTAGATCGAGCGGTTTTTGGCCTACGTGACCTAAATGAGAATTGAAGATTTCATTAATAGGAACTCAACAGTAAAAAGACAGAAGAAAACAGAGTCCGTATGTAGAAGTTATGAATTTTACGCAGACATTTAACAGTATAATCTCCTCATACTAATAAATTTAAGATCGGGAGGGAGTTAGCCAATGGAGTCAAAATGAAAGTTGTAGATCTTGTTTTTACCTACGCTTGGATATCAATAACATCGAAAATGGAGCTCCTATGTGCAAGTTATGAATTTTTTGAAAATGGGTTGATTTCCACCTTGTGTGCGATGCCACGTGTCATCACCTGGCTCATGATGTGAGCATCGTAAAACTCATGACGTGAAGCCTCCATTCTTCCTCACACCTCCCATCACTTCCGTCTCTCTCTCTAGAACCTCTCTCTATCCCCGAAACCCCCCGAAAAGCCTATGGAACCTCCCGAGCACGAGGCGGAAGCCCCACAGCGCCCGACGACTCCGAGAAGAAGAGCCTTTCGGCTCGGGAGCTGCTCTAGCGGAGCCCGGTTTTGAGAAAAACTCGTTGTAAGTGAGCTACGCCTAACCTATCTTTAGTATAGCTTATGTTTCAATATAGTAATGTTATTAGGACCTTATAATAAATATTTGGGCTATTATTATGAGTTGTATAAGTGTCGTTATAATATCTTTTTAACCACTCGTGGTACAGGGAATCTGGTTTGGAGGGCCGCTTGGGTTGCTGGATTTCAGAATTGTTATATGCCAAAATGGCCCTGCCCTCCGTTGTTCCATGTCTAACCCCTGTCTGTATATAGTGGGTGAAGAGTTTTTTTTAATGCTTATATAATAGTAATAATAGCAAGACTATTGATTAGTCTCAATTAACATTAGACTAAACTCTAGTGGTAATGATACTAGGTTTTGTCCGAGGAAGCTGTTTTAAGTAAACAAAGTGTTGTCCGAGTACCGAGTCACCACCTTATTAGGTGACTGCATAGTTACTTTCACCTTACACACATATATGAAGTATTTTATATAAACTACATGCTATATGTGCATATTATCTGTATACTTGCTATCTATGCTGGATGAATGATTTTATACAAGTTTTAAATGATTTAAACTGTATATGTATTTTTTATCTACAAAATATGTTGGGTAAAACATGGTTAGATGAAATATGAGTTGGACGATGAAATGAGAGGTCATATAGATCGTGAGATAAGGGTGAGAGGTAAACCATGAGAGAAGCCTTTTACCCATGTGTTGGCCCCATCATTCAGCAGAGTATGGATGACAACCACGGACTATTCTAGACAGTCTAGTGGACATTATGTCACACCCCCAAACCAGAATGGCGGAAACATTCGGGGGTGGATGACTTCACGTAGTACCATAACAATTGAATATTGTAAAGAAAGTAATAGAACTATCATATATATAATAAAAACGTACATTGTTGCCTTATACATGTTTCCAAAAGAATATTACAATATGATGATATAAAATGTTTGATAATAAACGCCTTTAGTGTTCCTTCTTCAAAAGTTGGTAGTTACCTGTATTAATGATTCCCTTAGAAATACAAGTGGTTTTGAAAAAGTGTCAACAATAAAGTTGGTGAGTTCATAAATGTTTTGTACTGAAAAAGTATGTCTTTTTGGAAGAAAATCGATGAACGTGGCTTTCAGAAAATCCAATATTTTCCACATATAGTTTGAAAAGTTCCCAAGGTTGGAGGGCATTAGTATCTTTCGTATTTAAATGATAAAGATAAGTTTTGTACTCAAAATTATGTAAATACTGAATGCATGTATGACTCTTGTAAATCAAGCTTGTTTTTATACTTTCGTGTGAGTCTTATAACCATACTATTGACACAGACTGCCTGTAACAACATTCTTCAGGTGTTGTAGTGTTATGACATTTGTCACCCCAGACCTGCCGGTCTAACTGTAGCTAACAGTTTAGGTGCGGGGTTGTAAATCCCATATAGATCTATACACAAGTATCACGCTCTCCCTCCAAGAGATTATGGCTAATAATACAGGACTTGAAATGTATACATAAAAGTACGTTGAAGTTTGAATATCTCACATCACTTAATATAAATAGATTTACGATAAGAAAGTATTTATTTCACTTTAGAAGAAAGTATTTCGTTTTTCAAGATGTATACGTAAGAATGTATGAATAACTCGCAAACTATACCCATTATAGTTTTTCAGAAAGTATGTTCCATTTGGTGAAAATAACTTGGTGATATACTAAACTTTATACGTAAAGTAAGATGTTGGTATCGAATAATAATAAGATAGATGTTGCATTTATATAAAACGATACGTTTTCTTGTATTGTACTTGTATCCCCCCACCCTAAAACATGAAAAGACTTGAAAAGTAGGGGTATGAACTCACTTGTTCATTTTGAAGAGAGTGAGACTAGAGTCGGGCAGAACTTCAACTGCAGAAAGTTGTGTCTTCAAGCTTTGCGGGGATCTCAGTAGCGTAGAACCTTCGTCGGAGGCTCGAGTGTGGAACCGAGGGTATCGGGATGGTCTGTGGTACGTAAGAGTGTGTGAGGGTGAGTGAAACTTTGAGTGAGGTGTGCTAAAATCCGGAGCTTATGCCTTCTATTTATAGGGCTGAAAATGTGAGTACGCTGGGCGTACGTGTTACGCTAGGCGTACGCGTTACGCTGGGCGTACTTCGGTTACGCTGGGCGTAACTTTGCATCATGGCTTATGACTCGGGTCTAGCTAGGCGTAGAGCTTGCAGCCGATGGGACTCGACCCTGCACCTGAGTACGCTGGGCGTAATTCTGGCTTCCGTCTTCTAAATTCTATAACTTTCACGTATGGACTCTGTTTTTCGCGTTCTTTATATCCACGCGTAGGTGAGATTATGCTCTACAACTTTCATTTAGACTCCGTCGACTAGTTTTGACTTTATATTTAATGCTATGTTTTTAATAGGCTGGGACTGCTAAAGTCCGTTAAAAATTCATAACTTCTTCATACGAGGTCCAATTTGGGCGATCTTTTTATGTATGTTTACAGTTTAACGAACTCTACAACTTTTGTTTACATACTTAAGGCTAAAATAAATTTTATTGGAATTTCACTTTTTACGTTAAATAGTGTTTTACCGGGTGTGTCGTAAATATTTGAGTGGTTATAGTTTCTTCAATATAACCCGGTTTCGAATGTTCTTTATGTTTTTGGAACCCTTGGCACGATATCTAACATTTGATGCATCCCAATTTAGATATTTTGAACACTTTATTTTTGAGGTTAATTTCGTTGATTCCAAATAGTTTTCGTTGTATTTGACTTTTGAGTGTTACATTGCTTTTGGAAAAATATAGGGTTGTCACATCATCCCCCCGTTAGAGGAATTTCGTCCCGAAATTTAATCTAAGACTGAGTTTACGGGTTAGGGAAGAGATACGGGTACTTTTGTTTCATCTGATCCTCGCGTTCCCAGGTGTATTCAGTTCCTCGCTTGGCGTTCCAGCGGACCTTTACAATAGGTATGCAACTTTGTTTAGTCCTTTTAATTTCCCGAT
Source organism: Lactuca serriola (assembly GCF_051521515.1). Lineage (NCBI taxonomy): Eukaryota > Viridiplantae > Streptophyta > Magnoliopsida > Asterales > Asteraceae > Lactuca > Lactuca serriola. The sequence goes on from NC_136410.1 coordinate 205,595,709, forward strand.
CCATGATCTTTACTGGTTCTTCTACGAATTGGAGATTCTCATTTATTGCAATTTCGTCCAGAGGGATGACAAGGGTCTCATCGGACAAGCACTTCTTTAGGTTTGATACGTGAAAGGTAGGGTGTAAGTTGTGGAGTTCCTGAGGTAATCGAAGTTTGTAAGCCACCGGACCGATCCTGGCAAGGATCTCGAATGGTCCAATGTATCTTGGGTTCAGTTTCCCACGCTTTCCGAAACATATTAACCCTTTCCAGGGCGAGACTTTTAGTAGGACACCGTCTCCAACCTGAAATTCCAAGGGTTTCCGTCTTTTATCCACATAACTCTTTTGTCTATCCCTTGATGCTTTTAGTCGTTCCCAGATCTGAACAAGCTTCTCTATAGTTTCCCTTATGATTTCTGGCCCAGTGAGTGTGTTGTATGTTGCTTGTCCTCTTGCTAGTTGTGTGTCACCTACTTCAGCCCATCACAGAGGTGATCTACATTTACGGCCGTAGAGGGCTTCGAACGGGGCAGCCTTGATGCTAGTGTGGTAGCTATTGTTGTACGAAAACTCGGCCAAGGGTAGATGGGTGTCCCATGCTTTGCCAAAATCGATTACGCAAGATCTTAACATATCCTCTAGGGTTTGTATGGTTCTCTCACTCTAGCCGTCAGTTTGTGGGTGATAAGCAGTACTCATGTCTAGTCTTGTTCCTAGAGATTTTTGCAGCGACTGCCAGAACCTTGAGGTGAATCTACTATCTCGGTCCGAGATAATGGATATGGGCACACCATGCAGCCGTACAATCTCTCTTAGGTGTGTTCTAGTTAGTTTCTCCAATTTATCCGTTTCTTTGATTGGTAGGAAGTGCGCTGATTTAGTTAACCTGTCGACGATCACCTAGATGGTGTCGAGTCCGCTTGTTGTCTTGGGTAATTTGGTTATGAAATCCATGGTTATCCGCTCCCACTTCCATTCGGGTATTTTTGTTTGTTGCAACAATCCCGAGGGCTTTTGGTATTCCACCTTGACTTTGGCGCACGTCAGACATTTGCTCACGTAGGTAGCAATTTTGGCTTTCATGTTCGGCCACCAGTACAGTTTCTTAAGGTCGAGATACATCTTATCCAAGCAAGGATGTATGGAGTATCGTGTCTTATGGGCTTCGTTCATGATGACTTATCTGAATCCGCCAAACTTCGGTGTCCAGATCCGATCCATGAAGTAACGAACTCCATCATTCTTGACTTCAAGCTTCTTATCCATTCCCCTTAAGGCTTCCCATGTCACATTTTTAGATTTTAAGGCTTCTACTTGGGCTTCCCTAATTTGCGTGGACAGGTGTGAATGGATTGTCATAATTAGAGACTTCACTCTGCGGCCCGAGTATTCCTTCCGGCTGAGTGCGTCGGCCACCACGTTAACCTTTCCGGGATGATATCGAATTTCGCATTCGTAATCATTTAGTAGTTCTACCCACCGTCTTTGTCTCATGTTGAGTTCTATCTGGTTGAGGATATGCTGGAGGCTTTTATGATCGGTGAAGACTGTACATTTCGTGCCGTAGAGATAGTGCCTCCATATCTTTAGAGCGAAAATGACTGCTCTTAGCTCGAGATCATGCGTCGTGTAGTTTACTTCATGCGTCTTTAGTTGTCTTGAGGCATAGGCGATGACCTTTCCTCGTTGCATCAAAACACACCCAATGTCACACCCCAAAACCAAGAACACCGGAAACGTTCCCGGGTGGAGGACGTCATGTGAAGTATCATAACAGTGTAAAGTAGTAAACAAGCAACAACATCATCCATTGCATTAAAAGTAGAGTTTTAATACATGTGTTCTTTCATTGTAATAAGACACCAAAAATATATAATCAAAATAAAATACGAGACTTGTCTGCTCCGTCTTCTCAAGACCTGGCCACCGTATGTGACAACCCGATATTTCGAGTCAATGTAATGTAAAACCGATCAAAATTAGGTCAAAATGTAACCTTCCTAAAATCTTGTTCGGATTAAATAAAGTAGTAGGAATCATATCAAGGTTTGCATACATAAAAAGAACGTCCAAATATGACTTCGGATGAGGAAGTTATGAAATTTTGAAGAAATTCCTTAATCACGTCATTTTAATAAATAAATAATAAAAATAATTTCGGAATTTGCCAACGGAATCTAAACGAAAGTTGTAGATCATGGTCTCACCTTCGTGTGGATATAAAGAACGTCAAAAACGGAGTTCGTATGAGGGAGATATGAATTTTTGAAGTTTATTTATAATAAATATAAATTTAATTATAAATTCCCGGTAATATCCGAAGGGGAGTCATCGGATTGGACCGAAGTACGCCCTGCGTACCTTCGTACGCCCCGCGTACTGAGATCGAGGGTCTCGGATCGTCCACGTCGCACTATCCGAAGAGTTCTAACCCGTCCGACCCGTCCGAAGCTCCGACCCGTCCGACCCGCTGTCCCGTCCGACCCGCCGTCCCATCCGACCCGCGTACCCAGCAACCCGTCCCATCCGAACCGAGGCAGTCGAGGCTTCGGTCATGCATGACGTACGCGTACGCGCTGCGTACGAGCGTACGCCCCGCGTTCGGAGGCGGTTCAGCCTTCCTATAAATAGGATGCGAGGCTTTCCAAAAATGTTGCTCATTTCTCTCCTCTCTCTCACAACCTTGTCTCGTTTTCCGTGCCCGTTATAACCCGAAGCTCTGGTCTTTTTGCTCAAGTCCCGAGGGTCGATTTTACTCCCGAGATTCCCGAGAATCCCGAGAAAAATCCGTTTTCCGAGACGAAACTCTGCCCGGTTTTCCATCTCGCTTTCCTCAATCAATCAAGTGAGTTTCATACCCCTTAATCAACCTTTTTAAATATTCTAAATGCTTTTATATGCTTTCAAGGGGGGGAATACAAGTTAAATACTTATAGTTATCATTTCAATCACATGTGATTGCATTAATCACATGTGATTAATAACTAGGGAAACCAGTGATTTTATCACTATTTAAACTATCTATCAAACTGTTTTACTTATAAATGTTTTCCAAACCCATTTACTTTTCGAATTTACACTGCAACTATGATTTAAACAAATGTTCCTTATACTTAAACTGTTTTAATCAAATCTACGCCTTCAAATTGTTTTATAGATTGACATCAAGTCAATCTTTCTTTAAAAATAATACTTATGTTTCAAATGCCTTATAAATACTTATTTATGCTTTTATATTATAAATTGCATGCCCGTATATGTGTAGTTATATAAGTAATGTTTAAAAAACTTAGGAAGGCTACCCACCTTGTTTCCTTTTCCTCGATTTGGATGTGGTCTGATAGGATTTTGGGTGACCATCCGAAGGTCGTTTCCATATTAATTATATATCAAATATACATATATAGACATAAAAGTACTTCCATAATCATACGTACTAAACGCACCGTTAACAAGTTACCATCGGGGTAACACAGAACCATACTATTACAACTGCTAGATCAATGAGTCAGTTCATTCATGAGTCTATACTAGGAAGAGAACATATACAACTATACTAGAACAAGAAACATTTCATCACATATGCAAGAATACGATAACAAATGTGATCCACTGTATCGGAGCATGCCTTAAATGTCATGGCCCGAGTTGTAGCCAGAATTCTCTTGGAGGGAGAGCGTTGAGTTTGCGTATAGATCTATACTGGATTGACTATCCTACACCTTGCTGCTAGCTACAGCCGGACCTGCAGGTCTGCGGGTGCCAAACGTCATTCCGTTATTACGACCGTTCTTTATGTCGTTGTTATCAGTCGATAGTATGGTGCAATTATCACATTATACCTTAATATAAATCCGGTTTAAGGTAGTAGTAATTAGTACAACAGTAGTTCTTATTATACAAAGCTACAGTACTACAATGATTTACCCATTACATATTTTGGTGATAATCTCACTTAAGTATTAATGTACAAACTATATTTATACTTGGGTAATTACACACTTTTACAACAGACGAGTTTACAAAACAGTTTAGCCTTGGTAGAAGGTTACTTTTATAGAAAATATAGGATTTTCTGAGAGATTCAAACTTTTACAAACTTATACATTGAGACAGGTCCAAACGTTTTTGACAACAAACATTGACACTAAAATGCTTATGAACTCACCAGCTTAATGCTGATAAACTCTTTCAAAATAACTTGTATTCTCAGGTCATCAGTAGACAGGTACCGATGCCAGTTTTTGAGAGGACGGAGCGTACTCAAGACTCATCATTTTATTATTTTGATTTATGTTATATTTTTGGTGTCTAAAACTGTACAGAACACGCATGTATTAAAATTTTATATTTAATGCAATGGATGATGTTGTTTGCCTATTTACATTTACTGTGTTATGATTACCTTACATGACGTCCTCCGCCCCAGAACGTTTCCGCCGTTCTTGGTTTTGGGGTGTGACAGATTGGTATCAGAGCATTGTTTATAGTGAATTGAGTATATCAACCCATAAAAGATATACTAAACTATAAACCCATTGGGGATTAAACTCTGACCAAGAGTCTATACTTAAAATAATAAAATATTTAACTAAGTATACTAGTCTGCATTCATACTAAAATAAGTGTCACAATGACAAGAACAAAAGTATTACGATTGTTAAATATCACAAGTGAGCTCGGGGATGTATGGTCAGTCCTGGGAATGGCATAGCCTGATCAACTATGCTGATCCTAGGAGTGATTAGCACATGCCTTAGAATGGTTGTGATAGGTTAACAAGTCTAAAAACTTACCAACAATACCACAAGAAGATCAATAGAACTTAAACTTAAAATACTATAGGAGTATTTTGCGCTACTAGTTACACGTATACTATATTCTTATACCTCTATTCTCGCGTAGATCTTGATGGCTAGATATCCATCATGGCGACCCGTACTTTCCCAATGAAGGCAATGCCGGGTGGATCGATGAAGAGCCCGAAGTTGATCATCCAATCCCTTTGGATGATCACCTTGCAGAAGGCTTTTCGGATGGATCCGACTCCGAGCCTGAAATCAACAACCTACCGATTGTAGGTCAAGCCCCGAACAACAACCCTCGACCAGCGTTTCCAGGTGGCAAACAACCTGAACCGCTGGAATAATGATCAGGGTCAACCCTTACCATACTTTGGGGACCGAACCTTTTACAACGTCAGCGATGGTGGCTCTACTGACCGAGCTCTGCCTGTCTTTATCCGCAGAATAGCTCGTATTGTCGAGCAAAGTAGAGCAGCCGTCGACCGGGTCATAGAGATTGATGCCGACTCAGGTGTCAACACAGTCAGCATCCGCCGTCTTGAAGAAGACATGGAACGGACCCGGAGGACAAATAAAACCCTGCAGTAGCAGTTGGCTGCCTCACGAGCTGAAATATTGGAACTTCGAGCTCGTCAGAGGACTCAGGATCGACCCATTCAAGAGGTGTTTCGTCAAGTGTCCGACCGCAGTACTCGCCCGGGACTTTCCCATCGCCGTTGGTTGATGTCTAGTACATCTCCGTCTTTTAATTAAAGGATAGCCTTTAACATCTGTGCTCCAAGTAGCACTCGTGTGTAAAATGTTTCTAACTTTCCTTACTCAAATTTGAAATCTAAGGACTGTCAAACTTTTCTATATGGTATGATGTATGACCTACTGTTAGGTCGATTTTCCCTGAACTTATTACATCAGTAATACCAGTAAATTTTTGAGATCTATCTATCTGGGGAAAAATCTATACACTTGTGCTTTCCCACTAATAATGCTTGTTGTGGTTTCAAGCACCCTTTCAACTGTTGGACAATGTTTAGTTAGTCCATGTGTCACTCTCGCGTTGCTTACAAATTGATTCTTACCATCTTTCTTATTTTTTTAAACTTTCAGCTGAAGGATGCCTCCTCGCAAGTCTCCCAGGAATAGGAATAATCCTGCACCTCCTCCGCCTCCGGTCATCGATACTGTAGCCCTGAATGCTGTCGTAGCTGCAGCAGTGGCAACTGCCATGGCTCAGTATCACTCTTCTGATGCCAGCAGAGGTGGAACCCCTGTGGAATCTATTCCGGTCGAAATCCCTGTGCGCTCAAGGGAGTGCTCTTACAAGGATTTTACAAACTGCAAGCCGAAGCCTTTCTATGGCACCGGCGGAGTCATTGCTCTCTCGCAGTGGTTCGAGAAGACTGAATCAGTCTTCGAAATCTGTTCATGCCCTGCTGCGTGCAAGGTGAAATATGCCGCATGCACCTTTGAGGGTAAAGCCCTAACGTGGTGGAACGGCCACGTCAAAGCACTAACTCTCGTCGTAGCCAACGACATGGGCTGGGAAACAATGAAAGACCTCATGACTGAGGAATACTGCCCGAGGGGCGAGATCCAGAAACTGGAGCAGGAACTCTGGAACCTGTCGATGAAGGGCACCAATGTGGTCGCTTATACTGCCCGATTCAGCGAGCTGGTGGCCCTCTGCCCCAATATGGTTCCCACCGAGGGGAAGAAGATCGAGAGGTACATATGGGGACTAGTGCCTCCGTATCAGGGGAATGTGCTAGCGTCAAACCCCGCTACCTTCGACAGTGCCAAACGATTGGCACAACGACTCATTGACCATGGAGTCAAAACCCCTGCAACCACAACCACCCTAGCCATCCCGGAACCCTCCAAACCCGCCGATACTAAGCGGAAATTCTGGGATGAAAGGAAGAAGCATCAGGCTGCCAAAAAGCAGCAATTGGTGGCAATTCATGCCGCAGTAACCCCTACTGCTACTACTACTGCTCCGGTGAGTCGGTATGCTGGAAGTTCGCCCAAGTGCAACAAATGCAGCTACCACCACAACGGCCCCTGCCGTGAATTGCAGTGCTCTAACTGCAATAGGAAAGGACACACCGTCCGATTCTGTAAGTTCCCGGCACAACCTATCAACCAAGTCCCTGGCTCTGGCGCGAGCCCAACCTGCTATGGATGTGGTGAAGCAGGCCACTTTAAGAGGGACTGCCCCAAAGCGAGGAATGCGGGAGGAGCAGGGAGGGTACTAGCTATTGGCCACGGGGAAGCAGTTGCTGACCCGACAGTGGTGACCGGTACGTTCCTCCTCGATAACTCCTATGCATGCATTCTGTTCGATAGTGGAGCGGAGCGAAGCTTCGTAAACCATAAATTTGCTCGCATGCTTAATCAACCACCTCACGCACTCAAAGAACTATTTACAGTAGAAATGGCTAATGGAAAAACTGAAAATACGAGTAGCATATACTTAGGTTGTACCCTAACTCTAGATAACCATTCATTTCCAATCGACCTCATGCCAGTCTCAATAAAAAGTTTCGACGTCATCATTGGCATGGACTGGTTAAGCCTTCATCGTGCCGACATCATGTGCTTCGAGAAAGCAGTCCGTCTAAACCTTCCGTCTAACGAAACTCTTATAGTCTATGGCGACAAACCCGGTGCAAGTCTTCGCATCATATCAAGTATTCAAGCACAGAAATACCTGCGTAAGGAATACCACGCATTCCTTGCTCACGTCGTCGACACGAACCTAGAAACGAAAGAACTAAAGAACCTCCCAGTAGTGAGCGACTTCCTCGACGTTTTCCCAGAAGAACTACCCGGATTACCTCCGCAACGACAAGTCGAGTTCAGAATCGACTTAGTCCCAGGAGCTACCCCAGTAGCCAAGTCGCCCTACCGTTTAGCACCAGCCGAGATGCAAGAACTCTCTGGTCAACTTAACGAACTGCTCAGCAAGGGCTTTATAAGGCCAAGTTTCTCACCTTGGGGAGCACCGGTCTTGTTTGTTAAGAAGAAGGACGGATCCTTCCGTATGTGTATTGACTACAGAGAACTCAACAAACTGACGGTCAAGAATCGTTATCCTCTACCACGCATAGATGATCTATTCGACCAACTGCAAGGGGCGAGCTATTTTTCTAAGATTGATCTGAGATCCGGATATCACCAGTTACGAGTGCTAGAGGAGGATGTGCCGAAGACCGCCTTCCGAACTCGTTACGGACATTACGAGTTCGTGGTGATGCCATTCGGATTGACCAATGCGCCCGCAGTCTTCATGGATCTGATGAATAGAGTATGCCGACCCTACTTGGATCAGTTCGTCATCGTTTTCATTGACGACATCCTAATCTACTCCCGAAGTAAGAAAGAACATGGAGATCACCTGCGACAAGTTCTAGGGACATTACGAAAAGAGAAACTTTATGCGAAGTTCTCGAAATGTGAATTTTGGATCCGAAGAGTCGAATTCTTAGGACACGTGGTAAGCGAAGAGGGAATCCACGTGGACCCATCCAAAATTAAGGCCATTGAGAACTGGTCAGCACCGAAGACTCCTACAGAAATTCGTCAATTTCTAGGTCTCGCTGGCTACTACCGCAGGTTCATTCAGAACTTCTCACGAATAGCGAAGCCTCTTACAACCCTAACCCAGAAAGGTGTGGCCTTTGACTGGGAAGAGAAACAAGAAAGAGCGTTCCAAACGCTCAAACGAGCCTTGTGCACCGCACCAATACTATCCCTTCCGGAAGGAATAGAAGACTTCGTAGTTTATTGCGATGCATCGAATCAAGGGCTCGGATGTGTTCTGATGCAGCGAGGTAAGGTCATCGCCTACGCCTCGAGACAATTGAAGACACACGAGGTTAACTACACGACCCACGATCTTGAACTAGGAGCAGTAGTGTTTGCTCTGAAGATCTGGAGACATTACTTGTATGGAACGAAGAGCACTATCTTTACCGACCACAAGAGTTTACAACACATTTTCGATCAGAAGGAGCTCAACATGAGACAACGACGATGGGTCGAGCTACTCAGTGATTACGAATGCGATATTCGTTATCATCCGGGTAAAGCCAACGTAGTAGCAGACGCCCTAAGTCGGAAGGAATATTCTGGTCGCAAAGTCAAGTCATTATCGATAACCATCCATTCACACCTGACTAAGCAAATTCAGGCGGCTCAACTTGAGGCCATGAAATCTGAAAATGTGTCAAGTGAATCCCTTAGAGGAATGGACAAGAATTTAGAAGCCAAGGGTGACGGAGCTTTATATTTCATGAACCGGATCTGGACACCGAAGCATGGTGGCTTCCGAGACTTGGTCATGACCGAGGCGCACAACACTCGGTATTCCGTCCACCCAGGTTCAGATAAGATGTATCTGGATCTTAAGAAGCTATACTGGTGGCCTAATATGAAAGCAGAGATTCCTACCTTCGTAAGTAAATGCCTTACTTGCGCAAAGGTTAAGGTTGAGTACCAGAAGCCCTCTGGTTTATTGCAGCAACCAGAGATCCCGGAATGGAAGTGGGAGCGGATCACTATGGATTTCATAACCAAGTTGCCCAAGACAACGGGTGGACTTGACACCATATGGGTCATCGTTGATAGATTGACCAAGTCTGCACACTTCCTGCCTATCAAAGAAACCGACAAGATGGAGAAGCTTACGAGAACATACATTAGGGAAATCGTACGGCTACATGGTGTACCTATGTCCATTATCTCCGATAGAGATAGTAGGTTCACCTCAAGATTTTGGCAATCACTACAACATTCCCTAGGAACGAGGCTGGACATGAGCACAGCCTACCATCCTCAGACCGACGGACAGAGTGAGAGGACCATCCAAACTCTAGAAGATATGTTGCGAGCCTGCGTAATTGACTTTGGGAAGGCATGGGATACTCATTTACCCCTTGTCGAGTTTTCCTATAATAACAGTTATCACACGAGCATCAAGGCTGCTCCATTTGAAGCTCTCTACGGCCGAAAGTGCAGATCCCCTCTGTGCTGGGCTGAGGTGGGTGATACCCAATTAGCCAGGGGGCAAACTTCTGGCAGTACTCTCACCGGTCCGGAGATCATTCGGGAAACAACAGAGAAAATCGTTCAGATCCGTGAACGATTGAAAGCCTCTAGAGACCGACAGAAGAGCTACGCTGATAAACGAAGGAAACCTTTGGAATTTCAGGTGGGAGACCGAGTTCTCCTCAAAGTCTCACCCTGGAAGGGCTTGATACGCTTCGGCAAGCGTGGAAAGCTTAATCCGAGGTACATAGGGCCTTTCGAGATTCTTGCAAGAGTCGGCCCCGTAGCTTACAAACTCGAACTACCAGACGCAGTTCGTAACGTACATTCTACATTCCACGTATCTAACTTGAAAAAGTGTCTATCCGACGAGACTCTCGTAATCCCACTCGACGAGATCGAAATCAACGAAAGCCTCAACTTCGTGGAAGAACCTATAGAGATCATGGACCGTGAGGTCAAGCAGACAAAGCAAAGCCGTATCCCTATCGTGAAGGTTCGCTGGAATGCCAAGCGAGGACCGGAATTCACTTGGGAACGTGAGGATCAGATGAAACTGAAATACCCTCACCTTTTTGCTTAGTTATTTGAAATTTCTACCTTGCTTAAAATTCTAATTTCGGGACGAAATTCCTTCTAACGGGGGGATGATGTGACAACCCGATATTTCGAGTCAATGTAATGTAAAACCGATCAAAATTAGGTCAAAATGTAACCTTCCTAAAATCTTGTTCGGATTAAATAAAGTAGTAGGAATCATATCAAGGTTTGCATACATAAAAAGAACGTCCAAATATGACTTCGGATGAGGAAGTTATGAAATTTTGAAGAAATTCCTTAATCACGTCATTTTAATAAATAAATAATAAAAATAATTTCGGAATTTGCCAACGGAATCTAAACGAAAGTTGTAGATCATGGTCTCACCTTCGTGTGGATATAAAGAACGTCAAAAACGGAGTTCGTATGAGGGAGATATGAATTTTTGAAGTTTATTTATAATAAATATAAATTTAATTATAAATTCCCGGTAATATCCGAAGGGGAGTCATCGGATTGGACCGAAGTACGCCCTGCGTACCTTCGTACGCCCCGCGTACTGAGATCGAGGGTCTCGGATCGTCCACGTCGCACTATCCGAAGAGTTCTAACCCGTCCGACCCGTCCGAAGCTCCGACCCGTCCGACCCGCTGTCCCGTCCGACCCGCCGTCCCATCCGACCCGCGTACCCAGCAACCCGTCCCATCCGAACCGAGGCAGTCGAGGCTTCGGTCATGCATGACGTACGCGTACGCGCTGCGTACGAGCGTACGCCCCGCGTTCGGAGGCGGTTCAGCCTTCCTATAAATAGGATGCGAGGCTTTCCAAAAATGTTGCTCATTTCTCTCCTCTCTCTCACAACCTTGTCTCGTTTTCCGTGCCCGTTATAACCCGAAGCTCTGGTCTTTTTGCTCAAGTCCCGAGGGTCGATTTTACTCCCGAGATTCCCGAGAATCCCGAGAAAAATCCGTTTTCCGAGACGAAACTCTGCCCGGTTTTCCATCTCGCTTTCCTCAATCAATCAAGTGAGTTTCATACCCCTTAATCAACCTTTTTAAATATTCTAAATGCTTTTATATGCTTTCAAGGGGGGGAATACAAGTTAAATACTTATAGTTATCATTTCAATCACATGTGATTGCATTAATCACATGTGATTAATAACTAGGGAAACCAGTGATTTTATCACTATTTAAACTATCTATCAAACTGTTTTACTTATAAATGTTTTCCAAACCCATTTACTTTTCGAATTTACACTGCAACTGTGATTTAAACAAATGTTCCTTATACTTAAACTGTTTTAATCAAATCTACGCCTTCAAATTGTTTTATAGATTGACATCAAGTCAATCTTTCTTTAAAAATAATACTTATGTTTCAAATGCCTTATAAATACTTATTTATGCTTTTATATTATAAATTGCATGCCCGTATATGTGTAGTTATATAAGTAATGTTTAAAAGACTTAGGAAGGCTACCCACCTTGTTTCCTTTTCCTCGATTTGGATGTGGTCTGATAGGATTTTGGGTGACCATCCGAAGGTCGTTTCCATATTAATTATATATCAAATATACATATATAGACATAAAAGTACTTCCATAATCATACGTACTAAACGCACCGTTAACAAGTTACCATCGGGGTAACACAGAACCATACTATTACAACTGCTAGATCAATGAGTCAGTTCATTCATGAGTCTATACTAGGAAGAGAACATATACAACTATACTAGAACAAGAAACATTTCATCACATATGCAAGAATACGATAACAAATGTGATCCACTGTATCGGAGCATGCCTTAAATGTCATGGCCCGAGTTGTAGCCAGAATTCTCTTGGAGGGAGAGCGTTGAGTTTGCGTATAGATCTATACTGGATTGACTATCCTACACCTTGCTGCTAGCTACAGCCGGACCTGCAGGTCTGCGGGTGCCAAACGTCATTCCGTTATTACGACCGTTCTTTATGTCGTTGTTATCAGTCGATAGTATGGTGCAATTATCACATTATACCTTAATATAAATCCGGTTTAAGGTAGTAGTAATTAGTACAACAGTAGTTCTTATTATACAAAGCTACAGTACTACAATGATTTACCCATTACATATTTTGGTGATAATCTCACTTAAGTATTAATGTACAAACTATATTTATACTTGGGTAATTACACACTTTTACAACAGACGAGTTTACAAAACAGTTTAGCCTTGGTAGAAGGTTACTTTTATAGAAAATATAGGATTTTCTGAGAGATTCAAACTTTTACAAACTTATACATTGAGACAGGTCCAAACGTTTTTGACAACAAACATTGACACTAAAATGCTTATGAACTCACCAGCTTAATGCTGATAAACTCTTTCAAAATAACTTGTATTCTCAGGTCATCAGTAGACAGGTACCGATGCCAGTTTTTGAGAGGACGGAGCGTACTCAAGACTCATCATTTTATTATTTTGATTTATGTTATATTTTTGGTGTCTAAAACTGTACAGAACACGCATGTATTAAAATTTTATATTTAATGCAATGGATGATGTTGTTTGCCTATTTACATTTACTGTGTTATGATTACCTTACATGATGTCCTCCGCCCCAGAACGTTTCCGCCGTTCTTGGTTTTGGGGTGTGACACCGTACCTGTCTACTGATGACCTGAGAATACAAGTTATTTTGAAAGAGAGTATCAGCTTTAAAGCTGGTGAATTCATAAGTATTTAAGTGTCATTGTCTTGCTTTGAAAAGCTGTTTTAAAAGTCATGTAAACCTCCAATTGAAAATGTTGATGTAAGTATGAAAAGCCCTAGAAAATCCCTTATTTTCTATTATTATGAAATGTAGTCTTCAAACGAGACCCGAATGTTTTGTAAGTAAAATGATACTTTTTCCTTCTATTGACTAGTACTAAAGTACTTAGTCTAACTCATCGTTTATGTGAAAGTATCAAAAAATAAAGTAAACAAGAAAAATATACTCGTGTAAGTGTTGTCACTGGGTACTAGGACTAACACAACATCGCAATAAGCGAAATAGATAACCTAATGAACATCCGAAGATTGTCCAGAAAAAGTATAAATGTAAGTGTTATCACTGGGTACTAGGAGTAACACAACATCGCAATACGCGAAAGGTATAACCTAATGAACATCCGAAGATTGTCCACTTGTCCTCTGTAGCAGCAGCAGGTGGGTGGAGGGGTTAGCCCCGGTATCGATCTACCTAATATAAATAGTAACCTTAGACCTCCATATATGGTCATCGACCATTGGTGCTAATCAGTGAGATTCAGAATGGTTAGTCCCGCCTAGATATCCCGTTGAACTGGGATAAGAAAGATAATTTATATAGAAAATACTAATAAATCATCCTTACAGGTTGAGATACAAGTATCCAGGTAAGTGAATACAGGATAATATATCTATGTAACAGTACTCATGTATGGTGTTGGGCTGAAGATTCGTTTAAGTATTGGGTCATTGGGCTCATCTATTTGTCCAATTGTTTTGTACTCCGGTTTGGGCCTGTCCAACCGTGAGCCTGTTAGGTTTACTATATAAGTATATGCTTGCATGCATATTAGGTTAACGATTTAGAAAATACAATTGATACAAGAAGACAGCATTACATTGTTCTTTCTTTATCGTTCCTGTAAACCTTCTAACCCTCTACAGTTGATGTTCTTGATCGAGCTCTTCTGAGGGTTGTTTTATAATCATTCGACACGTTTGATTCATTCTTGAGTTGTTCATTATTTTTGCGTTCTTGCTGTTTAATCTTTATTTACCTGTTTAAGATCTAATCGATCTTCAAGATTAAGTTTTAATCTCATCAATTGGTATCAGAGCAGGAGGTTGTGTAATCGATACACTTCTTTTCTGTGAAAAAGGTTTCAATTAGGGTTTTCCGCAATTACTGATATTTATTGAGCCGTCATCTCATTATTGACGTATCTTGATATTTATTGTTTTGCCCTAATCTGATTTATTACAAGTCTGATCATTGAACAGGTTATTCGATCATAATGGACGAGTCGCAATCGAATCCCATCAATATTTCCAACAGCATTGGATCAACCACGAAGATTCCCATCTATACACCCATGATTATGAAGTCTGGGCGCATCACTTTGAAGACTATGTTATAGGATCTGAGGATAATGGATACCTCATCTGGGAAGCAATTATCAATGGACCGTTTTCTCACTCTGCAACTTCAAGGATTATTAAAACTCAAAAGGAGTATAATGATCTACTGAAGGACGTTAAAGATATTGCGCAAGATGAAACAGATAAATTCCAATGCAATATCAAGGCGTTAAGATTGATTAGATTCGCCCTTTAGTCCAACACTTTTAGGTTAGTAAGTTCATGCACGACGGCAAATGAAGTTTGGGATAGACTTCGTGAATTGTACTCTACAGACGAGGATCTTGAACACTCTATCCAAACCTTACTCTTATCTGAGTTTGGAGAATTCAGGCAAGGAGCCGAAGAAACTGTGACCCAAACGTTTGATCGCTTCAATCATCTTCTCAGCAAGATGATCAAACATGACATCGAAAGGAAGCTTATCGAGCAGAAGGTTACGTTTTTAAATGGTCTAAGATCAGAGTGGAGAGCAGTGGTGTCTACAGTTAAAGCCCATGAGCAGTTTAAATCATATTCTTTGGCGAAACTGGTGGGTATTCTCAAGTCTCAGGAGAAGATTGTGCTGCAGGAAAAGAATGTTGTCTCAAGCCTAGGTTCGCTGGCCCTCCTGTCAAAAAGTAAAGCTGTGATGGAGGACGAAGACCTCAACTTGGAGGAGTATGACCTCACGTCTGAGGATTATGCTATGATGGTGTCTAACCCCAAGAGGTTCATTAAGAAGAGATTCCCCAGCAACAAAAACCGAAACTGGCAGGGGAGTTATAGTTCAGAAAAGGTTAACAATGAACCGAAGGTTGAAGATTCAAAGAAGGAACCGAAGGCAGAAGGTGATTCTGGAGTAAGCTGTTACTACTGTGGAGGGAAAAACCACTATGCTAAGGATTGTGTCCTCAAAAAGATGGCTGAAAAGGATGAGGAAGCTTTGCTACAGAAAAAGCTTGATGAGATGAGGAAGAAGAAATCTACTGCTAACCCTTCCATGAATGCTCTAATTGTGTAGGGTTCGGATGCTGATGACGAGTTCGGTGGCGTGGAAGTTTGGTCAACCGACTCTGAAGACGATGAAGTGAGGAAGCCTTCTCATGGAAAGGCTTATGTGGCAAAAGAGAAGAGCCGTGGAGGAAGGTGCTTAATGGTGTCCGAAGTATCTCAGATGAGGGGATACAACACTGATGGTGGAAGCAATGAACCGAAGGAGCAGCAGGATATGTGCTTTACAGCCAAACCGCTCAGCTTGCAGTTCAACGAACTCGATGAACTGATCAAGAAGGTACAATCGGTTTTTGTTTCATTTAAAGTACCACAATGCTCATATGAAAAAGAACTAAAAAGTGTTAATTCACGAATCTCTCATCTAGATAGTAGTTTAACTCAAACTCGAGTCACCAATTCTAACCTAACTGATCAATTAAGCAGGGTGTCTTCGAAGAGTGAGGAACGGCGCATGTGGATCGAGTTGAAGGAGTCAGAATTAGTTAAAACAAAAGATGAAAACATTTATTTACAAAGAGACAATTTAAAGCTGTTAAAACAGCGAAATGTTTTTTGTTTGATTGCAAAACGTCTTTACACTAATATTACTCAGCTTCACTTGGATTGTGAAATAGGACAAAAGATTCATCGCATGATTTTGCCCTTCCTTGAGTTTAAGGAGGATGAAATTGATGTTGAAGCTTATAATTGTGAGAGTGTGATATCATCTGATGACGTCAATCCGACCTATATGTATGGACTGGACAAAATAGAATCTTTCATTAAATCCAAGGACCATAAGGACATGCTTAAAAACCTTTTGGATGAAAATGATAGACTTAAACTGAGAACCGAAACCATACAAAAATTTGACTCTTTAAACGCCAACTTGAGCTCAGAAAACAAAATTGATGTTGAAAATCCATCTGAGCTTAATGAGGATGACAATATGAGTGAAATTTTTGTAGAGGACACGGTTGACTGCTCAGAATTTGTGAAAAGCGAACCTGAAAACCACAAGAATCTAATTTCAGAAAATTCAGTGGAGTTTGCTCGATTGTCCCAACAAAAGTCCCCGATATTAGCAGAGAAAGCCGTTGTATATCAAAAGGTTAGGACCACTCCAAATCAAGTGTACAAGGTCATAGGAGTAACCGAACATCAAACTGCTGAACTCACAGCAATTGTAAACGAAGACAATGCTGATGGCTGCGATGAGTTCTTCTGTTCAGCTCCAATCGATAATGCAGATGAAACGGTAGGCTTATCAGAAAGGACCTCATGGATAAGTAAAGGTAGATACATACCAGAACCCTTGAACAAGCCAAATAATTTCGATGTGCCAAGTACCAGTGGTACGAAAGACATTCCTCAAGAAAATGGAAGTTCGGCAAAAGAAGACGTTCCCTCTAGTTCCTCAGTTCAAAGTGAAACTTCCACAGTTCAAAGTGAACCAGACAAAGAGAAACCGAAAATGAAAGCCAATATCCATCATCAACCGAAGCAGATGAGGAATCAGAAACGTCAAAGGAACCAGAGATACAGGAAGAACCTCTCTGAAAGGAAACAATTCTGGCAATCCCAGAATGCATATTTCTCTCATCAAGACAAGAATCTAAAGTTTGAGAATAATCCTGTTAAAACGCACGAGAGCCACAACAACCGAAAGCCAAGGTTCGGTTCGGAAAAGAATACCAACCGAAAGCAAAGGTTCGGTTCTGAGGATGATTCCAACCGAAAGCAAAGGTTCGGTACAGAGAACGACTCCAACCGAAAGCAAAGGTTTGGTTCTGAAATCAAAAGAGATCAAAACTCTAAGGTCAGTCCCACCAATGATCAAAAGCAAAAGGGTCACCTAGAGTCTCTAGACAAGAAGTCATCTAAGCCCTCTCCTTCTCACTCATCTAATTCTTCTAATTCCTCTAATTCTTCCAATTCATCTCCATCTCGCTCTAAAGTTCACTCAGTTCATTCTCAAAAATCTCATTCGTCATTTGAACAAAAAGGCAAACAGAAGGTTTCAGCATCCAAACCGGAATCTAAACCGAACGCACCTAATCCTAATAAAATCAAAGTTTTTACCATCAAGAAGAAAGATGAAACAACACTAATAAAACGAACATATCTTGTTGACATCTCTCTTACTATTCCTGTACCTGTGAAAGGCTCACGTGGACCCAAGAAACTTTGGGTTCCTAAATCTGCTTAATTTTTGCAGGTTATAAGTGACGAGCAGTTTGACGAAGAATGGTACATCGATAGTGGCTGCTCGCGTCACATGACAGGGAGGAAAGAAGAGCTCAGGGAATACAGGTCTCTTACAAATGGTGGCAACGTCAAGTTTGGAAATAACTCCTTCGGCACCATAAAGAGATACGGAATGATTACCAATGGTGATTTCACTATAAGAAAGGTGGCATACGTGGAAGGACTACAACACAACCTCATCAGTGTATCTCAGCTTGTTGGACGTACAGGTCTCAAAGTCTCATTCGATGATGAAGGTTCTGAAATTATTGAGAAGAAGACGAAGAAAGTAATTCTCAAATCAGAGCGTAAGGGTGAAATGTTTCCTCTAAACCTCAAACCCATTAAAGGAAACCCAGCTATATGCCTGTTATCAAAAGCACAATCTGATGAAAGCTGGTTGTGGCACCGAAGACTCTCTCATCTCAACTTTAAAGATATCAACAAACTTGTCACTAGAGGTCATGTTCGAGGTCTTCCATTGCTCAAGTTCGACAGAGATCATTTGTGTGCTGCATGCGAAATTAGGAAGCAGAGTCGTCAAAGTCATCCATCTATAATTAACACTAAAGTTGTTGAACCACTCGAATTACTTCATATTGATTTGTGTGGTCCATCATCTATCGAAAGCATCGGTGGTAGCAAGTATATTCTTGTTATTGTTGATGACTTTTCGCGATTTACATGGGTGTTCTTTCTAAAGCTCAAATCTGAAGCGACTCATAAGCTGAAAGTGTTCATCAAGCAAATTGAAGTACAGCTCAAGAAGGTCGTTCGCAACATCAGGAGCGACAATGGTCTGGAATTCAAAAATAGAGAATTTGAAGAATTTCTGGCAGAAAAGGGAATAAGTCACAACTTCTTAGCTCCCTACACACCTCAACAGAACGGAATTGTCGAAAGACGAAACCGATCTTTGTGTGAAGCTGCCCGAACAATGCTAAGTTTCGCTTCCTTACCTCTTTATTTTTGGGCTGATGCTATTTCTGCTGCTTGTTTTACACAGAACAGGTCATTTCTCAACAAGAGATTCACGCTCACACCTTATGAGATTCTCAACAACAGGAAGCCCAATGTGAAATTTTTCCACGTGTTCGGCTCACGGTGTTTCATCTTTAACTCTAAAGAACACCGCAACAAGTTTGATGTAAAAGCCGACGAGGGAATCTTTCTGGGCTACTCTCTCACTTCCAAAGCATACAGAGTTCTAAACAGGCGTTCGAGAAAAATCGAAGAGACTTATTATGTGACTTTCGACGATAGCTATGTCAAAAAGCTACAGGCCAAAGAAGACACAGCTGGGGAAATCTTTCCTCAAACTGGCCAAGTCACAGTCTCGATCGCTAATCTATTCGAAAAGTTTATGGAGCTATTTGACGAACCAGAGAAAGCTACTCTCTCAGAAGCAGGCGCAGCAGACAACAAGGTAGACCATATGAAGCAAATTGTCGAAGAAGCTGCCAGGAGAATGAACGAAGGAGGATTGAATTCTGACGAACCTCCATCAAACGATGCTTCAGTCGAGGGGGAGGATCAACCGTCATCAACTCAGCCGACCTCACATGTGGAGGGGGAGCCAAGCTCTCCAACTGCTCCAGAAAGTACTTCTCCAACCGAAAGTACTTCTTCAACCGAAAGTGCTTCACCATTCGAAGGTGCATCAACGCCTGAATACCCAGCACCACAAGAAACCTCTGAACCTCAAGTTTCTCAAAGCATTCCAGAAAGCTCATCTATCGAGGGGGAGCAAGCTGATATGTCATTCGACTACGAAAGCCAATCCGAGCCAGAAGAAATGATCAATGCTGAACTGGATCCCACCTTTGATCCAAACTACCCTCCTCTTACCAAATGGACCCGAGATCATCCTATCTCTCAAGTTGTTGGTGATGTTTCTGAAAAGGTTCTAACCCGATCACAACTCAAGGCAAAACAGACATCCTTATTTTCCAAAGTTGAATTTTGCATGTTTAACTCATTCGTATCAAAAGTTGAACCTAAGACAGTTAACACTGCTCTCGATCACTCCGATTGGGTTCAAGCGATGCAAGACGAATTGAACGAATTTGAAAGGAACAAAGTCCGGCGCCTCATTCCAACTCCTCCAGATGCCTCGGTTATTGGTCTCAAATGGGTCTTTAGGAATAAAATGGACAAGGAAGGGAACGTTATAAGGAACAAAGCTCGTCTGGTAGTAAAAGGATATTGTCTGGAGGAAGGGATTGATTATGAAGAGACTTTTGCTCCTGTAGCTAGGCTGGAATCTGTAAGAATATTTCTTGCTTATGCTGCTCACAAAAACTTTGAAGTTTTCCAAATGGACGTCAAGTGTGCATTTCTTAATGGAGAACTCGAAGAAACAGTGTATGTGGAGCAGCCTCCTGGTTTCGTGAACAAAAAGTATCCCAATCATTGCTATATTCTGGATAAAGCTGTGTATGGACTCAAACAAGCTCCGAGAGCCTGGTATGAAACGCTAACTAAATTCTTAAAGATGTCCAAATTCAAACAAGGTTCGGTTGACCCAACCTTCATTCGCAAAAAGGAAGGTAACCACCTTATGATCGTTCAAATTTATGTCGATGATATCATCTTTGGCTCAACGAATCCCAGCCTAACAGCTAAATTCAGAAAGCTGATGGAGACTAAATTTGAAATGAGCTCAATGGGTCCTATTAACTTTTTCCTTGGCTTAAATATTAGACAGGGACCCGAAGGCATCTTTATCAATCAGGAAGCTTACACGAAGACTCTCCTAGCAAAGTTTGGTATGATGGGAGATTCCAAAGTCAAAGTCCCAATGACATTTGGCACCAAGCTAACTCCATCTCTAGACAAACCGGCTGTTGATATCACGCTCTATCGTCAAATGATAGGCTCACTAATGTATCTTACTGCTAGCAGGCCTGACATCATGTTTTCTGTGTGTTACTGTGCTCGATTTCAGGCAAACCCACGCGAACCTCACATGCTTGCAGTGAAGAACATTTTACGATATCTCAAGCGAACTACCTCCTTAGGTCTATGGTATCCTTCCAACTCAGGCTTCTTCGTTCAAGCCTACTCAGATGCAGACCTTGGAGGATGTGGACTCGACAGAAAAAGCACCACTGGCGGCTGTCAATTCCTTGACGGGAAGTTGGTTAGCTGGCAATCAAAGAAACAAACGTGCGTGTCGTTGTCTACTGCCGAAGCTGAATACATAGCCGCTGCATCCTGCACCTCCCAAGTGATTTGGATCCAGAGTCAACTTCGAGACTATGGACTCAATATGAAGAAGATCGCACTATATTGTGACTCTGAAAGTGCAATTAGGATCTGTCATAACCCAGTGCAACACTCTAAAACCAAACACATAGCACTAAGGTGTCACTTCATCAAAGATCATGTGGAAGATGGAAACGTTGAAGTACACTTTGTTCGAACCACTGATCAACTGGCTGACGTCTTTACCAAAGCTCTTCCTGAAGCATTATTCAACAGAATTTTACAAGGGCTAGGTATGATGGAATCAGAGTCAGTGCCTCAAACTACCTCTCAACCTCAAATGTAAGAAGCGAAATTGACCGAACGTTCAGGTTCGGTTAAATCATCTGACTCGCTCATCACTACAAAGGTAGATTTCTTGGTTGTATATTTCATGTACAAAGTTGTTTCTCTTATTGTCAAAAGTATTTTCTTATTGCAAGCCTAAATTCCTTGGTTTTCTAAAAAATTTTCAAAATCGAAACCTACCGAAGGTTCAGGCTCGGTTTCTCAAAATTGTCCAAAACCAAAACCTACCGAAGGTTCGGGTTCGATTTCTCAAAATTTTCCAAAACCGAAACCTACCGAAGGTTCGGGTTCGGTTTCTCAAAATTTTCCAAAACCGAAACCTACCGAACGCTCGGGTTCAGTTTTCCAAAATTTTCTTAAACCGAAACCAACCGAACGCTCGGGTTCGGTTTTTCAAAATTTTCTTAAACCGAAACCAACCGAACGCTCGGGTTCGATTTTTCAAATTTTTCTCAACCGAAACCAACCGAACGCTCGGATTCGGTTTTTCAAATTTTTTCTAAGTTTTTTTTTCTTGCTTAGTTTTTTTATTTTTTATTTTCTTTTTAATTTTTTTTATATATCAAAAACTCCAAAAATATTTTCTTATTTTTCTTGTGTTCGTTCGTTTATGGGGATATAATTGTTGGATTACTTAAGTGTCCCTAGAAGCATGCTGCTGTATGTGTCCCAAGCCTCATAAGATTCTGAATAATCGCCTTAATGACTTGATATAAACAAACCTTGTCTTCCCAATTAGGCTATCCCATTTATTCTAATCATGAGCTACCTCACTCTCTTCTCACATGAGATAAGAGTTTTCTGCTTGGTCCTTATTTTCGCAGCAGAGGTACTTTAATTTCCTACACCATCTCCATTACATTTCTCCATTACATTCGTTTTATCAACATAACCCTTGAGACTCTCAGAAATTACCACTGAGGTTTATGGTTACACAACAACTGTGTTTATGATCTCAGTTTCGTGCCACTACGAGCTGAGTGAAACCCAAAATTCAACACCAAATCTGAATTGACGGTGAACAATAAATTTGCTCAAGTTTTCACCAAAGAATTGACGGATGTATCTAAATGAAATCTCAAATTTTTTTGTGATTCCTATGAAATTGTTAAACACCATAACATTTCTTCCCTTGGGATCCAGTTTTTTATTTTTTTTGAGATATTATATTTTCCAAGCCAATTTAAAATTAATTCCTACCTACTTGTTCAACAGACTACACCGGTCTCACAAGTACTTTGTTCACTTTCTATCTTATTTCAAGATTAGGACTGCTAAATCAAAGCGAAAGCCACCCTTAAGTAGCCAAATTAAAAGAAGCCTTTCAACATTTATTAATAAGTGTTTGATCGTCATTTAACGGGAAACCACATTAACACTTTAAGGTCTCTCTTGATCTTGAAGTAAGAGATTCGTGCCCGGGATCATTTGTTTCGTGTCATTATTGACATCACATTTATTCCTAAAAAGAGTTGCTTTATTTCTTTTCTTTTTTACACTCTTAGCACGAAAATCTTTGATTTTCCAACATTCCGGTTCTAATAATTACAGGCTGTATTATTGCTTTGGTGGTTCATTATCGAGTTGTGGTAAAAAATCATCCACGTGGGAAATTAATTCAAAAGATGTCATTTAAAAGATAAGATTAAAGGTTGCTGACTCAGGCGGGAGATCAAAGGATTAAATTTCAAACGGTGGTTAAAAAGGGACGCGTGCGAATTTGAAACGCCTATTCTTTTACTGACATAATGAACGCGTGTGCGAATTTCAAGCGGTTCCTCTCTGGCATTTAAAGGCGCGTGTGGATTTGAAACGGTTTGTTCTGAAACGGCGCTTGTTGGGCGGCGTGTTCCTAGGAATCTGACACTCTGTCTCCTACGTGATCATCGCATGCCTTAACTGTCACGCATCTGTCATTCCGGAAAACCTTTTCGTATTTCCATAGAAGATTTGAACCGATTTTTCTCTCTCCTTTCACCCACTATAAAAGGCAGTCTCCACTCCCATTTATCTCTTTACTGCATCTGAATTTCCAAGAGAGCAAAAATTCCCAAAAGCTTTCCTGTTCATCTTCTTCTTCCTACCTTCAACAATGGCAGAATCATCCTCAGTCCATGCTACATCACACATCCTTCCCATTCGCCCTCAACAGTGTTTGGTGATTGACCTAACCCCTCTGGCGTACGATTCCTATATGACTCCGATCATCGAGTGCCTGAAGTACTCACAAATCGCTCCTGCACTTTCTAGGGTTGAGTTTGTGCCCATGGAGCTCCTATCGCAGGTGTATGCAACTGCACATTACGATACAGCAGTCGAGAGGGTGTTCTTCGAGGTTTCTGATCACAAGACCTCCATTTTTAGACAACGATTTGGCACACTGCTAGGGTTGGCTACTGACCCTTCAAGAATTAATCCGGAGACGATTCCGATTGGGCATCTTTACAACATGTTTTATAATATGGGGTACACGGAGGCGCTCACCTCTGTCGCGAAGTTTAAAAAATCCTGCTTGCCGCCACAGTGGAACGGCATGTTTACATTCCTCTTCAAGGGCTTATCTGAACGGAGCTCAGGATCCGATGGTTCTAGTCGACTGTTCTTGTCGATTATTTATGGCGTTTACAACGGAGTCAATCTTGACTATGGATTTGTTCTCTGGCAACAACTCATCCAGAGCCTCTCTTCTTCTTCACGACACTCTGAGGTGTCTTATGCCCGGTTCTGGACTCTCATCACAAAATGGGCGATGGATAAATTTGATGTCCCCACTGCTGTTGGTGCATCGATGTCTTCGATCGGTTCTTTTCATACCACGAAGATTATCGTCTCAGATGCATCCAAGTTTTCTTTCATTGGCGTCATTCCGGAGACAATGTACGGCGATGTTCCATCCGACAGCAGGATCATCCGGACCATTAAGGAGTTCAAGGCGTCTGGTCCTCGGGTACTCACACCGGAAATGCTCAAGTCCATCCATGATGCTTACAAACCTGTTAATAGGGGCAAAAAGGCGGATAAAGGGAAGCAAGTGACCAAACCTGCTAAAGGTCCTTCTCCCAGGAAGAGGAAACCAACCAAAGCTGCACAATCCCCGCAGCCGAAGAGACGGAAGACTCAACCGAAGCGAAAGCTTCTCATCGCTTCCTCTTCAAGTGACTCAGAAGGCGAGAGTTCGGGTTCGAACGACTCTCAAAGAGGCGAAACCCCTCCAAGAGGCAACACCCCACCCCGATCACCTACCCCAGACATGGAAATTCATGTCTCACCCATTCCCTCTCCTACTCAAACAATCCCTACTTCCATTCCTACCATAAACCCCACTACCACCATTCCTAAAACCTCTTTCCCTATACCACCACCCATTTTCACAGATACAACTACAACAACTGCAAAGGTTACAACCAACGTATCTGATATGGGGGTTCATACCGATGCAAACGAAACACCACCTGTAACCGAACCTCCTCATACAACCGAAACCCAACATACAACCGAACCTACCCACACTCATCCACCACCCGAAACTAACCCCACCAACACTCAACCTGAACCTACACAAACCACCAGACCCCCAGCTTCACCACCCCCAACATCTCCAAATCATGCCTCTGATGGAGATAACCCTTTCCTTGGAGGGGAAAATATGACCTTCGATTCGGTCTACTTTAGTCCGTTTCAGGTTCAAAGCGACGACGAGGACGATGCTCCAGTAACAAAGAAGCATCTTAAGGAGCTAAACGAGAAGGTTGACTTGCTTCTTGCTTCATCCTCCAACACTCAGTCCTCTCTCTTTGAAGCCGCTCTTCAGAAGATTGTTGATGCCTTCTCCAGGGCTCAGCATGATTCCGTCGTTTCAGCCACTGCCGCCATTGATGCCTCCACAAAAGCTTGTGAGGTTGCGACCGCAAAAGTTGATAAACTATTCTCTGAAGCCTCTTCCCTGTTGAAGTCCTTACAGGAGAGCGTTGATGCTACAAAGACAACGTTGGAACCAATCGTTCAACAATTGGCCACGTTCGTCTCAACGGAGTTGCAGTCGTTCGCTAACCTTCGCCAATCCATCAGCGACGACAACTCGGCCCTTCGTGCCTCCATTGACGAGCGCCTCGCTAAACTTCAAGAGGATCTCGCTGCCGAAAACTCGTTAATGGACGTTCTGGCAAGTAAAACCACCGCCCTCAAGGTCAAGAGCACTCAGCTTTCAAACTATCAGCAACATATTGAAGCTCTTCAATCCGAAAGGGAGGTTATCAAAACATGTGTTTCGGATGTACACTCTGCCCTATCCAAAATCCTGGAAGCACACGATCCGATTCTCAATCATTCGGTGAGGCGAACCCTTGCTGAAAAACTTTCTCCAGCCCTGGACCTTCTCAGCAAAATTGAAGGGCTACCTAGTTTCGTGTCCAATCCGAAACAAGGGGGAGAAGTGAAGTCCGGATCGAAACCACCTCCTTCCTCAAAAGCTGCTCACACAACCGAACCTCCTCCGACTGGTCAAACTTCGGGTTCGGGTGTGAAGGATAAAGGAAAGAAAATAGCTGAGGAAGAAGATGAAGATGATAAAGAAACCATTGCTGACTTGCTTAAACGCAAAAACAGTCGCAACGTTGAAAATGATAATGTTCGTGTGGTGCGAGAAGCTGAAGAAGCCGAACGCAAGAAGAAAGAAGCCCACGATCTCCTTGAGAGCAGGAAGACTCTTTTCCCTGCTTGGACTCGGGAGAGAATGATAAAGGAGGCCATAGATACTCCTAGCATCCTATGGATCGAACCGGTGATCTCCTTCGACTGCAATAATTCTGTCGATTCGTAGATCGATATGCCCTTGACTCGAAAGGCGTTTATCTTCCACGCCTTCTCCAACATTTTTGAAGTCCCTCATCCTAATCCTGAGGTCGATAGGGAGTTAATCGAATTCTATCTGAAGGCCGCTCAACCACAGTACCAAACATGGAGCGCTCAGAAGATCGTTAATGTTCGGGTTTTAAAGCCGTATACCGAAGGGAGATTCATCAACGTTCGGTTCAGGGTAATCAGAGGGTCTGCAAGAACCGAACATCTTATATCCTTAGCAGATCTACCGAACCTCAATCCTCATGATTGGATTGTTTTACTGTTGGAATAGTGTCTAAGTCTGTAACTATATTTGGTATGTACTTCACCCGGTTGTGCATGGTCCTTTTGGGTTGCCTTCTCCATAGCAACTTGACAAGGAAATTTAAGGAGAAAGAGAGAGTATTATGATTTATTAATATATTATAAGAATAATATATTAAAGGAGAAATCATATTTATTTAATTAGTATTGGTCATAAATTAATTAAGAATTAATTTAGTGGTCAAAAGAGATTAATTGAATAAAGGGGTATAAACTGTCAAATGTGTGATAGTTGAGTTTTAGGTTAAGGAAACCTAATGGGCTTAAGGGGGAACGAAATTATGATGGGTAACCATCATATTTTCGTCCAAGGGCCTTATTCCGGAAGGTTCCATGGGCTGCTTTGTGGTTAAGCTGTCCATTAGGGTTTAGAGTGAAACCCTAGTAATCTGTAACTATAAATATGACCCCTAGGGCATGAATTCGGCTACCACTTGATTCCAAGAGTGCCCTAGGCCGAATTCTAGCCTCCCTCTCCCTCTCTCATATTGCCTTCTTGCTTGTGGGGTTTGTGAATCATTAGAGGAGTTGCATTTGTGACTCTAGGCTCAAAAGAAGAAGATATACAAGATCGAAGCCAACAATTGAAGAGGTAAACATCTAGATCTGATTCTATATGTTAGTTATGTTGTTTATATGCTAGATTAGGGTTTGTAAGTCTTGGAATCAAAGCATGTTCAATAGTGAAACCTAGATCCAAGCATTAGGGTTTGTATGAGCACATAGGAATGTTTCTTATGCATAAAACCCATCAGTGGTATCAGAGCTTTGATTGGTTTCAGTTGTATGTGATGCTTAACTGCTTTATTTGATGAGAATTCGTTTTTTGGTCCCTGCCCGACTCAACTCGGCGAGTCACTACCTGGACTCGGCGAGTCCAGGCCTGACTCGGCGAGTCAGTTCGTCAGAATTAGGGTTTTTCGGGTTTTTGGCTGCTGTTTTGACTTGGACTTGATGCTTAATTGTTTTATGAAGTTAAAATCCGAATTTTATCTATATTAAGTGTTTATCCTTGCCAAAAGAATAGATAATTTCAAATCTTTTTAAATATTAGTTATTTATGTGATAAATTTGGATTATTTAAAAATTATTTGGTAATTATCTAATGACCAAAATTAAGATTAGGTCAAATATATATAATTATGAAATTAATTGGTTAATTTGAATTATTTGTTATTTGATCCCTTATGTTTTGAAAAGTTCAAAACTTGCCCTCAAGTTTTGAAATTTGAATTTTGTAATTAAAAGTTTAATTTTGAATAATTTAAATTTCAAACCCTTAGAATTTTGCAAGTTTAAAATTCAACCCTATACTATTATATATTACAAGCTTAATATATATATATATATATATATATATATATATATATATATATATATATATGTATGTATGTATAACTTAAATGCTAGTCTTACCGTTAGTAGGCCTCATTCACGAAGCCGGTCTATAAGGTGGGTATAAGGTTGCTGCCTATAAAATGGCGCTTAATGGGTGTACACTCACACCTACCGCTTGCTTGACTGGTGGAGGGTCGTTAGCCGAACGGGTAGGATAGGGCAACCCTCTCCTCATTAAAAGTATAATGTTGAATATAAATTAACTATATGCTTTTTACAAATTCCCATTCCTAGTTACTTTAGGGTAAAATGTGAAAATGATGCTAATCCATGGAATTACACTTCGTACCTTTGTCAAACGTTGATGGAGCGCGTGTGGTTAACCGGCACATCAATTTGGGGATGACGTAGGTAGCGAAGGGTGACTCGATGTTTGTCATAGATCAATGGAGCGTGTGTGGTTTACCGGCACATTGATTAGGTGATAGTGACATTGAGTGCACCACGTTAATTCGCATGGTTATTCACAAATTTGTTTGCGATCCTCGGCATCCCAGTCGCAAATTTGAAATGCATATCGAGATTTAAACATGCCATTGAAAAGTTCAATGAATCTCATAGATCTAGGAGTTTTCAATACATTTAAAACCTAAATTGCTTTTTCGTTTTTCATGGTGAGAATTAGTGAATCGTCATTCACTTACCTTCAAGTTATTTACTTTTAGAGTACGGCATCCCTTTCTAAGTTGTAAATAATGTTGTTGGATCCTAGCCCTAATTTCTCATTTGGGTGTTTAATTAGGGATTCATTTCTAATCAAACTTTGTTCCTTTCTTTTTCAGATGTTTGCTAACAACAACAACAACAACGCTTCTGGGTCATTCTCGTTGATGAACTTGTGTCAGAAAGTGACATTTGATGGTTCAAACTTCAACGAGTGGATGAGGTACATTCGCATGATCACACGCTACGAGGACAAAGAATATGTCCTCGATGAAAAGCTTGAGAAGATCATCCCAGATGTTGCTACTCCTGAGGAATTGGCCGCCTTTGAGGCCCACGAGCGTGATGCCACGAAAGTTCACTGCATCATGCTGGCCACCATGAACCTCGAACTCCAAAAGTCCTTTGAGGACATGTATCCATATGAAATGCATCAGGATTTGCTGGACAGGTATCACCAGAGCACGAGGCAAGAGCGCTATGAGATCATTACTAACATGATCACCGCTAAGATGGGGAGTGGAGAATCCCTAACCTCTCATTTGCAGAAAATGCAGAGGTATGTTGATCGTCTTCTCAAACTTAACGTTAAGTTTGATGAGGATTTGGCTATCGACATA
Organism: Lactuca serriola; assembly: GCF_051521515.1. Classification (NCBI taxonomy): domain Eukaryota; kingdom Viridiplantae; phylum Streptophyta; class Magnoliopsida; order Asterales; family Asteraceae; genus Lactuca; species Lactuca serriola. Next base: position 205,624,859 of record NC_136410.1, read on the forward strand.
ATCCTCCACTCCTTGCCCTCCTGCTACAATCAGTTCAGGATGACCTACCATATGAACAAAGAGGAGGTCTCCTTGAGCAAGCTCCAAGGACTTTTGTGGACTGCTAAGAGCAACCTCAAAGACAAATCCGTTGCACCGTCCCCTGCTGTGGCCGCTCCTGTGATGGCAATAGGTCAAGGAAAGGGCAAAAAGAGGAAGGCTCCATGTAAGAGCCACCATAAGGGGAAACCCCATGATGGTTCGTCCTCAAGTGGGACCAAAGCTGGCTCCGTTAAACCCTCTTCCGATCCTAAAGAAGCAGAGTGCTTCTATTGCCACCAAAAGGGCCACTGGAAGCGAAGCTGCCCCCAATATCTGCAGGACATAAGAGATGGGAAGATCAAGCCCACATTTGCAGGTATGTATTCTATTAAATCTAATAACTCATCATTTGCTACTTCATGGGTTCTTGATACAGGATGTGGTTACCACACTTGTTCTGATTTGCAGGGCCTAAAAAGAAGTAGGGAGATGGAGCATGGGAAGATGAACCTGATTATGGGAAACAGAAGATCGTCGCCTGTGACCAAAGTCGGTGTTTATTCTTTAGTGTTGAGTAATGGGTTAGGAATAGATTTAGAGAATTGTTGTTATTCGCCAGATATGGCAAGAAACATTATTTCTTTTCACGGGTTGTTTAGACAAGGTTTCAGATATTCTTTTGATAATAATAATGGTTCTATTAATGTTTATTTGAATGGTGTCTTTTATTTCAATGCATTACCTTGTAATGGGATTTATGAATCTGTGATGATTGTTGATAATTTTGGAAATAATGTTTTGAATATTGATTCATCTACTAGTCTAGACAAAGCATGCTTGTGGCATTATCGCCTTGGCCATGTTAACAAGAAACGCATAGCCCAACTCCAAAAGGATGGAGTGTTGGAGTCATTCGACCTTAGGGACGATGACACATGTGAGTCTTGTTTACTTGGGAAGATGACCAAGTCACCCTTTACTGGCACTTGTGAAAGGGGTGAGGGTTTATTGGATCTCATACACACCGATGTGTGTGGGCCCTTTAGATCCACCACAAGGGATGCTTGCCGCTTCTACGTGACTTTTACAGATGATTATAGCAGATATGGATATATCTACTTGATCAAGCAAAAGTCGGAAACCTTTGAAAAGTTCAAAGAGTTTAAGAATGAAGTGGAGAATCAGCTGGGCAGGAAAATCAAGATGCTTCGGTCAGACCGAGGAGGAGAGTACCTAAGTCTTGAGTTTCACAACTATCTAAAAGAATGCGGAATCGTTTCGCAATTGACGCCTCCGAGAACGCCACAATTGAATGGTGTGGCTGAGAGACATAATCGGACCTTGTTGGACATGGTTCGTTCTATGATGAGTCGGAATTCGTTACCAATAGCTTTCTGGGGGTATGCCTTAGAGACTGTCGCCCACATACTTAACTTAGTTCCCACCAAGAAGGTTTCCAAGACTCCTCACGAGATGTGGACAGGGAAGGCTCCCTCGTTGGCACATATCAAGGTTTGGGGTTGCGAGGCTTTCGTAAGACGAGAGACTCACGAGAAACTAGAACCTCGTAGTGAAAAGTGTTATTTCATTGGCTATCCGCATAAGTCTTTTGGCTACCTTTTCTATAGACCGAGTGACAATGTTGTCTTCGTTGCTAGAAGAGGAGTTTTCCGAGAAAGGGAATTAATAGGCCAAGAAGATAGTGGGAGGCAAATTGAACTTGAAGAGATTCAAGATCAAAGCGATGAAGGAACCTCGGACACTGGCACTCAACTTGAGGAGGAAACTCCTGTTGAACCTATTGACGAGTCCCTACCTCTTCGACGTTCCACTAGGGCTAGTTTTCCACCCCAGTTTTATGGTTTTCATATTACTACTGAAGGGGATACATTTATTAGTGATAGTACACTAGTAAATTTGGATGAACCTAGCAGCTATAAGGAAGCCATGGCAGGCCCAGAGTCTGCAAAATGGAAAGAGGCTATGGACAACAAGATTCAGTCCATGTACGACAACCAAGTTTGGAATTTGGTTGATAATGTACCGGGTCGTAAGACAGTCGGGTGCAAGTGGATCTTCAAGAAGAAGACGGACATGGATGGGAAAGTGCATACTTATAAAGCGCGATTGGTTGCGAAGGGCTTTACTCAAACTCCCGGAGTTGACTATGATGAGACCTTCTCGCCAGTTGCGAAGATAAAGTCTATTAGGGTGATGCTTGCCATAGCTGCGTTTCATGATTATGAAATATGGAAGATGGACGTGAAAACCGCTTTCCTTAATGGAAAGTTGGCTGAGGATGTCTACATGAATCAGCCAGAGGGTTTTGTCGATGGGAAGCATCCAAATAGAGTATGCAAGCTTGAGAAATCCATTTATGGATTAAAACAAGCATCTCGCAGGTGGAATCTTTGTTTTGACGAGAAGGTTAAAGAGTTTGGCTTTCTGCGAAGCGAAGATGAATCTTGTGTGTATGTCAAAGCCAGTGGGAGTATAGTAAGCTTCCTCGTATTGTATGTCGACGACATACTACTCATAGGAAACGATATCCCAACCTTGCAGGAGGTCAAGTCCTGGCTTGGGAAATGTTTCGCTATGAAGGACCTCGGAGAGGCTGCTTATATTCTGGGAATAAGAATAGTTAGAAACAGGGAAAAGAGACTGATAGGACTCAGTCAGGATACATACTTGGAAAAGGTACTAAAGCGTTTTAGTATGGAAAATTCCAAGAAAGGGGAGTTGCCAATCCAAAGAAATACCAAGCTGAGTAAGACTCAGAGCCCGAGTACAGAGACAGAGATAGCTGATATGAGTCGAGTACCTTACGCTTCCGCAGTAGGCTCTATCATGTATGTTATGACTTGTACTCGCCCTGATGTGGCCTTCGCCTTGAGCATGGTCAGCAGATATCAAGGGAACCCTGGTAGAGCTCATTGGATTGCAGTTAAGAATATTCTTAAGTACCTTCGGAGGACCAAGGAATGGTTTCTAGTCCTCGGTGGGAGTGATGACTTAAGGGTACGAGGGTACAGTGACGCTAGTTTTCACACGGATCGGGATAACTTCCGATCGCAGTCGGGCTGGGTCTTTACCCTAAATGGAGGAGTAGTGACTTGGAAAAGTTCCAAGCAAGAGACCGTAGCTGATTCAACATGCGAATCAGAGTATATTGCGGTGAGCGAAGCGTCAAAGGAGGCTATATGGTTGAAGAACTTCATTGGAGACCTTGGAGTTGTGCCATCCATAAGAGAGCCGATGGAAATTTTCTGTGATAATGAAGGTGCGGTTGCCTTGACCAAGGAACCGAGAGATCATGGCAGATCTCAGCATATTGACAGAAAATACCATTTTATCAGACATCGGGTAGAAGAGGGACTCCTCGTTGTGAAGAGGGTATCATCAGAAGAGAACCCAGCAGATCCCTTTACGAAGGGACTGAGTAGGGTCAAACACTTGCAGCACGCTAAGAGCATTGGGCTGAAGGATGATATAAGTTTGGATTAGATAGGAAATGTGTAATAGATAGTTTGTACTTGACATTTGATGAATAAATGAAATTGTATTATTTATGAGTAAAGTTACTATCTTATGTTGGTTATTTATCTATTGTTTCCATTTTGCATGTTTTGACTTCCTGAATGATATGATTATTCAAAAGGTCCACAGTCGGTCATATTTTGGAAGTAGATATGAATTAAGACTGTCATGAATTGTTTGTAGATTTTCTGAAAGGTTTTGGACATAGCAAAGGTTTGCTGCAAAGTTCATGAGTGCTTGTGAATATGAGTTGAGCATCTGATTCAACCCGAGTTTGCTGTATCACTTAGTGGTGTCTTATCTTAAGTGATCGCAAAGTGATAACATCATATAGTCTTAAAACTTAGAGATATGGTTGTTGTTTGCTGGTTGGTTATACATTGATAATGTGTAAACGCATCAGTAACTTGATGTTATAAAACACATTATTGTGTGTGATCCATTAGCAAATGATAGATGCATATGAGTCGAAGTTCATCTGTTCCTTTTATTCTATGAGGATAAAAGTGATATATTGGCCACTTGATGATTTGGTTTGACTTATGTGTCGGGCCCGGTCAGAATGAAGTTGATGTGTTCAACTAAATTCTATGTCAAACAAATCAGAAATCAAGGAACTACTGCTGGACAATAAGCATTGTCAGCATAATATCCAGAACAGAGGATTATACGATCCCTTATCTAAAGGACAAGTTGATCAGAGTTGACAGCGAAGTATAAGAGCAATGATTGCTAATCGGATTCTGAAGTCATATGTGAGATATAGTTACTAGACTTATCCAAGTGGGAGACTGTTGGAATAGTGTCTAAGCCCGTAACTATATTTGGTATGTACTTGACCCGGTTGTGCATGGTCCTTTTGGGTTGCCTTCTCCATAGCAACTTGACAAGGTAATTTAAGGAGAAAGAGAGAGTATTATGATTTATTAATATATTATAATAATAATATATTAAAGGAGAAATCATATTTATTTAATTAGTATTGGTCATAAATTAATTAAGAATTAATTTAGTGGTCAAAAGAGATTAATTGAATAAAGGGGTATAAACTGTCAAATGTGTGATAGTTGAGTTTTAGGTTAAGGAAACCTAATGGGCTTAAGGGGGAACGAAATTATGATGGGTAACCATCATATTTTCGTCCAAGGGCCTTATTCCGGAAGGTTCCATGGGCTGCTTTGTGGTTAAGCTGTCCATTAGGGTTTAGAGTGAAACCCTAGTAATCTGTAACTATAAATATGACCCCTAGGGCATGAATTCGGCTACCACTTGATTCCAAGAGTGCCCTAGGCCGAATTCTAGCCTCCCTCTCCCTCTCTCATATTGCCTTCTTGCTTGTGGGGTTTGTGAACCATTAGAGGAGTTGCATTTGTGACTCTAGGCTCAAAAGAAGAAGATATACAAGATCGAAGCCAACAATTGAAGAGGTAAACATCTAGATCTGATTCTATATGTTAGTTATGTTGTTTATATGCTATATTAGGGTTTATAAGTCTTGGAATCAAAGCATGTTTAATAGTGAAACCTAGATCCAAGCATTAGGGTTTGTATGAGCACATAGGAATGTTTCTTATGCATAAAACCCATCAGTTTTGCATAACATCCTTTTGACGAATGAAGCTGAATATGGTCCAATTATTGACCATCTCAAAAGGATGATAGTTTGTTACATCATGGAGGTCGCCTTGATGGATCAGGAGATAGCCACAGTCTTCAAGAAGAAACCGAAGATATCTCCTGTTGGATCGGCCAGTGATCTCAATCAAATGAAGATGGGCAAGATTGACCCGAAGCGTAATTCGGTCATGTTCACTAGAGCAGAAGGACAGAAATGTCTCTTTGCTTTAGCGGATAAACATCTTTATACCAATGCTTGTCTTGAGCATATGCTGTCGATCATCCGTCGGTGTAAAGAGAATGCAGCGGACGATGTCAAATACTTCAACGATATGATCCAATGGTACATCAGATTCAGACAGACGATACTTGCTCTTATCTCTCGTCTGTTTCAGACTGTAAAGAAGAAGGTACCTGCCGCTGCTGCTGGCCCAAGTAACAAGTGAAGATCTCGCTCCAATTGACGCAAAGGGGAGATTGTTGGGTTGAAGATTCGTTTAAGTATTGCGTCATTGGGCTCGGCTATTTGTCCAATTGTTTTGTACTCCGGTTTGGGCCTGTCCAACCGTGAGCCTGTTAGGTTTACTATATAAGTATATGCTTGCATGCATATTAGGTTAACGATTTAGAGAATACGATTGATACAAGAAGACATCATTACATTGTTCTTTCTTTATCGTTCCTGTAAACCTTCTAACCCTCTACAGTTGATGTTCCTGATCGAGCTCTTCTGAGGGTTGTTTTATAATCATTCGACACGTTTGATTCATTCTTGAGTTGTTCATTATTTTTGCGTTCTTGCTGTTTAATCTTTATTTACCTGTTTAAGATCTAATCGATCTTCAAGATTAAGTTTTAATCTCATCATATGGTATTCATGTAGGCGTGTTCAGATAAATGTATCTATGTAAACATACTCATGTATCATGTAATCCTAAGTAAGTGTACTCATGTATCATGTAAAGTATTGGTATAGACTCATGAATGAACTGACTCTTGTGTGATTCCTTGTAATAGGAATAATGTTTGATATCTTCTAACTATCCCTATGATAGTTAACTGAAAGGTAATTGGTTGTTCAAGTAGGTTTATACACCCTTGCTACCCAAGAGTATTGGAAACTAACTGAAGGGTGGAAACTATAATCTCTATCATATATATATGAACATATGCGTATAAGTATAGTTTGGTTCAAGAAGGTAAAAATGGTTTTGTACGACATCTAAGAGTTTTGAACAATAATTAACAATGACTTGATGTCACTTTAATAAACATTTCAAAAGTAATACATTTGATATCAAAGTATTTTTAAGATTTAAAACCATTTCATGCATCACATTTTGTAGTATGTGAAATCTGCTGATTTAATACACAGTTATAAAATACATATAAATGATTTAATAACATGTTGTTGTCTACTTGTATTCCCCCCCCCCCCCCCATTAAAGCATTTAAAATCATTTAAAACATTGATTTAGGGGTATGAACTCACCTGTAGATGGTGATTTGGATGAACTAAATGGTGTAGGATTGTTAGGTGTCAAGTGAGGACTTGTACGCACACTACGATCCTAATGAACATATACTCACACATATATGCACTCAGTTAGTCTTAAATTACTAATTGATAATGTCAAGACATCCTAGAACAAAATAAACACTTTATATAAGTGTTATAAGCCCTAAGGATTGCATCTAAGCTATTGTGGGACAAGGCACTTGGGTTTAGGGTTCCAAAGGACCCCATATATGAGTTTACTCCCCATATATTCTCACACATGGAGTTTACGGTTGTAAACTCTTGAGTTTACGGCCGTAAACTCCAAGACTCAATGTCTTTGGTTGTTTTAAGGTGTTAAATAATCCCTAGAATTATTCCAACTTGGTGGTAAAGTTCTTGGAAGGTTTTAAGGCAAAGAAACACTCCTTTGAGGAGTTTACGACCCTAAGGCCATTTACCTTAGAGTTTGCGGCTGTAAACTCTTAAGGAAAGGTGTTTTTGATGCTTTCAAGTCTCTTGTACATGTGGTATAGGTCTTAGACTTTTATCCCAAGCATATGAAGGCCTTTGACACACTTTGGTGCCCTTTAATCATGTTTACGGCCCAAGAACCACGTCATGGCCGTAAACTCACTTTGGAAGGTGTTTTTGATGGTTTGATGTCCTTGATTTATGTAGGAGTAACCCTTGGTAATTGTCCAAGACTTTATGAGTGCCAAAAGCACTCTTTGGTCCATGATTTTGGAGTTCACGGTCCAAGATCTTCTTGGGCCGTGAACACCTAAACTTGGGTGATTCTTTGTTGTTTTCTTGTCCCTAATACACTTCTATACAAGTCCAAGGTAGTAGCAAATCACGGGGGAAAGTCTACCGCGCAAGAACACCTTGGGGAGTCAACTCCTAAAACTAGTGATTTAGCTATGTAATCTATGTTATGAACACATTTTAAGCTATATAACACTACTAGAGAGAGGTACTCACGATTTGGGATAAAAACCTGAAGATCCGTGAGAGAGAAAATGGCTTTTCTCTAGTTGGAAATGCGAATAATGAATGAATTTGGTTCAGAATTCTATTTATTGTCCTGAGATATTTTTGGCAAAAAATATTTTTATTCCTGAAATGATTTCTAATATAACAGAGTGTTGGAATAACAGTGTTGCACAAAACCCTAGTGCATCCACTCTCCTGATATTTCCTAAAGTGTAAACCCTGAAGAACTCAAACTTATACTAAAAAGTCTGAAAATCAATTGTGACTGATATAACTTCTATTGAAGTGATATTGTTTGTTCATAATGGAAATTTCGGGTTGTCACACCCAAGTCCTTGGTTTGACGCATCACAATAGACCACGAAGTCCTATGTTCCTTCTGGTAAGGTTAAGATGGGCGCAGTACATAAGGCTCGCTTTAGTGTTTGAAATGAGACGTCTTGTTTTACTCCCCAGTCGAAGGTTACACTCTTTTGAGTTAGGGTGGTAAGCGGCTTAGCAATCTTCGAGAAGTTTTGTATGAACCTTTGGTAATACCCGGCGAGTCCCAAGAATTGTCGGATTTCAGTTTGGGTCCTTGGAGCTATCCAATTCTCTATTGCTTTGATCTTGGAAGGATCCACGTGTATTCCCTCCTTGCTTACTACGTGGCCTAGGAAATCTACTTCCTGAATCCAAAACTCACACTTTGAAAATTTTGGGTATAGTTTTTCTGCCCTTAATGTTTCCAAGACTTGGCAGAGGTGTTGGTTGTGTTCTTCCTTGCTTCTTGAATAGATGGGTATATCATCTATGAACACGATCACGAATTTATCCAGGATGGGACGACATACCCGGTTCATCAAGTCCATGAACACTGCTGGTGCATTTGTCAATCCAAAGGGCATCACTACAAACTCGTAGGGACCATAGCGTGTTCGGAACGCCGTCTTAGGGATGTCTCCTGCCAGCACTCGCAGTTGGTGATAACCAGATCTTAGATCGATTTTTGAGAAGTAGCTTGCTCCCTGTAGTTAGTCGAACAAATCGTCTATGCGTGGTAGGGGATATCGGTTCTTGATCGTGAGTTTGTTCAGTTCCCGGTAATCGATGCACATGCAAAAAGATCCGTCCTTCTTCTTCACGAATAGGACCGGTGCTCCCCATGGTGAGAAGCTCGGTCTGATGAAGCCCTTGCTCAGCAGCTCGTTTAACTGACTGGACAGTTCTTGCATCTCAGCTGGGGCTAGACGGTAAGGCGACTTTGCTACTGTAGTAGCTCTTGGAATTAAGTTGACTCTGAACTCGACTTGGCGTTCTGGTGGAATCCCTGGAAGATCTTCTGGGAAGATGTCTGGGAAGTTACAGACTTATGGAATGTCTTTAATGTTCTTCGGTTCTTGTTTCTGGTCTACTACGTGGGCTTGAAAGGCATGATATTCCTTGCGAAGATATTTCTGTGCTTTAACACAGGAGATGATTTGTAAATTTGTACTAGGTTTGTCACCATAAATAACAAGAGTTTCGCCATTTAGCAGATTGAGGCGAACGACCCTTTCGTGACAAAGTATATCGGCATGGTGAACACTTAAACAGTCCATACCGATGATGACATCAAAACTTATTATCGAAATGGGCATAAGATCGATTTGAAATAAGTGCTCGTTTAATTTTAATGTGCACCCTACGTACATATCGCTTGCGCTTTCCGTTTTACCGTTTGCCATTTCTACAGTGAATATTTTATTGAGTGGTTGGGGTTTTTGATTAAGTAGGTGTTTGAATTTATGACTCACTAAACCCTAAACCCTAAACGCTAAACCATAAACCCTATACCCTAAACCATAAACATTAAACACCAAAAGCTGCACCCAAAATGCTAAACCCTAAACCCTAAACCATAAAACCTAAACCCTAAACCCTAAACCCTTAAACCCAAAACCCTAAACCCAAAACCCTAAACCCTAAACCTAAAACCCTTAAACCCAAAACTCTAAACCCAAAACTCCGACTCAAATCCATAAACCTTAAACCCTAAACCTTAGACCATAAACATTAAACCTTAAATACTACACCCTAAACCATAAACACTAAACCGTAAACCCTAAGCCCTACAACCTAAACATAAACTCTTAAACCCTTAAACCCTAAACCATATACCCTATATATATTGAAGATAAAGATGAAGTCTAGTTCTTTATAGCATAATGGGTCAAGAAGAGTCAAATCCATAAACCCTAAACCGTAAACCTAAAACCCGAAATGCCAAACCCTAAACCGTAAAAATTAAACCCTAGACCCTACACCATAAACACTAAAACTTAAATGCTAACCCTATACCGCAAACCCTAAACCATAAACCCTAAACCCTCAACCCTAAACTGTAACATCCGGATTCCCAGGTATTTTATTTTAACCTTTTATTTTGAGTTAAAGAGAGAGACTCGACGAGTTGACGCCTAGACTTGTCGAGTAGGATCGCGATTTGCTGACTGGATTAATGAATGGACTCGACGAGTCGGCTAGGTGACTCGACGAGTCTGTGCTTGCGGTAGAAACCCTAAATCTTTGGGCCTATGCCCTATTTAAAGACCTTTATGGCCTTTATTTGCGGCCACAACACCCCTGAGAAACCCTAGAGAGCAAAGATAAATCTTGTAGAGCAAAAGGAGGTTAATTCATCATTCTTTGGGGTGTTTTAGCAAAGGGAAGGAAGGATTTCGAGCTAGGCTGACTTGTGGGACTCAAATCTTCCATCATTTCATTCAGAAATGTTGTGGGAGGTAAGGATTCATGTCTATCTTCATTTGAGTAATAGATTTCATGAATCTAGGGTTTCTTCTCTTCACTTTTGGTAAGAGATCTAGTGTGAGTGATGTCCCTTTGTGACAATATTATCAGATCAGGATCTTGAGAGGTCGAGAGAGTCCTTATTCTTCAGCTTTATGCAATCCTTTATGAGTTTTGGGTCCTAGGTTATCATATTAAGGATTACTTTGGCATATAGAGATGATAGTGTCATGCATGGGCCGAAAGTTTGAACCTTTATGTGACTTTTGAGTGCTAGAAGGTTAGATCTACTAGTTGGTGAAGTATATCTGACCTCATAAGGTCGTTTGAGTGTTGCCATGGAAGGAGCTCGCCGAGTCCATAAGGGGACTCGACGAGTCGAGTCGGGTTGCCCCACGATTCATGACCAGTGGTGACCCGTCGAGTGGAAGGTTCGCTCAGCGACTCGAGTGAGGTTTAGATGGACCCAGAGGACACGCTTGGACTCGCCGAGTCACCTATGTGCACTCGACGAGTCTGGTCAAAGTTGACCGTTGACTTTTAGGGTCTAGTCAATGTTTGGACTTTTGAGCCATTAGAGGGGTAAAATGGTCTTTTACCCTCCTGAGAGAAAATAGAGAGGGAATAGCCTAGCCTTTGAGAGTCTTATTGATTAGACTAATTATTTTATGTCATTAGGCGAAGGCTAGATCAGTATTTCCAAGTTCGAGATTTTCCGAGTTACCCGAGGTGAGTCTTCTCACTATACCTTACCTAGAGTGGTAATTAGAATGTAACAGAGTATGTTATATGCTAATATATGATGAGATATCTATGTGATTATGTGCTATGTGTGATTCAGAGATTACAGAGTTAGGGCCAGAGGGTCCAGAGAGTTATGGAACTGGAGGGTCCCACTGAGACACTTTGACCAGAGGGTCATACAGAGTTATAGCCTCGAGTGGCTAATATGTGTTTTATGTGGTATTTTGGGGACTCACGAAGCATTTATGCTTACGGTGTTATGTGTTATGTGTTTCAGGTACTAGCGACGATCGCGGGAAGGCATCAGCATGATCTGTACACACAGACCGAGGATTTTATTTGTGACCTTGGGATATGCTTTATTTGATGACAATTGTTGAACATGAGATTTGAGAATGTTTAAATGATAATTATGTGGTTTGAAAAATGAAAATTTGTTTTGAAAATTTACGTCGTAACATAAACCCTTAAACCCAAAACCTAAACCTTAAACTCCAACTAAAATCCATAATTCCTAAACCCTAAACCCTTAAACCTAAAACCCTAAACCCAAAAATCCAACTCGAATCCATAAACCCTAAACTCTAAACCCTACACCCAAAACATTAAACCCCAAACCCTACACCCTAAACACAAAACCTTAAACATCATGTAGTGTTTGTATAGAGCGTTTGATGAAAGGTTTGTTGTCATTGAATAAACATCATGCATGCTTTCAAGTTTTAGTCATAAATGTCATCATTTTTAATGTTTATAAATGTTGGATTAATGTCTAAGTCCATAACTATAATTGGTAAGACTTGACCCGACCCGGCATGTTCCATTTGGGTTGCATACCATCATGCACTTGGATAGACTATAATGAGAGAAATAAGACACTTATGGTTATTAATATATTATAAGTTCTAGTATATTAATAATAAGAATAATAAGATTATTTAATTAGTATTGATCAAGAATTAATCTAGGATTAATTAAGTGATCAAAAGAAGACTAATTAAATATATGGGTTGATTGTGTAAATCATCCATACTTGTATAGTGGGCTAATGCCCCATGGATAATCAAGTTGGGCTAAAACCCATAGGATGGTCCATGGATGCTCCATGGTGTATTTGTACCCATGGATCATGGAAATGAAAGGCCGTTTCAATTAGGGTTTACATGGTGTAACCCTTACTATATAAGCATCTTATTCTTGACCAAAATCGGCCACTAGGGTGTGAAGTAAAAGGGCTAGCCGATTTCATGAAGTGTAGAATTCTCTCAAGTTATTCTAAGTGTTTTGGTGATTTTGATTCCATTTGAGGCTTCCACACTATTGGGGCTAGGCACTCAAGCTTCATGAAGACTTTCTACATCAAAGAGGTATGTATTCTATCTTGTTACACTCATTGTTTTTGTATGCTAGATTAGGATAATACCTTGGAAGTTCTTATTTGCATATATAATAGAGAAAACATAGATCCACGGTATTTAGGGTTGCATGTACACTTAGGAGTGTTAGAATGCTCAAAACCCAATAGTGGTATCAGAGCCTAGGCTTGTTTTCTATTATACTTGATGCAAATTGCTAAAAAATGCTGAAAAACTCGATTTTCTGGCTTTCTGGGCACTGTACTCGCCTAGTCCACTGATGAACTCGCCGAGTACATGAGTAAAATCATCCTACTCGCCGAGTAGGTTCATGCACTCGCCGAGTAGGAGCCCCAGACAGCATATTTTCGAGGTTTTTGGCTAGAAATGGACTAGGAACATTACCCTAAGTTGTTTTTGAACTTATAAACTTGTTTTTGATGTGGTAATGTTCATGCTAATCCAATTTCAAAGATAATTGTCAATAGATTCATGTTTTGTATTAGTTTAAGGTTTACTCTAATTACATGGAAAAGTTTGATTTGAATTATCTTGTTCTTATGAGTTGCTTAGATTAATAGAAAAGTTGAGTGAAATAGTTGTTTTCAATCCAAATTAATCTAAGAGTTGATTCTAAAATGTGTTTTTGTAACTTGTCCTCAAGTTATATGAAAAGTCACATTTAAGTTTCATAAAACTCATAAAAGTTGGCAATGGTTACAAAAGATGAAGAGTCTTGTCCTTAAGTTATGGAGGTTCAAGAGTCACTTCATTAATAAATAAATAAATAAAGTGTAACCTTAATTAATTTCATAAGTTATAAAATAAAGGAAAGTTAATTCTTTTATTAGTTTAAAGTCTTCCATAACTTGTCCTCAAGTTATGGAACTTGAAGAGTTTTTGGATTAAAACTACTTTAAACACATAAGTTATGGAATTAATTAGTTTTGAATAGTTTCAAAACTCGCCCTCAAGTTTTGGAATTTGAAAAATTTTCACTTATGAATACTTTAATTCCAAGTTAGCCCTTAGAATTTTAAAAGTTAAAATTCAACCCTTATACTTTATAATATTATAAGTTAATAATATTTATATATATGTATAAGAGTAAAGTCAGTCTTACCGCTAGTACGCCTCATTCACGAAGCCGGTCTATAAGGTGGGTATAAGGTTGTTGCCTATAAAATGACGACTTAATGGGTGTCCACTCTCACCCACCGCTTGCTTGACTGGTGGAGGGTCGTTAGCCGAACGGGTTTGACAAGACTATAATTCTCCCTTCATTAAAAGTATTAATGATAAATACTAAGTAACTAAACTCTTAATAATACCCAATCTTAGTTACTTAGGAAAAATGTGAATTTGGTGCTAGCCCATGGAATTCACACTTTGTACCTTACCAAGTCGTTGGTGGAGCGTGTGTGGTTAACCGGCACACTAACTTGGACTAGTAAGGATCACGAAGGGTGACTTAATGTTTGTCATAGATCAATGGAACGTGTGTGGTTAACCGGCACATTGATTGGGTGGTAATATTAAGGGTACCAAGTGAATTGGTATGGTTATTCACACCTTGTTTTGTGATCCTCGGCATCCCAGTCACAAAATTTGAGAGGGCACACTCGAGATTGAAACATGCCTTTGAACAGTTCAATGAATCTCAAAGATCTAGGAGTTTCAAAACCAATTAAAACCTAATAATACATTTCGTTTATCTTGGTGGAAATTGGTGAATCGTCATTCACCTAACTTCAAATATTTTATAGCTTGGATTACGGCATACCTCTTCTAAGTTATAAAATAGTTTGTTGGGTCCTAGCCTTTATTAAGGACTTTAAAATTCAACTATCTTGAATATCTCCCAAAACATGTCTGGTTTAGACATCTATGATCTTCCTAAATCTCTTGAAACAAGCTTTCCTAATGAAGATGATGTCCCATGGATATCATACTTCTTTCACCTCCTTCAATCATTCTCCTTAACCCACAAGTTCAAGGTCACTCAAGCCCTATTGGCAAGGCAAGGTCTAGGTGTGATCACATCTTGGAGATGTAGTCACATATTGACAAGCCGGGAGAGTTGGGTGTCAAAGTCCTGAGAAAGTTGGTGGTTCAATCACTTTCTAAGTCACATAGTGAGTTCTTTTGGAACACCTATGAAACAGACTATGACAAGACCCTTAATGATCTTATCTATTTGTTAAGATCAACTTCCTTAGAACTTGATGGACATTGAAAATAGTGACACAAGAAATCCAGAAAAGAATTCTCTTCCCAATGGAAAGGGATCGGCCATAGTCAACTCGGTTGACCAAATGGTAAAGAGAAAAGCTAAGTCTATGATAGTCCCGTGTACCATTATCAAAGGGTCCATATGTTTATATTTCCAAAGAAAGGGGCATTGGTTGCGAAGCTGCCAAAATGTACCTAAGGATGTTAAAGTCAATAAGTTTGACTCTACTTCAGGTAAAGTCCACTATCTAACTCTGTTAAGTTTCTATTCTGAGATTCTTGATACATGATGTGACTGGGTCACATGGTGGTGTTTTAAGAATCAAAGAAAAGTGAAGAAACTTAAAGAAAGAATATGCTGAATCTGATCGCATAGATGGATTTCTATCGCATAGTTTGAAGATCGGATTCTTGAGCTACTTCTTAGGAGTTATGAGATATTGCTTAGAAATAGATAACAACAAGTTTTCATATGGATTGTAAGGATAAGTTTTTCCGTAAAGTTTTAAAATAAAAGAAAATTTTTGATTTTATTTATTTTAAAATATCCTTACAATGGCATTTGAGGAAAAATTGTTGCTTATATGATTCCATTAATAGCAAGAGTGGAAATATGAAATTGATTCTTTCATTTGTGGTAATGTCAAAATTTACCAAATAAGGAAAGATTCTCATCACCCAAGTTTCAATTGGACCGGAACTTGGAATCATGCAAGTTGTATAGCATGATGAATGAGAACTTTCAAGTATTGGAAAATTAAGACTAATTACTTGTTCACATGGATGTGTGAGTCAAGTGAAGGACTAAGGGATCGAGTACACATTCTTGTGCACTGGTCAAGTCCACTACAAAAGATTGATAAAACTATTCGTCATAGTTTACTAAAGCTCAATAAATATGATTATACTTACAAGCTTAAGTGTAATTCTGAGACATTGGAAAAAGGTTCCAATGTATGACAGAGCGAATAGGAAGAATCAAATTAGGCAGAAGGATAAAAGTTTCTCAAATCTGGAAAGATGGGAGAGTACTTTAGTATCAGTTTTGTGATCATCTTAATGATTAAGAAACCATATCAAAATTAGTTCTCTAAGGAAAATCTTAGTGCATTCTTATGACTAATCGAGGAACTTGAATTGTTGAAATGGTTAAATCAAGAAGATGAGTCATACTTCGTTCCAATACAAGTCTTAGAGTCATAATCCAAGATTGGAACTTGAGTGACATGTCTCAAAGAAGGTTTAAAACACTTATCAAATGTAAGAGTAAAAGTTTTATACTCTTGTACATTTGAAATTGGTAAGTTGTGATGTTTTGGATAAAACAAAGACCAACTTAGGCCAATTGTGTGAGGTGTTTGTCTTGATTAGAATCTGCACTATCTCTTGGATATTTGACAAGGGAGTCTTATATGTCAAGAGGACAGTGGGAGTCTTAAAGGTCTTGAAAGTCTCAAGAACTAATCAAGAATAAAACCTGAAGTTCTTCACTAGCACACGACTTGAGGTTTACAACCTATCGTGTTGACATATTATGTGCCCATTCCAGTTAAAGTTGGCTTTGCATATGACTTCTTAGATTTATCAATTGGTTGCACAACAACTTGGAAGAAATGGTAGGCCCTTGAGCTGCCAGGTGGCAAGAAATTAAGATTGAGTTCAATCCATATGGTTTTGGATTTGTCATTATCTTTGTCTTGTGATTATGATTTTGACAAATTCATACGGGTAGGAACTCATACACCATATAAATCTAAGTGTCATAAGGTTTCTCTCCGATTCATGAAAATGATGGTGAGGAAACACTTTCACTAAGTAGATTTTAGCTAGATAGCAATTGTGATATTTGCATTCTCAAAGTCGTTAGTGGAGCGTGTGTGGTTTACCGGCACACTAACCTGGACTTGTGAGAAATGGCAAAAAGGTCTAACCATTATGATTACGGCATACCTCTTCATAATTGTTTAGACACACAAGTGTGCTATATAAGGGAAGGTGTATGATTTTGATAAAGTTTTATCAAAACAATCTAGTATCAGAAATATGAACTTTGGTAAGGAAGTCAGTTGATTTCTGAGTACATGTCAAAGCTAGTGGGAGCATAAGTGTTATGCTAATAATCATCATGTTAGTGGGAGCATGATAATTATGATAAGTATTGCAAGTTAGCAATGTTAATTATTGAAAACAAAAGGATTCAATTGGGAAAAGTTGTTTTGCTATAATTAAGGGAGAGGAAATTATACTTCATCTCAAATCTATAAGCTTAGATTTTGAGGTTTTAATCATTTAGTCAAGGATATATATATATATATATATATATATATATATATATATATATATATATATATATATATGAATTTCATGTTGGAATGGCTCAACATAAGGAAATTCTGTATATGGGTCCATTATTTGCGTTCTAAAATTCGATTATGATTACGGCATCCCTTTTCATAATCTGAATTATGAGAACTTGGCAAATAGAAATGGAAATATTATCGCAAAAGACTGGTTTAGTCTTTATGTGAGACATCATGAATCGTGTCCCATATGCTTCGGATATAGGATCGATTACATGTGCTATATTCATCCTTTCCAAAATTTTCCAAATGCCTGGGGCATTAAGAAGGCAAAAGGTTTAGAACTGGATATGACTAAAAGGATTAAACAATTGTCGAGAACAATCTAAGGTTTACCAAAGATTGATTGCTCAAGGACAGTTGGAAGTATAGTGATAATTCGGGAAGGACCATATTAACATAATCTGTAAGGAGGCAACTCTTGTTCACAAGTGATAGTCAAAATGGAATCTGGAAATGTTTCAAAGTTAGAAATTTTTCAATTCGTGTAAGATTAAGGAAACTTAATGCAAGAAGGATGTTTCCAAGGAGCTGATCTCCTTTGGAATACTCTGTAATGGTTGTTGTCAAGTCTTTATGACTTTGTACATAATCATTACAAGAGAATCAATGCATATAAGTTTAGAATCTAACAGATTTCAGTAGATGGCATGAATTTGGAATTCTTGCATTTGCAGTAAGGATTTGGGAGTGTGAAAAGAGAATCATTGAAGTTATGTTCAATTGATCTAGTTCACAAAGTAAAGATCATAGACAAACATAGTATGCATACTTGGTGTGTGGCATGACTAGTGTTTAGAAAACATAGTGTACATGCTTGGAAAATGGGACAACTATTGTTTTAAATTCAAGAATAAAGTTGATAGCTGAAACGATATACAATGAATAATGTGTAATCATATGGTGATAAATAAAAGGTGTTTTATTTATGTTCATAGGTTTTGATACCATATTGGATTCAATTATTATTGTGTTTCAATTTGCATGTTTTGACTTCCCGAATAAACTAGGTTGTTCTTCCGGAATGACTAAGTTATTCAAACCATCCACAGTCGGTCATATGTTGGAAGTAGATATGAATTAAGACTGTCATGGGTTGGCTTGTAGAGGTCTAAGGTGTTGGACAAAGGGCTACAACACTCATGAGTGCTCATAAGTTATGAGTATTGGATTCAACCCGCGCTCATTGGAATCACTTCATGGATTTTATCACGAGTGATCATGAGACGATAATATCTTATATTCTTCAAACCTAGAGATATGATTTGTTACTATGAGTTGATAGTACATTGATTGCACGAAAACGCATTTGATAACTCGGTGCTATAAAACGTGCCTTTGTGTATGATTCAACAAGTAGTAGAACAAGCCATATGAGTCGAAGTTTATCCATTCCTTTTACCTTCGGGATAAAAGCGATATCTGTGGGCCCCTCGATGATTTGATGATGACAAATGGAAGTGCTCGGCCGGGCCAAGACTGATTTGATTTGTTCAATTAGTTAGTCGTCATAAATCGGAAATCGGGAAACAACAAATGGACAGAGAGAATGATTATAACCCATGTCTCAGTCCATATGATATCTAGAATGGAGGAATATATGATCCCTTATCTAATGGACAAGTCATTGACAAAGGTCAGAGTTCATCTACAAGGTCAGAGTTCGATAGAAGCTTTTGAGAGCTACGATTGCCAGTTGGTTCCTGAAGTCATACGCAATAATAGTTTTAGACTTATCCAAGTGGGAGACTGTTGGATTAATGTCTAAGTCCATAACTATAATTGGTAAGACTTGACCCGACCCGGCATGGTCCATTTGGGTTGCATACCATCATGCACTTGGATAGAATATAATGAGAGAAATAAGACACTTATGGTTATTAATATATTATAAGTTCTAGTATATTAATAATAAGAATAATAAGATTATTTAATTAGTATTGATCAAGAATTAATCTAGGATTAATTAAGTGATCAAAAGAAGACTAATTAAATATATGGGTTGATTGTGTAAATCATCCATACTTGTATAGTGGGCTAATGCTCCATGGATAATCAAGTTGGGCTAAAACCCATAGGATGGTCCATGGATGCTCCATGGTGTATTTGTACCCATGGATCATGGAAATGAAAGGCCATGTCAATTAGGGTTTACATGGTGTAACCCTTACTATAAAAGCATCTTATTCTTGACCAAAATCGGCCACTAGGGTGTGAAGTAAAAGGGCTAGCCGATTTCATGAAGTGTAGAATTCTCTCAAGTTATTCTAAGTGTTTTGATGATTGTGATTCCATTTGAGGCTTCCACACTATTGGGGCTAGGCACTCAAGCTTCATGAAGACTTTCTACATCAAAGAGGTATGTATTCTATCTTGTTACACTCATTGTTTTTGTATGCTAGATTAGGATAATACCTTGGAAGTTCTTATTTGCATGTATAATAGAGAAAAGATAGATCCAAGGTATTTAGGGTTGCATGTACACTTAGGAGTGTTAGAATGCTCAAAACCCAACAATAAAAGCATTAGAATTCCTAGTTGTGTCACACATAATGGTCCAACTATCTCACACTTGTGTATACGCGGATGATGCCATATTTTCGGGCATTGATCTGGGAAGCATAAAAAATCTCTCAAGGATTCTTAAATGTTTTGAGATATCCTCGGGGCTAAAGGTTAACTTTCACAAATCGCGATTGTTCGGTATTTGTGTCTCCGATTTTGATCTGCAAAGCATGGCATAGGTTCTTGGTTGCCTTAAAAGCTCTTTTCTTTTAATTACCTCGGGTTTACCAGTGGGTGCTAATATGTCGTTGAAAAACAATTGGAAACTGATAAGTAGCAAAATTCAGAGAAAATTATCAAATTAGAAAGCAAGTACTTTATCATTTGGGGGCAAACTGACATTAATCAAGGCAGTGTTGGGAAGCATTCCTACTTACTATCTATCTATATCCAGATCTCCTCAAAGGGTATTGGATGATATGGAAAAGCTCAGAAGAAGTTTCTTATGGGAAAGCACAAATGAAAAAAAGAAATTGCGTTGGGTAGATTGGTCTAAGGTGGTTGCAGATAAAAAAAGATGGTGGATTAGGTGTCGGTACGTTAAAGGCCTAAAATGTTGCTTTACTCACAAAGTGGTGGTGGAGACTCAAAAATGAAACAGGAAGTATTTCGACCAATGTCATAAACAGCATACACAATCTCAACAATAAGCCAGCCTGTTATCTTGTAAAGAAAAATATAACTGGAGTTTGGAGTAATATTGTAAAGGCTATCAGGAGTCTTAAATTACACAACATCGATCCACACGACTTATTTTCCCTTGTACCGGGTGAGAATGTGAAAATTATATTTTGGAAGGACACATGGTGTGGAGATGTACCCTTACAGGAAAAATTCCCATCACTTTATAACCTTGAAATGGTAAAGAGATGCACACTATTAGATATACTCTGCAGCTCAGGTCCTGGAAATGGCATAACTTAAACCAGAACAATGATGCCCTTTCAGAACTTCATGAATTTTATAAGCTTGTAGGCTGTATGAATCGTGGTATTTCCTCTAATGTTGGATTCTGATTTAATCTTAGTACAGATAGAACTTACGTAGTGAGTTCTTTGAGACTGATGACGGATTCAAAATCGAATCAATACTCGGGACCTTTGATTTGTTGGTCAAAAGTTATTCCCTTAAAGGTCAAATGTTTTGTATGGAGGGCGACTTTGGATAGAATACCTGTTACTGAAGCACTGATCCTAAGGGGTATAATTGTCCAAAACAGAAATTGTTAGTTATGAGGAGGCACAGAAGTTGAAACTAGGGCTAAACATGGTACGATACCAATTAATTTTTACTCAAACCATGTACCGTACCAACTATAGTTGGTATAAATATTTTGCTACCAGTACCATACCAACTATACTTGGTACCAACTTGTTTGGCTACCAACAAGTTAGGTTGTTACAAATTGGTAATGATATATTACCAACTTTGATCTAATTTTCAATTGTAATACTTAAAGACCAGTCACGATATTGGACACTTTTCTCGTCTAGTAATATAAATTAGTAAATTAACTATTCTAGTTATTAAGAAATTTTTATAAGTAACTTTTTAGTTTTTAATCTAATGTTGTGATAACTATTGACTAAGTCTAATGTCTAATATCATATTTTTAAAATCGTAAACAGTAAACACTTGACATTTAAAAATACGATTTCGATTATACATACATACATACATACATACATACATACATACATACATACATATATATATATATATACTAGTTTATAACCCGTGATAACCACGGTTATAGAATTAATTAAACTTTCCTATTAAAAAATCAAAATTATTAATCAATTATTTTAAATAAATTATTACTTAAGAGATATTTTTTATTTATATAAAATTATAATTGTTGATTTAAATAAATGTGTGGAGTTATATCATTTTATAATTTATATTAATTTTATTTTAATTTTTAATCTAATGTTATTAATTTAATATAACTAAAGGAAGAAATTTTAAAATTTGAAATTTATAATTAAAAATGAATTATTAATTTAATAAAATTAAAGTGAGAAATTTAAAATTTGAAATTTGAAATGAATAATTAATAGGTTGACAAGTGGCATGATAAATAATATATAACATTAATGAGGGGTTCTCATTACATGACACTTGTCAATATGAGATTAAACCTATTCTTTTATTAGAATAGGAAGATATATATATATATATATATATATATATATATATATATATATATATATATGAATTGGTTGGTACGGTACTACCAACCAAACATGTTGGATACCAAATATATTGGTAACCAACTTTCTTGGTTCAGTTGGTAACATGTTGGTTGGTTCTCCGTGGTACATATATGACAACCCTAGTTGAAACTACAAATCACTTACTCATTGATTGTGAATTCTCAAAGGTTATGTACTATTGGATATTTCGGTGGTGCGGGATTAAACAACCACAATTTAGGAATGTAAGAGACTTTATAGACTTTGGAGCATCATGTGGAAATTGTCCTAGAAAAGGAAATATATTGACAATGATCCTTTATTCTACCATTTGGAACATCTGGATTACTAGGAATGATAAAGTATTAAAAAAGCTTGGAGTCAATCCAACAAAAACTACAGATTGCATCATATCTCAAGCATTTGAATGGAATAAGTACATGGGCAATGGTCTACAGAGTTGGGCGGACTGGAATGTGTCCCCTCTTTTATAGTTAATCTCTCTTCCTAAAAAAATGATAATCTTGTATTATATTATTTCTTGGATGTTTTTGTATGCTTCCTATTTGTTCTTGGATGTTTTTATATAATTATTCGTTGGTTCCAAAAAAAACATATTCCACCGATGAGTACCACAGTTAAATGAAAGTTTTTTTTGCCACTTGTCACACTCTCATTCAATTTGTCAAATGTCATTTTGTGATTATTTTGAATTAATTTTTTTTTCCCACATTTTATTTTAAGAGTTTTTTTTATTTTATTAAATTCTATATAATATTTTAATGATATAATTGCAATAAATATAGTAATAAATGAATATTAATTTCACTAATAAACTTACTTTTTAATTTCAAAATTCCCAAATTTTAGACTCACGAGTTTTTTTCTTTTTTTAAATTATTTGTTTAAATTTAAAAGATAAAAAACATTTTCATTATAATAAATCATTATTTTTCTTATTTTCTTAGAAATTCAAATTTCCCAAATATTTTGACCATTATATTTAATTTTTTTTTTTAAATTAACCAACATAATACATGAGTCTCACACCTACTATATATATATATATATATATATATATATATATATATATATATATATATATATATATATATATATATCATGGTTGTAAAACTCGGCCTAGGCGGCCGATTAAACGGCGCCTAGGCACTAGGCGGCCTCCAAGCGCCTACGAATAAGGGTTAGAGGGTAAAATAATCGGCCTTGGTCAATATTGGTCAAAACCGGTCCAAATCGGACTAAATCAGACCCTAAATCGGATCCAAAATCGGACCTAAATACGGGCTTAAAAGACCCATTGGCTCAAAGGAGACAACTGGCCCAATGCATAGTTGCATTTGGATTTCAATGAAGCCTTCGACCCATTTTATAGAAATGTTTCCCCTTGATAGTTTATCCCACCAACGATTTGGGATGTTCAATTAAAAAAATACACGAACACACAAAGATAAACGCATTCTTCATTCTTCTTCTATTTTCTGTTTCGCATGTTCAGAGGGTGTTTGGGATTCACGGTATACAACTCGATCATGCTTAGTCAATGCTCATTTGATTGTTTCTTTTCTTTAATCCGCTATCAAACACAGGGCTGAAGAACAAGCATCGGAATTCGTTGATTGTTCGTCGATTGTTCGGAATTTAGAGCTGCTCGAAATTGACTATTGGGTCAAAAATATGGTTTATACTTTACTTTTCTAGAAAAATGTATTTTGTGTCTTGGACCGTAAACTGTTGGATGCTTACAGCCGTAAACGTGTTTACGGTTGTGTTTACGGCCGTAAACAGGTTTACGACCATAAACCCATTTACGGCCCATGTTCCCCTTGTATATATATAGGTGTTAGGGTGAGGAGTAGAGATTGATGAACGAGAGAAGAGAGAAACTAAAGAGAATTTTGTGTGTGTGAATCTTTTGTATCTGGAACTTTAATTCTAATCAATTCATACAAAGATTCATATTATTCTTCTTCTCCTTCTCTTCTATTTGATCTGATATCATCCATTTGATTGGGATTCCGCACCATCAAACGGATATGATTGATACACAGACATAATTAGGGACTTACAATTGGTATCAGAGCTGGGTTGTATCAGTCAATTTTGTCAAATTTGGAGCATTATTCGATTTTATTTTCGAAATATTCTTGAGTTTCTGGATAGATCTCTGAAAAATAAGGGGGGTTTGTTCTTTGTGTTTTTCATAAAAAAAGTTTTTGATCGAGTCTTTGAGCTTCAAAGTCGAAAAATCGTTGTTTTTTGTCGTAATCAGCGAGGAGTTTGCGGCCGGCGGCTAGGGTTTTGGACTTCACGGCCGGAGTTTGCGGCCTCGGCTCGGATCGCGGCTAGGGAAGCCGGCTAAGCAGCAGCTCGCATCAACGCCTTCATAAAAAATCTGAAAGGAATTGAGGTGCCCGGGATCGAACCCGGGACCTCTAGATCATCAACAAGGCGTCTTACCAGTTGAACCAGCTTGCGTCTTGTTCCTTTCCATCAAAATTTAAACTATAACCCGTCTTTTTCGCAGCAAGTTTTCCTATTTTGACACTTTTAACCCAAAATTCAATTCCTTTTTAATTTTAAATTCCTTTTTCATCTTTTAAAAAAAATTAATAATAATAATAATAATAATAATAATAATAATAATAATAATAATAATAATATAATAATAAAAAATAATAAAAAAAAATATTTTTGACTTTTATTTTTGATTTTTAATTTGACTTTGACTTCCAAGTTTGACCTTTGACTTTAAACTTTGACTTTTTTGTTTAACTTTTACACTTTCAAATTTAGCTTTTCGGTTTGACTTTTAAGTTTGACTTTTGTGTTTAACTTTTTAAATTTGACTTTTAAGTTTGACTTTTGAGGTTTATAATCAAAGGGTTTGACTTTTAAGTTTGATTTTGGTTTTTAGTTGTGCTTTTTAATTGATTTTAAGGTCTATGAGGGAGTTGAAAACATGAAAGAGAGTCGTCAGGATATGTTAAGACTAAATTTCAACATTTTCGATTATATCCATGGAGAAACCCTCGAAACTCAGTTGCAACGATTTACTACACTCACTACTGAGATGAATATAGTCGGGATCTTCTTGACTAAGTCCGAGATAAACAAAAAGCTGCTAAATTCACTTCCGAAATCGTGGGATATGAACGTGGCTATCATCAAGAAGACAAAAGATCTCAATCATCTTAGTCTTGCTGATGTAATTCAAGAACTTAATGCTTTGAAGTGTAGAAAAACAATGAGTTCTGAAAACATTCCGGTCACTAAAGTTACATGTACTACAGCTTGTGAAACTACAATTAAATTTCTTCAGGAACAAATTGATTTATTAAAAAGAGAAGTTGAGGACCTGACATATGAAGGATATCAACTCAGGAAAGGACAGAAACCCCTGAAGGCTGAATTAGAAGCAAAAACCAAGGACTTTAGGAAACTTCAAGAAGAGTATAGCAACAAGTGTGAAAATTATGACTATATTAAGAGACAACTTGTTGTCGTAACTAAAGAACTTGACTCTTCGAAAATTAAGTGTGGAAAAACAGACGTTAGTTTCAGAAATTATACTGCGTCAAGTCAGACAGTCAAGTCATTATTTGAAACTCAATTAAAATTCAAAGACAATCAAAACAAGGGTCTAGGGTATGATAGTGTTCCTCCACCTTTCAATCATAACTACACATCCATCCCTATGACTCAGGAAGAAATTGACAGGGAGGCACATCTTCGATATGGCAAACTAGTTGGGTTCGTGTCAGGAGGTATTCAGGTAGAAAATACTAATGTTTCTACGTCATGTGCAGGTAAAGTAGTAGAAGATGAGAACAAGGAGAGCACTACTGAACAAACCAATGACTCCTTGAACTCTGAATCTGTTGCTTCGAACTCAACTGCTTCTGATCAACTTGTCGTTGAGAAATACAGGCCACCAATTCCAACGCAATAGAGTTCTTGTTGCAAGTGTGCATGTGGGAACAACAAGAGACAAGGCAAAGATACGCCACCAGGGGCAGGAAGAAACAACTTCATAGCGAAGAAAAAGACATGTTTTCACTTTGGAACACCTGGACACATTGCTCGAAAATATCCAAATCGTGCATACGTTCCCTACTCCGCACAAGGATGGCAAAACGTGCCAAGTGGGAGATACTTCAAAAGAAATTCTTCCAGTTCACGTTCAGATAATGGTGACTGGAACACGCAAAAGGCCAAGAATCAAACCCACAAGGCAAAGAATCTGAATCCCAATGGCAAGAAGGAAATGCCTGCCAAGAAGCCCAATCCAAGAGATGCTTCAGTGAAGCCAAGATTGGTTAGGTCAAAGTCATCTCGGCAGTTGGCTTCAAGTTCCAAATCAAGTGTCGAGGCACCCATCGGATCGAACAAGAAATGGGTTAAACCCGAATATAGATGGGTACCAAAGGTGAAAACTCCCAAATCTTCTATTGACTCTAATATTTCATCGTCTTCTGTTTGTGATAAACAGGATATGTCATAGGAGAGAGTACCCTGCAAGGATGGAAAAGGTCGACCCAGTTTCAAAATGGACTGGGTTCCAAAGACCAATTAATCCCGCTCTGTGTCGGAGCAGCTATGGAGGAATATCATCAGACTGCGGTTTGTTGGTAGTGGCTGTTCCAGGCACATGATAGGAGACATCTCTCAACTATACAGCACTCAGAACATTATTTGAGAGTATGTATCCTTTGCGGGAAAGTAAGAAAGGAAGAGATCACAAATGGGGTTAGTGCTTAATGATATGAAGAATTTTTGGATCTGTTCTGAGATTATGCTTGCTGTTCTCAGACCTTCTGAATGCAGATTCAATCGGTGAATTACGGTTTGCATTTTCTTCTCTATACTCCTGAGTTTTTCTTAAGTTGATTCGCTTTAAAGACTAATTTTTGTTTTAGGATAGTTTAAATTTGCGCATTTACTTTCATTTCTCTCCTATGCACAAATTTAGGGGGAGAAATAAAAACAAAACAAAAATTAAAAAAATTTAATTTAAAAAAATCCAAAACCATTACAAATAAGAAAATAAAAATATGGTGCTAATGGAATGTGCTTGCAGGAGATGTTTTGGGAAATGAAATTAGCAAGTGATAACGGGAAATCTGAATCGGTGTAACGTACCTAAGTTGAATCGTCTATGCTCTGTGTTCGATGCGATGGTAGGCACGAAAGGTTTTAAATGGACTTGACTAGGGAGAGTTGAACCTAATGAATTTAAGGACTTGACAAACTTTGACCTAGTTAGATCCGTTTAACCTGATTTCACGACGCTCGGATAGGTTGAGCATGGAGATATACATGAGAATCTACCGGTCACATTAAATAACCCGTATCTAGAAATGTGGATTCACTTTTGTCCTTAATTCCGGTTGGATGGGGCGACTGGTAAATTCCGATAAATTAGGTCTGTAGAATATCATTTTCTTTCTTTCTCTCTGTTAGTCATATGTTGTCTCCTTTGCGTGATTTCCAATTCGACCTGGTACACAACATATGCAACTCTATTTCTCTGCATGTTATATATATGAAATTCCTCTTATCTGTTAGCAATATCTTGTCTACTTTGCGTGACTTCTAATCCGACCTGGTACACAACATATGCAACCTTCTACTTCTCAATCCCTCTAAAACGTTAAGTAATAGCAATCTGAATCTGTCCTCTCTCTGAATGATTGTCTGCTCACCCGATGTAAGGAGTACTCTGGAAGTTCTTGATGGCAGGGGCATATCAAGAAGCGGGAAACACGTTCTAGTACACTTAAAATTGAACACATACAAATTGTCTGTAGATCTTGCTGCTCGATTTAGGTGAGCAACAGTTGTAGTCAGTTAAATGGTCATAAGAAAATTTTATTTAAGAATTAGGGTCAATCATGATAGTAATGTTACAATTAGATATATGCATGTATCATGTCATTGGTAAAATGTCCAAAACTGTCACAATTTTTTTTCGTGTTTAAGTGGACCACAATACTGGTGATCGATCAGACGAAGATGTGAAGATAAGGGTACCGACAAGTGGAATAAGGTTGTCCAACAACTTTTATCCTAAATAACTCTTAAAGTTAGATATCATTTTATTTTTGTTAAGTTTGTTCATAGTGTTCTTCTAATTTAAATATTATGGGAGAATTAAAAATTTTAAAAACCAAACAAAAATCAGAAAATTAAAAATAAAATTTATTTCTTGTTCAGAAAAATAGAAAAAAATCCAAAAATATTTTTGTTTCTGTTTTAATTTGTTCTAAGTTTTCGTTTAGTTTTGTTGTGTCTTGAAAAGTGATTTAAGGTGAAGATTAAATTCATGGAGTTTGTGTCGAAGATTTCTGAGCCAAAGGCTTCGTCCGTGAGCATCGAAGAATTCTCATTCGAAGGAGTAAGAAATGAAGATTATTCTTTCAACATTTAATCCTTCAACCCCAGAAGCAAGGTGAAGCAGAAATTGAAGATTATGTGACGGATTGCATTGAAGCCTCCTCAATCAGTTTGCCGCTATCGTTGTACCTGCTAAAGTGATCCAGAAGATTTGTTATCTCTGATGTTCTCTCTGAAGAGTCTCAAGCTGAAAGCGTTATTTTTCAAGAATCAGTACGTCAAGCCTCCTCACCCAACGTGCGTTTAATGTCAAATTCTGAAGAAATTCCCAACTGCTCAAGATGAAGTCATTTATTGAAGATTCATCAAGTTCATCTTGAAGCCGTGAAGTCATCAAAGATTAAAGTTGAAGCCAAAGCTCTCATTGAAGTTTAACAAAAAAAGCCAGCTACTTTTTAGGGGGGGGGGGACTTGTTGGGTCAATTAAGAAAAGAAAGTTATAAATCAAGGGGAAGATTGTTGGGTCAAAAATATGGTTTATACTTTACTTTTTTAGAAAAATGTATTTTTGTGTCTTGGACCGTAAACTGCTGGATGTTTACGGCCATAAACGTGTTTACGGCTGTCTTTACGGCCGTAAACAATTTTACGGCCGTAAACCCTTTTACGACCCATGTTCTCCGGCCCATGTTCCCCTTGTATATATATAGGTGTTAGGGTGAGGAGTAGAGATTGATGAACGAGAGAATAGAGAAACTAGAGAGCATTTTGTGTGTGTGAATCTTTTGTATCTGGAACTTTAATTCTAATCAATTCATACAAAGATTCATATTATTCTTCTTCTCCTTCTCTTCTATTTGATCTGATATCATCCGTTTGATTGGGATTTCGCACCATCAAACAGATCTGATTGATACACAGGCATAATTAGGGACTTACATTGATGGAGCCTCACCCATCACCTGCTCGACTCTTTCTCCCTCTCATTAGTGATTGAAATCAACAGCAGTTACAATTTTGGTTGTTCTCGCTTCTCAATCATCGTGAGGAGCAATCAATTGCCATTGTGAGCTATCTCGTTCTCACAGTTTCGGCAAAGATGTTTGGTGATGTCACAGAGTTACAGCTCGGCGTCAAGGTAAAATTACGGTAGTATGTGAGTTAACAATTGTGCGCAATCAACTGCCATCATCACTTGTAATCCCTTGATCTGGCTTAATGTATGTGAGTTAACAATTGTGCATTATTTAATTGATCAAGTGTTATGATCAACTTCTGTTTCCCGATCGTTGCGAAATCAGTTGACAAACAATTGTGTATGAATCCATATGCCCACTAATAGACAAATAGATAATGTGAATTGATTGGTGAAATCATGCCTTACATGAATCGATTGGATTACTTATGAACTCGGAATGAAAGTGTTAATGCTCATAAGGTGGAAAAACCTGTTGATAAGTTGAAATCATGCCTCCCAAGAATGGATTACTCCTATTTTTATTTGTTAGCTTGATATATTTGTATGAGTAGACTATGGAAGAGCTCAAAGCAGAATTTTTGTAAGATGTGTATCGGATAATTTGTTGTTAGAATTGATGTTATAATGTTATATTTATAAATTTTTTTAATATTTTTTTAATTGATATGATTTTATATTTATTTATATTATATCTAATGTTATATTCTTAGGATTAATTTTATATTTATTACCTTTTTAATAATCAATGGTCCCCGATTAATCCCCGTCCAGCCGATTAATCCCTAGACCCCAGTCCGCCGCCTAGCTAACGTCTAGCGTTTTCAGCAACCTTGATATATACATATATATATATATATATATATATATATATATATATATATATATATATATATATATATATATATATATATATATATATATATATATATATATATATATTCTATTTTTACGAACAATAAAATATTTCACTAATAAAATTTGGTCTCACGGTTTCACAAAAGTAGAGATCGTGAGATTTAACTTCACCCACATATTTCTCCACTGCC
Source organism: Lactuca serriola (assembly GCF_051521515.1). Classification (NCBI taxonomy): domain Eukaryota; kingdom Viridiplantae; phylum Streptophyta; class Magnoliopsida; order Asterales; family Asteraceae; genus Lactuca; species Lactuca serriola. The sequence goes on from NC_136410.1 coordinate 205,655,127, forward strand.
ACTCTAGCAGTCCAGTATACCGCTGCGGTGGGAATGTTATATTCATAAATGATTATGCAGTGTTGCCCATTTCTCTTTTCCCCACCACAATAATCGTCATTGCCACAACCTCCGTCACCAACTGACACCACCACTACCACTACCACCTCTACCTCCACCACCTATGCCAGCACCACCAACCACCATAATCATATATGAAATATGATTAATCATTTTGTGAACAAAAATATATCATATATGTATAAATATGTATAATCGTTTATGACCTCTCTGTCATATTATCATTTATGATTAGACATATTTCGTCACGTTGTACGTTGTATCGTTAAAATGACAAATGAGAAATATGTGTTTGAGGTTAAAAATCTCTATTTTTTTCAAAATTTCAATGAAACCATCCTCTCTCTCTCTCTCCATATATATATATATATATATATATATATATATATATATATATATATATATATATATATATATATACACCTAACAACCTTATATAAGCTTAGCTACCTAACCTCATCAAACTATGTTATTTTGCATTAAATTTTCATTTCTTAAACTTCATACCTAAACTTGATTTACTTCAAAAAAAAATTGGAAATTCATCATTATATTTCTCCTACATCCTTTCATTTGTAGCGGTAGGATATGAAGTCCATCATGTGATATTCGATAGAAAGACGTGATGTAAAAGAAAGATATTGGTGAAAGTCCAATGATTTTAGAAGTACTCAAGTTATGGGGTTAAAGTTTAAGAACCTTAGGCAATTACAATGTATGTGAGACCGTGAGACGCATTTTTTTTATTTTATTTTATTTTTTATTTTTTTAGTTAATTCAAGTTCCGAAAATAATATTTAAAAAAGAATTTTTGGATTTTTTTCATTTATTTTGCATTTTAAAATTATTTTTTAGAATATGTACAGTGTAATATTCTATTAGAATATTTCACGTATTTTTCAAAAAAAAATGGAATTTATTTATTTTTTTATTTTTTTTAGTTAATTCAAGTTCCGAAAATAATATTTAAAAAAAGAATTTTTAGATTTTTCAATTTATTCTGCATTTTAAAATTATTTTTTAGAATATGTCAGTGTAATATTCTATTAGAATATTTCACGTATTTTTCAAAAAAAAAACGGATTTTTTTTTATTTTTCTAGTTAATTCAAATTCCGAAAATAATATTTAAAAAAAGAATTTTTGGATTTTTCCATTTATTTTGCATTTTAAAATTATTTTTAGATTTGGTCTCACGGTCTCACATAATTAGAATGGTCTCAAACGAAACTGAACCTATATATATATATATATATATATATATATATATATATATATATATCCTAATTCTAATAAATAAGTAGAACTCTGCCACGTGTCACTCTCTAAGGACCCCCAAAATCGAGTTTTCCCGTTCATTTATTCATCTATATTTACGTAAATGCCATTGAATCCAAATTGAATCAAAGTTCAAACTGATGCAATAAATCCGGAAATTTTAGCTGTCAACTGCATTCAAAATATTCAAGCATTAATTTTAAATGAATAAAGATTATGGAAATAATTTGAAAAAATATGTTAATCAATAATCAGATTCGAAATTCACGATTAAATTTGAAAGTTTGTTTATTTTGATTGCAAATTAAATATATTGCAATCATTAAATCCCTAAAAATCTGCAGTATTTTTTCAGCAAACGTAAATATCATTTATACGGTTATTTTGTTTTTACCATTCTACTCCATAACAATTCTGCTCCATAGAAACCACAGCAAACGTATTCTTCTTCATTCTTTGTGATTCTGCAACGCTTCAAGAATTAAATATCAGGTTAGTGTATTCAAAAATCAGAATTACAAATATTTCTATTCCCTTCATGTTCTTATTTATCGGTAGCTATCACGTTCTCATTGTATGATTTCTATTCTTCTTCTTCTTTTTTGTAATTCTTCTTAATCGTCTACTTCTTCTACCTTTTCAGTTTAAAAGAAGAAAAACTAATGAACATTACAAGTTCATTTTCTTTAAAAAAATTAAAAATAGTCTTTTTCAGATGTGCACAGTAACTTTTGTTTTGATGGTATGAAATTTTAAAATCTGTTTGTATTTATCTAAATACAATCTCAAAAAGATATTGAATTTAAAAATTTATGAGTATATTAAGTCAGTTGTTTATTGAATTTAAAAATACAATCTGTTTGTATTTATCTAAATACAATCTCAAAAAGATATTGAATTTAAAAATTTATGAGTATATTAAATCAGTTGTTATTGTCATATGTTGATTTTTAATTTTTCTGTTTTACTCATTGTTATGTTATCTCTTAGTGTTAGTATGTTGCAGGGGTATTTTCGGTATAATTTTTCATTTTCATGTTTATTTTATATTTGTGTTCCATCTTATTATATAAACTTTTATTCAATCTAAAACATTATTTCATATGAATTATTTGTTTTTGTTTTTATTCCATTTTATTATAAAATGAATTATTGAATCTAAAAATTTATGAGTATATTAAGTCAGTTGTTATTGTCATGTGTTGATTTTTAATTTTTCTGTTTTACTCATTGTTATTTTATCTGTTAATGTTAGTATGTTGCAGGGGCATTGTCGGTATAGTTGTCGTTTTCATGTTAATTTTATCTGTTAGTGTTAGTATGTTGTAGGGGCATTTTTCGGTATAATTGTCGTTTTCATGTTAATTTTATATTTGTGTTCCATCTTATTATATAAACTTTTATTCAATATAAAACATTATTTCATATGAATTATTTTTTTTTTTGTTTTTATTCCATTTTATTATAAAATGAATTATTGAATTTAAAAATTTATGAGTACATTAAGTCAGTTGTTATTGTCATGTGTTGATTTTTAATTTTTCTGTTTTACTTATTGGTTAGGATGTTCTGTACATTCTAAAAGGTTGCTAATTTTCCTTACAATTCTATAATGATTAAATTTCTTGCAGAAAATGGAAATAGGAAATAAGGTTTACCTAAATAACATTGACCAGATAGATGAAAAATCGCATATCAAGGTTCGGGTGCTTAAAATTTGGAACTTTGTCAGAAATAATAAAGTTTGTTCGATTGAAATGATCATCATGGACGAGGAGGTTTGTTGTATTTGATATATTTTTTATTCATCATTCAATATTAGACATGTTTCATGAACATAATAATTTTTAATTTTTTTTAAACAAGGTGCACAATACCAAGCTCGTGTCTTCAATCAGAATTTCTCCAGATTTCGTCATCTTTTAAAGGAAGATGAAAGTTATATAGTTATAAAACCCAATATGGCTGCTGTTACTAATGGTTTTAGTTATACAGGTCATAAACAGACCTTAACTTTGGATTGGAAAAGCATCCTAAAAAAATGTGATGATTTCTCGGGTCCGGTCAATGGATTTATGTTTGTTGACTTTAATTCTATCATAGAACAAACATGCCCAAGAGACACATTCTTTGGTTAGTCATAAAATATTAATAAAATCATTTTTTATCATTTGTTTTTTTGGTTATACATTTTATTATTTAAATATTACGATTTTAATTCAATAGTTTATGTTGTGTTATCTGTTGTGTAGATGTTATTGGACATATCGTGTCATTTAGGCCTCTTGAAACTTCAAATCCAGTACCATCCAAGCATTATATAAAACTCACTCTTAGCAACCTAGAGTGAGATTATATTTTATTATTTATTTATTATTTATTATCTTTAATTAATCACAAATTAATATTAATATACTATTTTATGGTTTATTTAGTTCTGTACATCTGAATGTTACTATTTTTGGAAGTCAAGCATATCAAATTTCAGAATACCTAAAAAATAACCCGACGGTTAATTTTGTTGTTATCGTGATGCAGTTTTTGAAGCTAAACATTTGGAATGGTTTGTATTCAGTCTTTGTATATAGATGTTTATAATTACTGTTTTTATATAATTTTTATTAATTGGATATACATTTTTTACAGGTCTTGGTGAAGCTAAAAGTCATTTTGAAGTAACGAAATTGTTCATAAATTCTGACATTTATGAAATAAATGAGTTTAAAAATAAGTTAGTTTCCAATTGTTTTTTATTTTTTTATAATGTATTTTAACTTAAAAAAACACAAAACCTAATATTCATGAATCTAAAATTAAACATCACAGGTTGAAATGTCATGACAATTTCGGTATAACTGAAAAAAGCATAACTACACTTCAAAGCTACTCTTCTTCATATACAGATGACTTTAAGGGCAATTTTCCATTAAAAACAGTCTGTGAGATCACCGAACCAATTAAGGTATATTGCATTATTTGATATGTTTTACATTTTATTTTTGCATAATTTATTTTAATAAGTTTTACATTTGATATGATACAGGAAATGAAGTTTTTATTAGTTGCTTCCATTGTTAATATAAGGCAGAATCTACCATAGTATTATGAAGCATGCAAAAAATGTGGAAAAAAAATAATCCCTGTTCCCAAAGCCAATCATTCGTATACCAACCCTAAGGGAATTTCAGAAACTATGGTTGTCGAGTGTACAAATGCACAATGCAAAAAATCTGAATTTCAGTCAGTTATAAAGTATACACATATTTATTTCTATTAATTTTGTCAATCTTAAAACAACACTAACAATGACATAAGTTTTTTTTTGTTTTAGGTATATAATTCCAATCAACGTACAAGATTGTACTGGAACCATTGGATTGACTCTTTTTGATAGGGAAGCAAGGAGGTTGTTAAATATAAGTGCCTACGAGTTGAAAAAGATACATGATGCGGTATATTATTCATACCTTTAAAATCAGAAAACATTTACTTTATTTTTTTAATTTATTAAAATATATCTTACAGGCCGGAGACAGTGATGCCCTATTTCCAATGCAACTTAACGTGTTGAAAAACCGCAAATTTGGTTTTGTTGTAGATATTACAGAATACAATGTCAACAACTATAATAACATCTACACAGTTCTCAGAGTTACAGAAGATATGTCCATTGTTTTTGAATTGGAAAGTAAAATAGAACTTATGATATGTAATCTTTTATTGTTGAAAATTTACAATTCTTTACTGTTAAAGTACATAACGATTAACATATTTCCATTTTATTTTTTAGAGTATTCAATCTGTCTCCTTAAATCAAGTTGCTTTGGAATCCGATGATGTTGTACAGCCTGTTCAAAAGGTTTTTCATTTTATTTTATAAACTTTTAATTATATTAGTTATTTTTTTAGGAATTAAACAGTTATTATTATTATATTTTTTTTAAATTAGGATGTGATCTCATAAACAGACGAAAGTTTTACACCCTCAACAGTTGATAAGTTAACCGCAACAAGTCCAAGCAAAATATCAGGTGATTTGAAGCGCAACCTCCAAGAAATTTATGATGTTGATTCTGGAGATGATTTAAGTTCAACTAAGGCTAAAAGAAAGTCAACCGCAGAGGAAACTCCACTCTTGATTCCAAAAATGGAAAAGTGAGTTGCTATCGGTTATAAGACACATTTAATATATTTTGATCATTTGTTTTGGTTATAAAGATATTTTGATTGCTTGGTATGATTTTTATTTTGGGGTATTTAGGATGTGAAATATTATTTGTTTTGAATATTTTTGGATACTTTTATTGTTTTAAAGTGGACAAGTTAGTTGATTTTGGTTTTAACTCAAATAAAATATATTTTGAAGTTTATTTGCTTGTAAATATTTTTTGAATTTTTTCTTAATATTTTAAATTTTTGGCCGATATTGCCTATGGGGTTATTATTGTTCAAATGTTACAGCTCATTCAGGTTGTTAATTAGTATAAGGTATTTATGATTTTTTGGCTACCCCTTTTAGTTAAAAACTATAATGTCTTTGTTGTCTCTTCCTTTAAGCATAATGCTATTGTTTATTTTCCCCTTTGAAGTGTATTGCTATTCGTATCTACTGGTGTAGTAGTATGTTTTATTTTAATATTCAATTTTTGTTTTGTAAATACTTTTTATTTACACTCTTAATTAGCAAATATTGGTTCTTTTATTTAAAAAGTAAAATAAATGAAGTCTAATATGTTATTTCTTGATAAAATTACTATTTTACCCATTTTACCCCTATTATACTTATAAAAGTTTACCTTATTATACAAATGAAAATTGTTTTACATTTGGATTATATTGTTATAACTTGGTATATTTATGAAAGTACAATTTTGTGATAATAATAAATGAAATTAGGATGCTATAATAAGTACAGGTAAAAAGAATGCAAAAGTCTTTTTGAGTCAACAAATATGACAGCAAAAGTCATTTTCATAAAACATGTTAATAGTGTTGACGAATCCTAGAAAAATCAACTTCAATTCATCAAGCACGCAATAAGCTAATTTAAATTATTTTATTTGTTTTTATAACACTAAATTCTAAACACATTAAAGATAAAGATAAGTACATAAATTGGTTGAATAATTTGAAAACATGCCTCCAGAAAGAAAGGTCATGACATTTCAATATCAAATAAGTACATTGTTATCATCCTATGCATCTTAGTGGAACAAATGGAACGATCTAAATCCTATTAAAAACGAACTATTAAATTAATATACATATTGCCATATAAGACTTTAGGCTATTTTCCATGCCTGTATTTTATCCTTTTTGGAGAAACTAATAAAGCTATCTCGAGCTTGATACTTTGATACTTTTACAGGTGAAATTATATTGTGATTGAGGGTGCTTAATTTGTGCTTTATCTAATTTGTATTAAAAAAATGAAAACTTTGTTGGTATTCCTCTTAAACTAAAAAAACTACTCAATAGTCAATACTACAACATTTTACTTTCATTGGTTTCCCTTTAACCAGTAAATATCATTATTATCTTATTTTTTAGAAGGGAACATTCCCTTTAACGGCTGTTTACTTGATAATTTTTTTCATCATATTGATGAATCCTACTTTTTTTCATTTTAAACCATTTAAATCTTATGGTTATACCATTGTACTTTAAAATGTTTTTTGGTTTAATATTAATGGAACATTCCTTTAATGACAATGTACTTTCATTGGTTTCTATGTAACCTCTAAATATCATAAACTAGAGGGGGAGCCCCCGCGATGCGGGGGTCGGATGAAACGTTTTTGGTTTGTTGTTTTCTCTATGTTGAGGAGATAAAACAGATGCAAATGTGAATACATACATAATTGGTCTTTCTTATCTATATTTATGTTGAAGAGAGTTAGTAATGTGACAAAATTTTGACTTTATGTTGAAAAGCAAAAGGTATGGTTTAGTACCTGACAACGGAATAGACAATTTCCAGGAGAAGAAAACTTCATAAACGTGCTTCACAGGTGGTTTATTGTGTGTGTGCATTACGGTTTATATATGGAATGACAAAATAGACATAAACGATAGATTATATTTCTTAGAGGTGAATACAAGGCTGAACCATGGATCTGTTCATAAGCATAGCATCAAAAGAGAAAACGATTTAAAGAGACCATGGATAATAAGATGACAAAAGAGTTGGTGATTTTTTTGTTTTTGATCAGTCCATGTATGGCTGATCATCTTCTGGAAGTGTTTTGAGTAGTTTCCTGAGCTCCTGGATGGTCGTTTCAGTTTCCTTCTTTAGACTGTAAATCGCCATGATTCTTTTTGATGCCACGTACGTACTGTTGTTGATGAGTTCCTTCATATCTAGGTAGTTGGTGTACTTTGGTCGGCGGCTCATGTTCTCTAGCAGTTCGTTCTTCATCTCCTGGTTGAAGTAGAAATCGCTTTCGAGGTTTGTTAAAGCGGCCAACTCTTCCTCCGCCTGGCCAATCAGCATATGAATGATGCTTTCCATTTCAGCCGGTTTCATTTGTGGGAGTGGTTTTGGCTTTTGGTTTTCCGATGGGTAGTGTGACTGGATGTGGTATGTAGATGTTATGGGGTTTGTTGATTTATAGGGAAGGTCGAAGCTGTTGAGTGGTGTAGAGGGGTATTAAATGCGATGCGAAAGGGCGAAGGGTTCTTGGTGTACGTAATCGGCTGTAATCGATTGGTATGTCCAATCGTTGTAGGTGATGTAAGCCTATTTAGGATTGACGTGAGTGTTTAGATGTAGGAATGGTGATGTTTATCCGTTACATAATCTAAATTTTTTGTGAAGGTAAAAAATTGAAAAGAAGATAACGCACAATTTGGTTATAGGAAAAATGGTCTAACTAATTTTTATATGATATTTATACAAAGCTGTTGTAATCGATGGCTTCTTTATAAACAGGAACCCATAAAATGACACCCTGTTCTTTTGTAACCTCTTCATGTTTTGCTATGTTTAAAAGTGGAAGATGTAAGTTAAGTTTTAAAATGTAGTGACCATTTATGTAATCTAGATACAAGATTTGAATAATTACATTTAATAGAAACCAACTTCTATGTGTTGTGTTCTTATTGTCTATTATTTATAATATTTATGTTGATTATTTTAAACATGGAACATTTATGTCTATTATTTAGAATAACTATTATTTTTCTCATGATAAATATGTTATTTTTAATAAATAATCAATAACCAATTGTAAACAAAATTTATATCTTTGATTCTCTTCAATTAATTCATACATTTTTGTAATGGTTGCAGCATATTTACTTATCTTCTATAAATAACCTATATTCAATTTACTATTTCCTAATATTCTATACTCCCTTTTTAGATGAAATTCGAATATTAAACTAATTTTTAGTTGTAATCTTTTAAATTCCAAAAAATCAGGAACAAAATTTTATCTAATAAAGATCCAACAACAATAAAATCATAAAATCGTAATCTTTTTCCAATATATATATATATATATAACTTTACCTCAAAACGTGAAATCCAAAATTTTGAAACTCTTCATTCGTCTTCTTAATGTTCAATTGCTTCTGCGATTTTTTTTCATTAAGCTTACATCAAACTGCTTCATTAAAGTTCTAATCCTCATTCCAGTTCTACCTGCAAGATTTCCATATCCATATGTCAGGTTAGTATTATGAGTTTAGATCACTTTGTTTTCTCTATGAATTTATGGTTGAAATTTACAACAATAATCAATATGCTGGAATAGATGTTTTTCTCATTGTAAAAAAATAAGCGGGAATAGATGTTTAAGATCAATAAGCAATTTATAATCATCACGATTTTCGTGTATCACACAATTTTACCTTCATTGATTCCATGGAGATCTAGGGTTTTAACCCCTGATATCATCCGAACCCATGATTGGTTGAAATTGGGGAAACAGCAGATGTAAATCAAATAAACCCTAGGTTGGAAATGAGGATGATGAGTCATGATGCTCATCAGGGAAATAATTGATTGTGGCACAGCAAGAAGGAGAGTCTACCTTCGGATCGTATTTTTCAATCCTAACGGAGACCAAATCGGACGATTACACGGTATCGTAGATCTCCATGATTTTCTAGGTTCCCTTTCATGCGTTGTTGATTGCGATCGATTTAGGGGGAATCGAGGACAGTCATTGATCGCTAATCTTCGACGACCGTCTATGGAAGATTGGAGTCGTTGTAAACAAACATCCAGACTTCTTTTGATGGAGTTATTTCTGCAACTACAACACAAGCTTCCGCTTCAAATCTTATTTTCGGACCCATATCTACAATCCAACTCATGTTAACTTTAATATTTTTATTTAAAGTCTCTTTTACACAATATAAACAAATATATAATTTCTATTTTATACTATTTAATATTTTAAAAATCTTCAATTGACTAATTTGTTTAAAATATATTATAAAAGACTAAATTAATATTTGCAATTTTTGTTACACATTTTAATAAACAAATTAATAAAGGTAACTTTTTAAATACATTTACTTTATTATCATTATTTATTTAATTCTAACTAACTTCAATTGTATTATATAAACATATTATGTACATAATTTCACATTTCATATCCTAACCTATGTCTTCTTATGCAGAAAACAAGAGTAACATGTACCACATGCAGGCCAGAGAGAAAAGAAGACAAAGAAAAATATATTTGGAAAATAAAAGATCGAAGAAAATAAAAACAACATCGAACGTTCCAAGTACATCATTACAGTATTTGTTCAAAAATACTGTTATATTGTTCTATACATATATTTACAAGTTTTATAATTTATTTCTATTTGCAGATCAATCAATCAACATTGTTCGTCAAACTCAAAATGTTAATACATTTACAACACCTCCAAAGCATAACACAACCATACAATACTGCCCTTCCTTTACAGATGTTAGAACTCCATTTTCTAACATTACAAATGTTATAAATCCGTTATCTAACAATAGAAATGGTAATTATTTATGGTTTTTAAAATATACTATTATCCATTATGTATATAATCGGGATATATATATATATATATATATGTATATATATATATTTAATTATTTATTTATTGAATATATAATTTTTTTTTTTGGTCAGATATCATCAGTTTCGATAAATATACCACTTCCAAGTTAGCAAACAAAAGACAGTACCATGTACTTTCAAATGAAATGACATCAAAAAATGCATCCACAGTAACAACTTCTTCATCATCAATCAAGTTAAATCCAGGATGTCATAAATTAAAAACGAAGACAAGACATTTATCCCCTATCCCATTGATTGATCTGACAGAAGATGTAGAAAATATACATCAAGTGAACAATGAAAATCTTATAGTTGGTATCTCAAATGGTAATCAAAAAATAATATCCATTTTACATTTCAAATACTATGTTGTATATAATTATAAAATTCATTGATATTTTATTCAACGCTTTTATTTTACAGAATATTTGGATCATGGTGATCAAGTTGTTGTATGTCAAACATGTCGTGCAAAGTTATGGAGAAATGAATCCATTAGAGGTAAAGAAAAGGGAAACACGGATTATTCATTATGTTGTGGTTACGGAAAAGTTCAACTTCCAGATTTAAAGAATGCACCCCCGACTTATGAAAGAATGTTCCGAAATATGGACTCAAAAAGCAAACATTTCATGAAAAACATTCGACGTTACAATTCAATGTTTTCATTCACGTCGATGGGTGGTAAAATTGATTCTTCAATCAATAGAGGAAACGCTCCATACATTTTCAGATTGGGTGGTCAAAATTATCATAGTATTGGAAGTCTTTTGCCAGCAAAAGGATCGGAACCAAAATTCTCTCAGTTATACATTTATGACACTGACAACGAAATTACAAATAGACAAAGATGTTTTCGGTATTTTCTCAAACTTCTTATTCATAATTTAGTATTATTAATAATATATATATATATATATATATATTACTAATATTATTTATAAATATATTTGTTTTAGTGGTGAAAAGGATCAATCAACATCAACTGATAGTGATATTATTGAAGATATTAAGGTGATGTTGGATTCAAATAATGTGTTGGTTAGATCTTATAGGATGGTAAGAGACACTTTTCAGAAAAATCCAGAAATTGATATGAAATTACGACTTATCGGGAGAAGGGAGCAAGATGGAAGAACATATAACCTACCGACTACTTCTGAGGTTGTTGCTTTAATAATTGGTGACATTTCGGATTCAATCGAGAAGAGGGATATCGTCGTTGATGTGCAAAAAAGTACCCACTAATTTTAATATTTATAACCTAACAAACATAGACTATCTATGCACTTATAGGCAGTGTACCTAGTCAGATTACAGTATAGCTTAGGTAAGTCGGGTGTCAATCACAGGGAACGGTGGATTAATTTAGTATATTTGGTTATAGGTTATATGTCACACGAAAAGAATAAAGAAATAAATATCAAACTAACAATTAATTAACTACTCTCGATAAACTAACAGGGAAGCACATCTCTTCAGGTACTTTGGTTTAGATAAATTACATCTTAAAAACATAGACAATTGCATACACAAATTCATTTATTCATGTTCACCGATTCCTAAAATGATTAGATTCGCGTTCACTATAACTAATCCTTTAGCAAACAAGTTAATTCAAACAGTGATCAGTTGATTAAACTAACATGTTTCCTAGTGTTCAGTTCGTATCAAGCAAGACTTGTAAATATAGTTAATCGAATTACAAATTCAATTTAACCTCTTGTTGATGGTCATCAAACAAGGCTCACACATTAACTTACTTATTCTCAAGTTAATCCTAGTTTCACATTCGTTATTCCTACTCTTATAATCTCGATGGTCATCAAAAATCATAAGAGATAAGCAATCAAGCAGATGTTCATACAACTCAATTTACTTAACAATTAACAACAAATAATTATCATTAATACGTAAGGATCTTTTAACAAGCTTGACAAGATAAATTAAACACAAACAAACAATTTAATATAGGAATTAGTCTAATAATCAAAGTTTCATTCAATCATAAACGCAAAGTAAAAGGTTCTTACACCTAAATCAGAAACTAAATACATAATAGTAACACAATGGAATGCTAAACATGGTCACGTTAACAACCCATATGATTACCGACATGTATCCACTCTCCAATCCTTCCGATCTCCGCTCCCGTTAGCTTAACGACCTTCCGGCCGCCTCCTAGACCCTCAAAACGGCAACTATGAAGTTTTCTTGTTGCACAAGTCGAAGTGGAATATCATAGATTATGAAACTGGTGGAATGATATGGGGTATTTATAGTTGATGGAGATGGAATTATATGGAATATTAGAGTTGGATTGGAATAAGGAAACTAATGTGGCTTAGGGATTAAGCAAATAAAGATAAGGAAAGTGGTGCTTGGGGAATAAGTAACTTGGAGGGAATTTCCGTCCAGCTTTTATGCTTCATCTTCAAGGCCGATGATTTTGGATAAGATAAGTGTCGAATTAGCCAAAAGTCCCTCTCACATAAGTCGTAGGAAATTTCTTCTAGTTTCCTGAACATTTTGAATCTCGTCAATTGGACTTGTGAGTCATCAGATATACCCGAAACACTGAAGAGGGGTCAATCTGCCAGCAATATCCTTTTTGCATCTTTTCAGCTCCATTCTCTTCCTTTTGCATTCCAACTCCCATTTTTACTGTAATTAAATATTTCAAAGCATATTAAGTATATTTTAGTTCTAAATAATAATAATAAAGGCTAAAATATTAAGATATGTTTCACATAAATATATATAAAAACACACATATCAAAATACCCCATACTTAGCCTTTGCTTGCCCCCAAGCAAATTTACTTTTAATTTTATTTTACCAATATCGCACTAAACAATCCATTTAAAACTCAGTCATTATGTCAAGACCGCAACGCATGCATTTGTGTCTAAAATTTTCCTAAAGTACCCCCCCATACTTTAAATACTCACAATCTTCATAAACACTCGCCCACTTTTCCGAACAATGCTCATTTTATGCAACCCTCTGAATCCATCCGCAGAAAACCTCCTAACCTCAAGGTATTTTTAGTTGAGCAACCTAAGCATACATAATCTAGAATTACAACTTTTCGATACCACTATGGAGCTCTTTTGGAATTCTTCAATTTCTTGATAATTTGATCTTTGATTTCTTTGAATTCACCACCTTTGTTGATTTGATTTCTGGTATCTTCAACTTTTTGAATTTCTTGGAATTTTGATCTTTTGATCTTCACTTTATTTGCTCCAAAATTCTTCAAACTTTACTCGTAATTCTCTTTTTTTTTTTATATTACATGTACCTCACTTTTTTTTCACTCAAAACCTACATGCTTAAGCAGAGGCGCTCAACCTCAACCTTTATTGGTTAATGATAATAATTTTCCTGGATACATTTCAGGTTTAGGCTGCTAAACATATTGCATCCCTCAAACCAAGCGGGGTTATGTTTTTGTTCCATGATTTCACTAAAATAAGGGAGGCCACAAATGCACTATAACGTGTATTGGCTCAACTAAACATTTGAGTTCTCATCGGATTATCTCATACAATATTAGCAAAAATTAAAATTATCACTAGATTTTTCTAAATTAAACTATTATTTCAAGTTTTTAAAATTTTAAATTTCCTAAATCTAGCAATTTCCTAACTATTATTTTATTTTTTCTTATAATTTTAATTTACTTTTACCGACCCCCTACCCCACACTTATTTCATACAATGCCCTCATTGTATGTTAAAACGAATTAAGAACATAAAAAGGGAGAAAAGGGAACAGACTCCCCTGGGTAGTTGTGACGAGATCGAATGGGGCTGCTACAAGTTGCTCCAAATATCGCTGAAAGACTGAAAGCTGGAACTGCTGCCTCTGAATTTGCCGAAAAATAAAATCAAGACCGCCATCTTCAAAAATGTGGTGCAAAAGATTGCAAACAAATGCAATGTATAATAACCATGACGTGGGAAAGTGTCGACCACGTCGTCTCGTCAAGAATGACATCCTCTTCTCGCGATGAAAAATCCCCCATAACATAGGAAAGTGTCAACCATGTCGTGGCAGCTGGGATGATATTTCTACCTTGCGTCGAAATAAAACTTCATGGTGTGGGAACAGCTCATCCATACCATAGGAATCAAAATACGGTAGCAACGCCACTCTTATAAATAATATACTCTCACAATATCAACTCACACCCCACACTTATTAGAAATCGTGGGTCTTGACTATAAACTTCAAACGCTCACTCGGCTCTGTCTGGCAACAGTCGGACCTAGCAGCTGAACTTACTGCCAGCTTTCTAAGGGCGAAAATTCTGCAAAGATCTAAATCAATCAAAGAGCATCAACATGGAAAACAAAATTTTAAACAAACTAAAAATAAAAATAAAAATAAAAAATCACTAAAATAACTAAAAAAAATCGCAAACCAAAATAACTAAAAAGGATATCACGATCACTCGTCTTCGTCGAAATCAAGCTACAATTGTTGATTCCATTGCATGCAAGAAGTGGTTTGTGAAAACAAAATCTTTCGGGACCTGTCAGACTATTTCCTTTGTTTTCTTTGCACCATTAACTAAAAGTAGAACAAGAAGTGACCAAACTAGTCAAGAACAGCAAGAGCTCGGTCTTCCACTTAACCACCTCGATACGCCTTGCTATACTACGCCTCGTTGATTGAGTTGGACAAATCACCCAAAGTAGTAGACTAAACAAGTCAAGAATTCCCTAATCGCTTGCAATCTCGAAACCCATGCAAAAAGTAAAACCAAACAATGTGTATGATCACGAATTCCTGCATATAGCAACAAAAACCTTCCCGACAAGTGAAATGATATCAACGAAAATAAAACTAAAAAAAATAAAATAAAAAACTAACTAAAAACAAATAACGAATAATCAAATAAACTAAATTAATTGAAAGCCGTTCCCCGGCAACGGCGCCATAAACTTGATGTGCACAAAAGTACCCACTAATTTCAATATTTATAACCTAACAAACTTAGACTATCTATTCACTTATAGGCAGTGTACCTAGTCAGATTACAGTATAGCTTAGGTAAGTCGGGTGTCGATCACAGGGAACGGTGGATTAATTTAGTATATTTGGTTATAGGTTATATGTCACACGAAAAGAATAAAGAAATAAATATCAAACTAACAATTAATTAACTACTCTCGATAAACTAACAGGGAAGCACATCTCTTCAGGTACTTTGGTTTAGATAGATTACATCTTAAAAACATAGACAATTGCATACACAAATTCATTTATTCATGTTCACCGATTCCTAAAATGATTAGATTCGCGTTCATTATAACCAATCCTTTAGCAAACAAGTTAATTCAAACAGTGATCAGTTGATTAAACTAACATGTTTCCTAGTGTTCAGTTCGTATCAAGCAAGACTTGTAAATATAGTTAATCGAATTACTAATTCAATTTAACCTCTTGTTGATGATCATCAAACAAGGCTCACACATTAACTTACTTATTCTCAAGTTAATCCTAGTTTCACGTTCGTTATTCCTAGTCTTATAATCTCGATGGTCATCAAAAATCATAAGAGATAAGCAATCAAGCAGATGTTCATACAACTCAATTTACTTAACAATTAACAGCAAATAATTATCATTAATACATAAGGATCTTTTAACAAGCTTGGCAAGATGAATTAAACACAAACAAACAATTTAATATAGGAATTAGTCTAATAATCAAAATTTCATTCAATCATAAACACAAAGTAAAAGGTTTTTACACCTAAATCAGAAACTAAATACATAATAGTAACACAATGGAATGCTAAACATGGTCACGTTAACAACCCATATGATTACCGACATGTATCCGCTCTCCAATCCTTCCGATCTCCGATCCCGTTAGCTTAACGGCCTTCCGGCCGCCTCCTAGACCCTTAAAACGGCAACTATGAAGTTTTCTTGTTGCACAAGTCGAAGTGGAATATCATAGATTATGAAACTGGTGGAATGATATGGGGTATTTATAGTTGATGGAGATGGAATTATATGGAATATTAGAGTTGGATTGGAATAAGGAAACTAATGTGGCTTAGGGATTAAGCAAATAAAGATAAGGAAAGTGGGGCTTGGGGAATAAGTAACTTGGAGGGAATTTCCGTCCAGCTTTTATGCTTCATCTTCAAGGCCGATTTTGGATAAGATAAGTGTCGAATTAGCCAAAAGTCCCTATCACATAAGTCGTAGGAAATTTCGTCTAGTTTCCCGAACATTTTGAATCTCGTCAATTGGACTTGTGAGTCATCAGATATACCCGAAACACTAAAGAGGGGTCAATCTGCTAGCAATATCCTTTTTGCATCTTTTCAGCTCCATTTTCTTCCTTTTGCATTCCAACTCCCATTTTTACTGTAATTAAATATTTCAAAGCATATTAAGTATATTTTAGTTCTAAATAATAATAATAAAGGCTAAAATATTAAGATATGTTTCACATAAATATATATAAAAACACACATATCAGTCGTTCAAACAAAAAATGGTTGTCTACAACGTATCAGTGAATTGCATCCTTCGTATCTTCCTCTCTAATATACATTGCTATTTCCATATGGGGATGATGGTTATAGTGTTGACATTCATCATAGAGGTGTGTCATTTACGAACAATAGCAAGCGTGCGAAATGTACAATGAGAGAATATTTCGCTTATAGGATTCAAGACAGAGATCATTCGTTTTCTCTCATACTTAATTCAAGAAGGTTGTTTCAATAATTTTTGGTAGATGCCTACACTATGATGGAAACGGAGAGAATGTACTACATACGTAGGCAACAACATGTTCTTAGATGTGATTCTTATGAAAATTTATGTAACCAAAAAGCTAAAGGAATGACTGATATCTCGAATGTCGGCCAACGTGTCATATTACATTCATCCTTTACCGGAGGTGCACGTTATATGCTGCAAAACTATTTGGATGCCATGTCACTATGCAAATGGTTTGGATATCCTGATTTCTTCATAACCTTTACGTGTAATCCCAAATGGCCTGAGATTAAAAGGTTTCTTAAGGATACTTCACTTCAACCAGAAGACAGGCCTGATATACTATGTAGGTTGTTCAAGATCAATCTTGATGCATTCATTAAAGACTTAAGGGATAATCAAATTTTCGGCAAAGTTCAAGCATGTAATTAAAACAATATTTTTAAATTTTTTATAAAACATTGATCTTATAATTATATTTTAAATATGTTTTAATATCTAATCACATTTTACTTTTTTTTGGCAAATTCTTTTACAAATGTTTATACAATTGAATTCCAAAAAAGAGGTTTGTCACATAGTCATATATGTATATTCATGCATTCTGACAACAAGCTACCAACTGTTGAACTTATCGATCCGATAATTTCAGCAGAGATACCAGACAGAATCGAAGATCCTGAATTGTATTCACTTGTAAATGAGTTTATGGTTCATGGTCCATGTGGAGCTGAAAATATGAATTGTCCATGCATGGTGGATAAAAAGTGCTCTAAAAACTTTCCAAAACAATTCAGTAATCATTCGTCTGTAGATCAGAATGGTTTTCCGTTATATAGGCGAAGACACGATGGTCATTTTGTAGAAAAATCAGGTGTAAGGTTGGATAATAGAAATGTTGTTCCATACAACAAATATCTATTGAAAAGATATCAGGCACATATTAATATTGAATGGTGCAATCAGGGATCTTCTATAAAGTATTTGTTTAAATACATAAATAAGGGTCCTGATAGAGCTACGGTTGCTGTTATACCAACCAATAATGAATGTGAAAATAATGATGCGGTCGATGAAATAGCTTAATATTATGATTGTAGATATTTATCAGCATGTGAAGCATCATGGCGAATTTTTACATATGATGTTCATTGCAGATATCCTTCTGTTGTCAGACTGCCTTTTCATCTTCCTAATCAACAACAGATTGTATATGGTGAAGACGATGATATTGATGATGTTCTTGACAAACCTTCTGTTGCGGCTTCAAAGTTCACAGCTTGGATGGAATGTAATGCAATCGACAGTGAAGCACGAAAACTCACATATGTTGAATTCCCTACAAAGTTTGTTTGGATATTAAATGGTCGGTTTTGGAAGCGAAGGAAAGTAGGAAAAGCCATCGGTAGAATTCATTCTGTTTCACCTAAACTAGGTGAGGCATATTTCTTAAGGATTCTTTTAAATAAAGTAAAAGGACCAACATCATTTGATGATATTCGCACGGTAAATGGTCAAACACATTCTTCTTTTAGAGATGCTTGTTATAAACTCGGGTTATTAGATGATGACAAGGAATACATTGATGCAATTAAAGAAGCAAGTCATTTTGGATCTGGTTTTTATCTACGCTTTTTATTTGCTACATTGTTGATGTGTAATAGTATGTCAAAACCAGAGGTCGTTTGGGAAAATACATGGGAATATTTGGCAGATGGAATTCTATATAGACAACGACAAAGATTTAAGTCTGCAGGTATAACATTTTTTCTTATTTTTTTAAAATTAATTTATTTTTATTATTCAACAACCATTAAATCATTATTAATAAAATTATTAAATATCGACGACAAATTTTATTAATTATTTAATATTTTCATGCAGAATTGTCACTCGGAGTAGATGAACTTAAGAACTTAACTTTGATCGAAATACAACAAATTTTACTTCGAAACAACTCTACACTCAAAAACTTCAAAAACATGCCATCCCCAGATGTTGAATCCGTTTCTTCTTCAAACAATCGGCTTATCACCGAGGAGCTAGATTACGACGTTCTCGTGATAAAGAATGACTATGATCGTATGTTTCTTGCATTAACAAATGAGCAACGTAATATTTTCCTAAACATCATGAGTGCTATTCAAGAAAATAAAGGAGGTGTCTTCTTTGTTTACGGTTATGGTGGAACGGGTAAAACTTTTTTATGGAAAACAATATCTGTAGCAATTAGATTTGAAGGAAATATTGTATTAAATGTTGCTTCAAGCGGTATTGCTTCCTTATTATTGCCTGGTGGTAGAACAGCACACTCTCGATTTATAATTCCATTTGAGCTTACAGAGGATTGTTTTTGTAACATAAATCCAGACGGTGAGTTGGCAAGCTTAATAAGAAAAACCTCTTTAATAATTTGGGATGAAGCACCTATGGTCCATAAGCATGCATTTGAAGCTTTAGATCGAACTTTTAAGGATTTACTAAGGTGCGTAAATTCAACAATCTCAAATATTCCATTTGGAGGGAAAGTTATTGTCTTTGGAGGAGATTTTAGACAGATTCTACCTGTTGTTCCGGGTGGCAGTAGACAGAATTGTAAATGCTTCTTTGAGTTCTTCATATTTATGGGAACATTGCAAAGTCCATAGATTAACAAAAAAACATGAGGCTAACTGTTGGAAGGGATCAATCAGATATAGGAAAAATAAGAGATTTTGCAAATTGGTTGTTGGATATAGGAGAAGGAAAACTTGGTGGTCCGAACGACGGTGAAACGATTATCGATATTACGGATGATATTCTCATTAACGATTCACATGATCCTATAGGTTCCTTAATTGAGTTTGTATATCCTTCAATTTTAGAGAACTATAGCGATATAAATTATTTCCAAGAAAGAGCGATACTTGCTCCGAAAAATGAAGTTGTCCAGGAAATAAACGACCGTTTGCTTAAGAAGTTTCCAGGAGATGAAGTTGAATATTTAAGTTCAGACAGCATATGTGAATCCGAATTTCTCCATGATCAATTTGATGCAAATCTATACTCTCCTGATGTATTAAATGGTCTCAAAGTATCCGGTTTACCAAATCCTAAGTTAGTTTTAAAAATTGGTGTTCCAGTAATGTTACTAAGAAATATTGATCAGAAAAACGGCTTATGTAATGGCACAAGACTACAGGTGTTATCATTGGGCAAACGTGTTATTGAGGCATATATAATAACTGGAACTAATATTGGAAATCGGACTTTTATTCCAAGAATGTCTTTAACTCCATCATAAAAAAAGATTCCCTTCAAATTCACAAGAAGACAGTTTCCTTTGGCCGTATGTTTTGCAATGACTATTAATAAAAGTCAAGGACAATCGTTATCAAAGGTTGGTTTGTTTCTGAAAGATCCAGTTTTTTCACATGGACAATTGTATGTTGCCTTATCTAGAGTTCAGAGCAGAGAGGGATTAAAATTATTAATTTTAGATAAAGATGGCAAACTCACAAATAAAACTTCCAATGTTGTTTATAAGGAATTTTTTCGAAATTTGTAGCCAACTTTTTTGTAACGTCGTTTTATTCAATTTTAGCAAATCACACTTAATCCATCATATTACTGTATTTTTTTTATAATTACATATTGTTGTATTTTATGTTAATTTCATTACACATATTGGTAATGCATCATCTGCATATGTCCAACAAGAATCATGCATAAAAAAAAAAGAGTTTTCAAAAATCTTCATTCTGAATTAAATACTTCTGATTTACTTTGTAATTAAATACTTACAAATTAAAAAATTTATTGAAATATTCAATATTACAATTTATAAGTTATAAGAATTATTGAAATATTATTTTATTAAATAATTAATTTTTAAATTCAATTTAGAAATAACACCCGTGGGTTCTACGGGTTTTAACCTAGTATATATATATATATATATATATATATATATATATATATATATATATATATATATATATATATATGTGGTGGTAAATTTTGAACTACGGTAAATATCACAAAGTTTTGTTGAAATTCCATCAAACGTCAAAAAGATTTTAATGGCTGAATTGTCACTTGCATATAACTGACTCACTTTATGTCAACAGCTGTACGTGCCAAGGAAAAGAGATGGATACACCACCTTTCCTACACGTGTCCTATATTATTGCAAGATTGTTTTATTTTGTAGGGATTTCATTTTTTAACCAAAACTTGTTTTTCCATTGTAAAAAAATGTGATAACTCTAAAATTAGTAAAATGTAGTAATTCTTTACAAAATGAATATAATAATGAAATATATATATATATATATATATATATATATATATATATATATATATATATATATATATATATTTTGTAAAACCCAAAAAATAAAAAACAAAATCTTCAAAAATTATAAAAGTTTAAGGATACTTCTACTTATTATAAAACTTTATAGTGACTTTTTAAAAAAAATTATTTAAAAATAAGTTTTTAAAATGTTCATATTTTATTTTAAGAAAGAATAATTTTTCTAAAATATAATCATTTTTTTTCTTCAAATTCAAAAAAGCAAAGGAAGAAATTATTGGTCATATTTTAGGGAGTTTATAAAAGAAATTTTTTGAAAATAGTATAATAAGGTTGTTTAGTTATCACACTTTATTTTAAAAAGATTACAATTTTTTTAAAAAGATAATATTGAAAATAATATAATTTAAATTGAGATTATTTAAAATGCATGTATGACTCTTGTAAATCAAGTTTGTTTTTATACTTTCGTGCGAGTCTTATAACCATACTATTGACACAGACTGCCTGTAACAACATTCTTCAGGTGTTGTAGTGTTATGACATTTGTCACCCCAGACCTGCCGGTCTAACTGTAGCTAACAGTTTAGGTGCGGGGTTGTAAATCCCATATAGATCTATATATATAAGTATCACGCTCTCCCTCCAAGAGATTATGACTTATAATACAGGACTTGAAATGCATACATAAAAGTACGTTAAAGTTTGAATATCTCACATCACTTAGTATAAATAGATTTACGATAAGAAATTATTTATTTCACTTTAGAAGAAAGTATTTCGTTTTTCAAGATGTATACGTAAGAATATATGAATAACTCGCAAAGTATACCCATTATAGTTTTTCAGAAAGTATGTTCCATATGGTGAAAATAACTTGGTGATATACTAAACTTTATACGTAAAGTTAGATGTTGGTATCGAATAATAATAAGATAGATGTTGCATTTATATAAAACGATACGTTTTATTGTATTGTACTTGTATTCCCCCCCTAAAACATGAAAAGACTTGAAAAGTAGGGGTATGAACTCGCTTGTTCGGTTTGAAGACAGCGAGACTAGAGTCAGGCAGAACTTCAACTGCGGAAAGCTGTGTCTTCGAGCTTTGCGGGGATCTCAGTAGCGTAGATCCTTTGTCGGAGGCTCGAGTGTGGAACCGAGGGTATCGGGATGGTCTCTGGTACGTAAGAATGTGTGAGGGTGAGTGAAACTTTGAGTGAGGTGTGCTAAAATACGGAGCTTGTGCCTTCTATTTATAGGGCTGAAAATGTGTGTACGTTGGGCGTACGCGTTACGCTAGGCGTACTTCGGTTACACTGGGCGTAACTTTGCGTCATGGCTTATGACTCGGGTCTAGCTAGGCGTAGAGCTTGCAGCCGATGGGACTCGACCCTGCACCTGAGTACGCTGGGCGTACTCCTAAATTACGTTGGGCGTAATTCTGGCTTCCGTCTTCTAAATTCCATAACTTTCGCGTACGGGCTCCGTTTTTCGCGTTCTTTATATCCACGCGTAGGTGAGATTATGCTCTACAACTTTCATTTAGATTCCGTCGGCTAGTTTTGACCTTATTTTTAATGCTATGTTTTTAATATGTTGGGACTGCTAAAGTCCGTTAAAAATTTATAACTTATTTATCTGACGTCTGTTTTTATTTGTCTTTTTATCATCTTACTCCTAATTTGGAGACCTTCTACTCTCGTTTAGGTTGCGTTAGCTAAATATCGATCGATCTTCAATTCGAGTTTTTAGCTCTCTACTACTGTTACGAAACTTAGAAAATTCGTAACTTCTTCATACGAGGTCCAATTTGGGCGATCTTTTTATGTACGTTTACAGTTTAACGAACTCTGCAACTTTTGTTTAGATACTTAAGGCTAAAATACATTTTATTGGAATTTCACTTTTTACGTTAAATAGTGTTTTACCGGGTGTGTCGTAAATATTTGAGTGGTTATAGTTTCTTCAATATAACCCGGTTTCGAATGTTCTTTATGCTTTTGGAACCCTCGGCATGATATCTAACATTTGATGCATCCCAATTTAGATATTTTGAACACTTTATTTTTGAGGTTAATTTCGTTGATTCCAAATAGTTTTCGTTGTATTTGACATTTGAGTGTTACATTGCTTTTGGAAAAATATAGGGTTGTCACACACTAGCAGGCTCGCAACCTGTAGGTGTTTTGAACTGTGTGCTCACTAGCTGTACTCTAAAAACCCCTTGACATGTGTTGTGAGAGGAGACTCATAAATGACACTGTCGATAGATGAGATTAACCCTGGCGACTATGCAACATAGTGCCTAAACCCCTTGGCATGTGTTGTGAGAGGAGTCTCGGAATCGATATTGTTGATAAAAGAGAATAACCCTGGCGACTATGAGACTTAGTGCCTATTGAGTAAACCATGGCAACGATGGACTTCGTGCTGATTCCTTAGGAATAAATGAACGAGAAATAGATGATTCTTAGGGTAAATCCTTAAGAGTAAAGAAGATAACGGAAATGGATAATTGGGTTGATTAATTGTTTGATTATTAAACATAATAATTATATTACTGTGGGTTGAAAACCCTATGTACTCACCAGGTTTCCCAACCTGACCCAATCAAGTTTATTTGTATCACAGGTGTCGATATGAAGTTACTTTATGTTGGATTAGTGTCTAAGTCTGTAATATATTTAGTATGTACTTGACCCAGTTGTGTATGGTCCTTTTAGGTTGCCTTCACCAAAGCAACTTGATAAGATGATTTATGAAGAAAGAGGATTAATTATGATTTATTAATATATTATATGAATAATATATTAAAGGACAAATCATATTGTTTAATTAATATTAGTCAAGAATTAATTAAGAATTAGTTTTGTGACTGAAAGACATTAATTGAACTTAGGGGACTGGAATTGTAATGATAAGATAGTTGCAATTGGGCTATGGATCACCTTGGAATATAGGTTGGACGAATTCTATGGGAAGCTCATAAGGAATTCATCCAAGGCATGTTCTAAAAGGAGTCTATGGGCTGCTTAGGGCTTAAGCAGTCAGATTAGGGTTTCCTAGTTGCAAACCCTAATGGCCTAACTATAAATAAGGACCCCTAAGCCCCAAAACATGGCCAACTAATTCCTTAGGGTTTCTAGACGTTTTGGGTGCCTCTCCTCTTCTCCCTCTTCTCCTTCTTCATCCTTATTGCTTATGGTGTTTGTGACTCCATTAGAGGTGCAACACTTGAGGCACTAAGCTTTCTGAAGCCAATTACAAGAAGGAATAGATTGTCATTGCTACATAACAATCACAGGTAATATCTAAACCCTAATTTCGTTCATAGTATGCTAGATCTAGGGTTTGAGAGCTTTGGGTGATTATTGCATGTACAGTTAGATAAACCTACATCCAAAGTTTAGGGTTTTGCATGTGCACCATATGACTGATGTAATGCTGATAACCCGTCAGTGGTATTAGAGCCAAGGATGGTTTATTCTAATGTATTTGACGCAAAGTTTTTTCGTTCATAGCTGAAAATTTTTGTTTTTTTCGAATTATACTAGATTCACGTCGTGAACATACTGTTCACCTCGTGACCCAGTCTGACAGCATGATTTCAAAAATTTTGCCTTAATTTGCTTTGGATAATTACTATAAATTGCTTTATTCAAATAAAAATCAGATTTTTTGTTATGGTAATTGATATCCTAATTAAATTAATGGATAATTGTCAAAATTAAGATAATTATTTGTTTTATTAGATAAAGATTGATTATTTGTAATTTTGATTTGAATTATCTTATGAAAAATTAAATTAGGTCAAATTTAGATAATTCAAATTATTTGATTAATTTAATTATTTGTAATTTGATCTAGATAGTTTTGAAAAGTTTCAAAACTTGCCCTCAAGTTTTGGAATATAAATTTTGATTAAAAGTTTAATTTTGAAATATTTAAATTCTAAACCCTAATGTTTTAAAAAAGTTCAAAACTTGCCCTCAAGTTTTGGAATTTAAAATTTGATTAAAAGTTTGATTTTGAAATATTAAATTCTAAAACCCTAGTACTTTGAAAAGTTCAAATTACACCCTTATGGTTTATTAAATTAATTAAGTGTATAATTAAAGGAAAGTTAATAAATCCATAAAGTTTTGGTTTACATTTAATTAAATTAAAAGTATAATCTAATAAATTAAACCACCTAGTATTTTAAAAGTATAAAACACACCCTTATACTATATATAAAATTAAAAGTCTAATATTATATATGTATAACTTAAACTGCTAGTCTTACCGTTAATAGGCCTCATTCACGAAGCCAATCTATAAAAGGGGTATAAGGTTATGACCTATAAAATGGTCGTTTAATGGGTGTCCACTCTCACCCACCGCTTCCTTGATTGGTGGAGGTTCGTTAGCCGAACGGGTAGGATAGGGCAAACCCTTTCCATTAAAAGTATAATGAATTATAAAGTAACTAAATGTTTTTACAAAATTCTCAATCTTAGTTACTTTAGGCAAAAGTGAATTGATGCAATTCCATGAAATTACACTTTGTACCCTTGCTAAGACGTTAGTGGAGCGTGTATGGTTAACCGGCACACTAAATGGGTTCTAAGCAAAGGTAGCAAAGGGTGACTCGATGTTTGTCATAGTTTGGTGGAGCGTGTGTGGTTAAATAACACATCGAATAGGTGACTGTAACATTGGGGGCACCATATAAGTTTGCATGGTTATTCATACCCTGTTTTGTGATCCTCGGCATCCCATTCACAAATCGAGGGGCATATCGAGATTTAAACATGCCATTGAAAAGTTCAATGAATCTCAAAGGATCTAGGAGTTTTCAATACATTTAAAACTTAATCTATTTTTCGTTTTTCATGGTGGAAAATTAGTGAATCGCCATTCACTAACCTTCAAATGTTCTGCAATTTGGGTTACGACGTCCCTCTCCCAAGTTGTAGAGTATTGTGTTGGGCCCTAGCCTTAATATCTCATTTGGGTGTTTTATTAAGGACTCAATCAATCAACTAAATTGAATTGTCTCCCGCTTTGTAGATGTCAAAGTATGACAACTATGGTCTTCCCAAATCCCACGGAACAAGCCTTCTATATGAAGATGATATTCCACGATTCGATCGAGGAACAAGAGATCATGCTTCACTTCCTCCACCTCCTCCTATTTGTTCTCCCTAACCCACACGTTCAAAGGCTTGAAAAGTTCAAGCTCACTCAAGCCCTTTTGGCAAGTAAACATGAAGAAGGAAAGTCAGTGTGTGCACACGTCTTAGAGATGAAGTCACACATTGATAGGTTAAGAATGTTGGGAGTCGTTGTCTGTGAGGAGCTGGTTGTTGACTGGGTTCTTCAGTCGCTTCCTGACTCATATAGTGAGTTCGTAAGAGAGTACTATATGATAGACCACGACGTGACCCTCATCGATCTCACCTATTTGCTTATTGCTGCTGAATCGGCAATGATTTGGCGCACTGTAAAAGCAAAGTTGATTGGTGGATCTACCTTCCAAAGCTCTATGGACATAGGCAATGGCAACGAAAGGCATGCCATGGTCGAAAAGTTTGATCATAAGAGAAAGGCAAAGTTTGAAGTAGTTTCGTGTGTTGTTCCAAAAGTGTCAATTTGCTTTTATTGCCAAGAGAAGGGGCATTGGAGACGAAGCTGCCTAGTCTACCTGTGTAGCACCCGGTTACTGGTATGTATTTTCATTCGAGTAATTATAACATTTTGGCCTGGGAATCGGCGAGTTGAAGGTCCAACTCGTCGAGTAGAATCAACTTTGCACACAGAAGTTTAGTGACCTACTCGACGATTCGGCAAACCGACTCGACGAGTAGGCGCTGTTTGGACAAAACCCTAAATCCGAGGGATTGCACCCTATTTAAATGTCTTAATGCAGCCTCCATCGCCCCTTATGCTCCCAGAACACCTCATACTGAAACCCTAATCGTTTTGTGAGATTTAAGGCCCTTTTTGGTGATTTTGGTAGTTTGTGAGCACAAGAAGGAAGGAAAAGCTTGAGGAGCCAAGAGGAATCCCAAAGATTTCGAGTTTGTGTAGCATCTATAGTTCCTTAGAGGTATAAAGCTTATACCTTGTTCATTCATGTTCTAGATCCCCTTTTGGGGTGAATTAGGGCTTTTAGGGGCCATCTTTGGTGACCAATAATGAGTGCAAGAATGGTTGAGGGTTAAGACTCTAGATCCATGGTCCTTATGGGATTACATGGCTTAAATTGGACAACTTTGTAGCCTTAGAGAGCCACATGCACCTTTAGACCTCATTTTTGGGTCCATTAAGCTTATACTTCCATGCATGCACGTAAAGTTCATAACTTTACGTGCTAGATCGATCGTAGAAGCCCAGATCTGTCTTCTGGATTAGTATTGTGCATCAGAAATCGAAATATAAGACTTGGATAGAGCCGACTCGTCGAGTTGTTCTTTGAACTTGGCGAGTCCAGGGCTGGAGTCCCCCGTCTGTTGAGGTTTAAAGGAACCTACTTGAGTGTTAGAATGGTCTTAGAGGGGTCCAGGGGAGTGACTCAACATATTAGACCTAGCCATGGACATGGGAATCATAGGACTCAGCGAGTGTATGCACAGACTCGGCGAGTCCAAGGGAATCTCCCAACCCCTTGAAGGTGGACTCGATGAGTTGTTCATACAAGTCGGTGAGTCGCAGCCAGGACATGTTCATAGGATGAATGTGAACTTGACGAGTTGTTCATACAACTCGGCGAGTCGGATGAAGGTTCACTTGATGATATTATAGAAGGATTACTCATCGAGTGTTTGCTAAACTCGACGAGTATAGTCGGGAGGAAGTCAGATGAAAGAACAAGGACTCAGTGAGTTGGCGGCCCAACTCGGCGAGTCAGGTCAATTGGAAGTTGACTTTGACCAGGATATTGACCTTGGCCAGCGGTGGGTCTACGGCCACAATGCCAGCCCACTAGTAGGAGTTATATGTTAGATGATTGTCTTGGTGATATTCATCTAAGATTGCTACTACCTGAAATGTTATATGCTAGCATGATATGTTATGTGTGATAGGAATAGAGTTCAGTTGTTAGGACCGAAGGGTAGGTCAGGCACCCCAAATATGTCTGACAGTATGTTATGATATGTTTATCTATTGGCATGATATGTTATATGTGATAGAGGTAGTAGGAGGGGAATAGTCCCCGAGGTTCGGTTGTTAGGACCGAATGGTAGGTCAGCACCCCAGAACGGCTTGACACGGGTAGGTCGGCACCCCAGAATGCTCGTACCGGGTAGGTCGGGCACCCCAGAATTGCCCGACAGTATCTAAGCTATATGATTGTATGGTATGTGGTATGATGGGGGAACTCACTAACGTTCGTGCTTACAGTTTTCAGTTTTGTTTCAGGTACCTCTTCAGTGAAGAGGAAGGAGCCGGCACGGTAGCTTCACATCATACATACATTGGATTCCGCCTTATGAGATTTCTTGGGATTGTACTCTGACATTGTTACTACTTTTATGACATGATTTTCAGACATGAGATTATGGTTTTATGGAATTATATGACATGGTGATGTTTTATGATAAACATTTTCTAAATCGTTATATTAAAATTGAAATTTTTGGACTCGGAATTTGGGGTGTTACAAGTTGGTATCAGAGCCTTGGTTTGAGGGACTCGGACACACTCACACACCCTCGGGAGTGTCTGGACTCAAACCGAGGGATTAAAATATTTTTACAAAGAAATGATTTTCTAAAATCTAAGTTAAAGAGTTTTGAGAAAGAACAAGGTGTGTGATGTGCGCGACGACCAAGCTCAAGTAAGTTTTCCCCAATGTAGCCATACAACTTTATGTTATGATTATCAGCTAGTATATCAACATGCTAGATTAGGACTAAGGATCTAGGAAGGATGCCTTATGTGCCTGTTATATGTGCTTTGAGCTGCATCATAGTGTTGATTAGACAGAGATAGGATAGCCTGTTTAGGTTATGCTTGATTATATGAGCTTACATCGCATGCTAGTACAAATTCTTGTTATGTGAATAGAATTGCTTGAGTTTGTTCCCTTTTTGTCTGAATGTTGCTTGCTTTGTGCTTTGCGGGACTCTGAATAATGGGAGTTAGCTATTAGGTGAATACGTTAAAGTCACCTGCAATCAGGGTTGAATAATCTTAGAGTATTGGATTTGACCCTATTACGTAGCTCTTGTCTGAGTCTTAACCGTGGTAAGGATGAGTCCCTTACTCAAAGGATTATCTGAGCCTCGTTACATGTGATGGTATTCAGGTGGTAGCTAATTGGTATTACGAAGAGGCCTTCAGCAGCTGAGGACTGATTAGAGTCGGAGATTTACCTAGGGTAAGCCTATGGTGAGAGTAGCAGAGAACAGTAGTAGTAGAAGGGACTTAGTGGAGTCAAGGCAGTTCTTGAGGAAAGTACGAATATATGTGGAAGGTAGTATGGGCCCGTACTACTAAAAGCAGAGGATCCGTACTTGAGTCGAGGAAGGCTGAGACAAGACCAGGGAACTTGTGGTAGATGTGATCCCTCTAGATATATCAGTGTTTCTGACGATTGTCATTATGTGTTCACAGAATGGTGGTGCTACGCCCTAGACCAGCAGCTGGCAGTTCAGGAGAGGGATCAGGTTCGGGTTCGGGTTCCGAACCAGTAGATGAGAGGCTACACGAGTTTATTGTGTCAGAGATTACTAGAGGCGTCCTTGATGTGACCCCGATTATCTTTGGGTCGATCAAGGAAGGGATAGTAGAGTTGATGGAGGATCACCTCAGGGCGTGCAGGAGTGACATGGCGACCGGCCAGTCAGGATCATGCATACTTTCCTTTAAGGACTTCAGGGGCTGTGGTGCGCCAGATTTCCATGGGACGAAGGACCCCATTGTTGCCAAACGGTGGATTGCAGACATCGAGTCTGCACAGTTGACCAGCTTCTTCCCTGAGGGGTCGAAGGTACAATATGCAGCAGGATGCTTGAGGGCCAGGGCCAGGGATTGGTGGGAGTCGGTTGGTGACTCTCTAGGAGCCTCGGCTATTGAGGCTATGACATGGCCGTATTTTGTGACTTGGTTCAGGACTGAGTTCACACCTGCGGTGGAGCTTCAGCAGTTGGCCCTAGAGTTCTTGGATATAAGGCAGACGACTGAGACAGTGGCGAAGATCACCGCCAAGTTTTGAGAGAGGGCTATATTGGTGCCCCAGTATGCGGGAGACGAGGATATGAGGAGGACCCGCTATCATGACATGCTGCGAGCCGATATTCGGGAGCATGTCAGCTTTTCAGTGTGTCCCACCTTGGAGTCCATGATTGCCAGGTCAAGGGAGAGAGAGATTGATTTGGAGCACATCCGTAAGAGGAAGGATGATGAGGGACAGATGACTAGTGCTTTGGGGAAGAAGCCCAAGGGATCAGAAACTAGGCCGAAAGGCCAGTCAGGGCAGGGCCACTGCAGGAAATGCGACAGGCTACATGAGGGAGCTTGTAGGTTGGGATTGTCGGGTTGCAACAACTGCAGCAAGACGGGGAACTTCAGCAGGGATTGTACTGCCCCTACACCTACTATTCAGAGATCCGAATTGTTGTGTTTGCACTACAACCAGAGGGGCCATAAAAAGGCCAATTGCCCCCAGTTGACAGCGGCAGCGCCAATGAAGGCGCCAACTCCAGCGACCATGTGGATTACTGATGGGCGGCAGGGCAAGACGGAGGCTCCAGTGGCGAGGAGTTGGGACTTCCAATTGACTACCAAGGAGGCACGCACCGCACCCGATGTGGTGACGGGTATGATTCCTTCTCCCTGGTTTTTACTTATATGATGCGTATGATATTGATGTGTATGTGCTTTGTTTAGGACCGTTCCATGTGAACAGTATTCTAGTGCAGGTATTGTTTGATTCGGGTGCTACCCGATTGTTTATCTCTCTTGCGCTTAGGAAGAAGTTTCCTGAGTCTTATAGCGTATTGGATTGCCCTGTGGAGGTCGAGATTGCGGATGACCGGTCAGTACGAGCATCAGACGTCTACCAAGATTGTGTCTTGAGACTGTTCGAGGAGCGTTACCTGGTAGATCTGGTTCCCATACCTTTGCGAGGGAACAAGGTTATTATTGGTATGGATTGGCTAAACTCCAATGGGGCAGTGATCGAATGCGCGCAGCAGTTGGTGCGGATCAGGACCCCAAGTGGGGGAGATCTGGTGGTTCAAGGCGGGAGGCAACAACGAGGACTAACTCTATGTTCAGTAGCACGAGCTAGGCGCTACCTTCATCAGGGTTGCGCAGGATTTTTCGCTTATGTTACGGATACCCGGAAAGCGGGTAAGGCGATGGTTGGCAATGTGCCCGTGGTACAAGAGTTTGCAGATGTATTCCTTGAGTAGTTTCCTGGGATACCTCTGGAGAGACAGGTAGAGTTCAGGATTGACCTAGTCCCTGGTGCGGCTCCGATATCCAAGGCACAGTATCGTTGGCTCCTCCTGAGATGCAGGAGCTGTCTACGCAGCTGAAGGAGCTGTTAGATAAAAGATTCATTAAACCAAGCAGTTCACCCTTGGGAGCCCCGATTCTGTTTGTGAAGAAGAAGGATGGGTCGCATCGGATGTGTATAGACTATCGGGAGTTGAACAAGGTAACGGTGAAGAGCCGTTACCCACTTCCGAGGATAGATGACTTGTTCGACCAGCTTCAGGGAGCATCTTGGTTTTCCAAGATAGACTTGTGGTCAGGCTATCATCTAATGAGGGTCAGATATGAGGATATTCATAAGACTACTTTTCGGACTCGCTATGGCCACTACGAGTTCATGGTGATGCCCTTCGGGCTCACCAATGCTCCTACCACATTCATGGACCTCATGAACCGCGTGTGCAGATCGGTGCTAGATCGAACTGTGATAGTTTTTATTGATGATATCCTATTCTACTCCAAGACACAGGAGCAACATGAGGAGCATCTACGAGAGGTTTTGGACACTCTGAGGAGGGAGAGCTTGTATGCCAAGTTCTCCAAGTGTGAGTTCTGGTTGCACGAGGTGCAGTTTCTTGGGCACCTTGTCAAACAGAACGGAATTCTGGTCGACCCGGCCAAAGTGGAGGCCGTGATGAAATGGGAGGTTCCGTAGTCTCCATATGAGATTCAGAGTTTCCTGGGATTAGCCAGCTACTATCGTAGATTCATCCATGATTTCTCCAAGATAGTCGTACCCTTGACTCGACTAACGAAGAAGGTCGTTGTCTTTCGCTGGGGGCCTGAGCAGCAGGCAACGTTCGAGACACTGAGACAGAGATTATGTGAGATGCCAATCTTATCCCTGTCAGAGGGCGTAGAGGATTTTGTTGTATATTGCGATGCGTCTATTTTGGGTTTGGGCGCCATATTGATGCAGAGAGGGCATGTCATCGCCTACGCCTCAAGGCAGTTGAAGCCCCATAAGGCGAACTACCTGACACACGATTTGGAGTTGGGGGCGGTTGTCTTCGCCCTCAAGATTTGGCGACACCATCTCTATGGGGTTCAATGTGCCATATACACGGACCATAAGAGTCTGAGATACCTCATGGATCAGCCGAATCTGAACATGAGGCAGCATCAGTGGTTAGATGTGGTGAAGGATTATGATTGTGAGATTCTTTACCACCCGGGGAAGGCCAATGTAGTGGCCGATGCGCTTGGTCGTAAGGTAGCGCCGATCAGAGGCTTTTGCTTGTGGATGAAAGTAGTGACTCCATTGTTGGAGCAGATCCGAGAGGCCCAACAGGAGGCTATGAAGGAGGAACATCGAAAGCGTGAACGTATACTAGGTCAGGTTTCCTCCTTCGACTATGACAGCCAAGGATTATTGACACTACACTGCAGGGTGTGGGTTCCATGCTTCGGGGGTGTACGCCAGGTTCTGATGGAGGAGGCGCACAAGTCCCGATTCTCCATTCATCCTGGGCCGACGAAGATGTATAGAGATCTTCGTCTTGACTATTGGTGGCCCTGCATGAAGCGGGATGTAGCATGGTATGTGGAGCGGTGCTTGACCTGCAGGAAGGTCAAGGCTGAGCATCAGAGACCGCACGGAAAGATGCAGCCGTTAGATATTCCTATGTGGAAATAGGAAGATATTACCATGGAATTCATCACCAAACTTCCTAGGACCGCGTGGGGAGTAGATTCCATATGGGTCATCGTGGATCGATTAACCAAGAGTGACCATTTCATACCAATCCAGGAGAGTATATCGGCTAAGAAGTTGGCCGACATCTACATTCGAGAGATGGTGGCTCGGCATGGAGTGCTAGTCTCTATGATTTCCGACAGAGATGTGCGGTTTACTTCTAGATTTTGGAAGAAATTCCACGACGAGTTGGGTACTCGTCTACACTTTAACACCGCTTTTCACCCGCAAACGGATGGACAGAGCGAGCGGACCATCCAGACACTAGAGGATATGTTGCGGCCGGGCGTGTTGGACTTCGGTGGTAGTTTGGATACATATCTCTCATTAGCTGAGTTCTCCTACAACAACAGCTACCATGCGAGTATCGATCCCCCCCCCCCTTTGAGATGTTATACGGGAGGAAGTGCAGAACCCCGATATGTTGGGGTGAGGTGGGCCAGAGGGTCATGGGGAGCACTGAAGTGGTGATCAAGACGACAGAACGGATTCAGCAGGTCAAGAGCACGCTTCAGACTGTTCAGAGTCGGCAAAAAAGTTATGGCGACAAGCGCCACTCGAACCTGGAGTTCCAGGTCAGGGATGTCGTCCTCCTAAAGGTGTCGCCACGGAAGGGCGTCATCCAATTCAGGAAGCAGGGCAAGCTGCACCCCAGTTATATTGCACCCTTCAGGGTTAAAGCCCGGGTAGGAAAGGTGACGTATAGGCTAGATTTGCTAGAGGAGCTCAGTCAGATCCATAGCACTTTCCACGTCTCACAGCTGTGGAAGTGCTTGGTGGACGACTCAGCAGTGGTACCTCTGGAGGATATTCAGGTGAATGACAATCTGAACTACATTGAGCGGCCTGTGGTGATCCTCGACCGGAAGTCGAAGGATCTAAGGAACAAGATGGTCGAGCTGGTGAAGGTGCAATGGCAGCACCGAAAGGGATCGGAATGGACGTGGGAGCCGGAGGACGAGATGATGGAGCATTACCCAAAGCTTTTTCAGGATCGAGTAGCAGACTTCGAGGACGAAGTCTCAAATAAGTGGAAGAGATTTGTAGCACCCGGTTACTGGTACATATTTTCATTCGAGTAATTATAACATTTTGGCCTGGGACTCGGCGAGTTGAAGGTCCAACTCGTCGAGTAGAATCAACTTTGGACACGGGATTTTAGTGACCTACTCGACGAGTCAGCAAACCGACTCGACGAGTAGGCGCTGTTTGGACAAAACCCTAAATCCAAGGGATTGCACCTTATTTAAATGTCTTAATGCAGCCTCCATCGCCCCTTATGCTCCCAGAACACCTCATACTGAAACCCTAATCATTTTGTGAGATCTAAGGCCCTTTTTAGTGATTTTGGTAGATTGTGACCACAAGAAGGAAGGAAAAGCTTGAGGAGCCAAGAGGAATCCCAAACATTTCGAGTTTGTGCAGCATCTACAGTTCCTTAGATGTATAAAGCTTATACCTTGTTCATTCATGTTCTAGATCCCCTTTTGGGGTGAATTAGGGCTTTTAGGGGCCATCTTTGGTGACCAATCATGAGTGCAAGAATGGTTGAGGGTTACGACTCTAGATCCATGGTCCTTATGGGATTACATGGCTTAAATTGGACAACTTTGTAGCCTTAGAGAGCCATATGCACCTTTAGACCTCATTTTTGGGTCCATTAAGCTTATACTTCCATGCATGCACGTAAAGTTCATAACTTTACATGCTAGATCGATCGTAGAAGCCCAGATCTGTCTTCTGGATTAGTATTGTGCATCAGAAATCGAAATATAAGACTTGGATAGAGCCGACTCGTCGAGTTGTTCTTTGAACTCGGCGAGTCCAGGGCTGGAGTCCCCCGTCTGTTGAGGTTTAAAGGAACCTACTTGAGTGTTAGAATGGTCTTAGAGGGGTCCAGGGGAGTGACTCAACATATCAGACCTAGCCATGGACATGGGAATCATAGGACTCAGCGAGTGTATGCACAGACTCGGCGAGTCCAAGGGAATCTCCCAACCCCTTGAAGGTGGACTTGACGAGTTATTTGTACAACTCGGCGAGTCGCAGCCTGGACATTTTCATAGGATGAAGGTGAAGTTGACGAGTTGTTCATACAACTTGGCGAGTCGGATGAAGGTTCACTTGATGATAGTATAGAAGGAGTACTCGTCGAGTCTTTGCTAACCTCGGCGAGTAGAGTCGGAAGTCAAATGAAAGAACAGGGACTCGGCGAGTTGGCGGCCCAACTCGGCGAGTCAGGTCAATTGGAAGTTGAATTTGACCAAGATATTGAATTTAACCATGCGTAAAATAATCATTTTACCCTAAGAGTAGTTATCAACTTCTGACTACGTGTCTTTATGGGAATTATAGCTGGAGAATCGCCGGAGCAGCAGAGAGAGACTTCTCACTCGGATTGACACCATTCATTCGCACGAGGTGAGTTACCTTCCAGTAGCGGTGGGTCTACGGCCACAATGCCGACTCACTAGTAGGAGTTGTATGTTAGATGATTGTCTTGGTGATATTCATCTCAGATTGCTACTACCTGAAATGTTATATTATGGCATGATATATTATGTGTGATAGCAGTAGAGTTTGGTTGTTAGGACCGAAGGGTAAGTCAGGCACCCTAGATATGTCTGACAATATGTTATGATATGTTTATCTGCTAGCATGATATGTTATATATGATAGAGGTAGTAGGAGGGGAATAGTTCCCGAGGTTCGGTTGTTAGGACCGAAGGGTAGGTCAGCACCCTAGAACGGCTTGACACGGGTAGGTCAGCACCCTAGAACGACTTGACACGAGTAGGTCGGTACCCCAGAATGGTCGTACTAGGTAGGTCGGGCAGCCCAGAATTGCCCGACAGTATGTAAGCTATATGATTGTATGGTATGTGGTATGATGGGGGAACTCACTAAGCTTCATGCTTACAATTTTCATTTTTGTTTCAGGTACCTCTTCAGCGAAGGGGAAGGAGTCGACACGGTAGCTGCACATCATACAGACATTGGATTCCGCCTAATGAGATTTATTGGGACTGTACTCTGACATTGTTACTACTTTTATGACATGATTTTCAGACATGAGATTATGGTTTTATGGAATGATATGACATTGTGATGTTTTATGATAAATGTTTTCTAAATCGTTATATTAAAATTGAAATTTTTGGACTCAGAATTTGGGATGTTACAACCTGAGAGATCTAAGAGATGGGAGAGTCAAGACGTTTGGCTCTACTTCAGGTAAAATCCACTATCTAACTCCATTAAGTTCCTATTCATTGATTCTTAATACATAATGTGATAAGATTATATTTGAATGTTTTACAGGATCAGAGAAAAGAGAGGAAGCTTGATGGAAGAGCAAGATGAGTCTGATCACAAAGAAATGGATCACGATCGCATGGATTCGAAGATCAGAGTTTGAGCTTAGAAAGTTATGATAGATTTTTTAGGAATATTTGATTACATAGTTTTTCAGTTGATTTTGCATTGTAAGGACATGTTTTCCGCTGCTTTTATGAATAAAATAATTTTTTTGATTTGTCTTATTTATATATATCCTTGCTATGAAATCGTTGTGAAAAATTGATGTTTGCGTATTTCTATAAATGGATATGATTCTTAGTTATGTTATTTATGGTAGTGTAAAAGTTTTCTAAGTAAGGAAAGATTCCCATCACCCAAGTTTCAATTGGACAGAAACTTGGAATCATACAACTTGTATTGTGTGATGTATGGAAATCTTGGTACTTAGGAAATTAAGACTAATTCCTTGATCACACAAGTATGTGAGTCAAGTGAAGGACTAAAACACAATGTTGTGCACTAGTCAAGTCCACCACAAATAACAATAAGACTATTCGTCATAATTTACTAAAAGTCTATTAAATGTGGGTATACTTACAAGATTAAGTGTAATTCTGAATCATTGAAAAGTTTCAATGAATGACAGAACGAATAAGAAGAATTATTTAGGTAGAAAGATAAAAGTTTCTCCAATCTAAGAAGAAGGGAGAGTACTTTTGTATCAGTTTTATGATCGTCTTAATGATTAAGAACCATATCACAATTGATCCTCTAAGGAAATCTTAGTGCACTAGTTTGGCTAAGAAGAGGAATCGGGAATTGTTGTAGTGGTTAAGTCAATAAGATGTATCGTACTTCATTCTAAAATCAATTCTTAGAGTTATACTCCAAGATTGTGACTTGAGTGAGATAATCTTAAGTAGGAATGTTCTTACACTTGAACATTTTGGTAATTTGTGATGTCTTGAATAAGACAAAGACCAACTAGTACCAAATTATGCGTAGTTTCGTCTTGATATAGACACACACTAACTCTTGGATATTTGTTTTTGTCAAGAAATGTTTCTTGCTAAGAGAATCTAATATGTCAAGAGGTCAGTGGGAGTCTAAAGATCTTGAAAGGCTTCAAGAACAAATCAAGAAGTAAACCGATTAAACACTAGCACACGACTTGAGGTTTGTAACCTATTTTGTTGACGTATTCTTGTTTCTGTGCCAATCCAGTTGAGTTGATTGTGCATATGAGTTCTACGAGTTCTCAATAGGATGCATAAGGGAAAACACCTTGTTTAATGAGAGTACATTGACTGGCATAGGTGAGTTGTTCAATAACTTGGAAGCAATGGTGGGACCTGTAATGACAAAGAATCAAGTAATGAACAAGTTTTGTCCATAAGAGTTTGGATTTGCCACAAACATTATCTTATGATTATGGTTATGACAAATTTGCATGGATAGGAACACATGCACCATAAAATCTAAGTGTCATAAGGTTTCTCTCCTTTATGAAAATAATAGTGAGGAAACGCTTTCACTAAGAGATATTTTAAGGAGATAGCGATTATGTAAACTGCATTCTCAAATTCGATTATGATTACGGCATCCCTCTTCATAGTTCGAATTATGAGATTTGGCAATTGGTCTGAACATTTGGGACTTAGTTCTGAATTAATTTAGACACACATGTGAGTTGTCTGAGGAAAGGTGTATGAGTTTGAGAAGCTTGGATAAAGGCTTATCGAAGCACATCGTATTGGAAATATGAACTTTGGAAGTCAATAAGTATTGTCTTCTAAAAGTCCAACTGTTTTCTGAATACGTGTCAAAGCTAGTGGGAGTATAAATGTTATGATGGAATGGATATAATCATCATGTTAGTGGGAGCATGATTATTATTGCATGTTGGCAATATTAATTATAGAAAAACAAAAATTTCACTTTGCAAAGTTGCAGGGGTTGAAAAGTTGTTTTTGCTATAATTAAGGGAGAGGATGTTATACTTCGTTTCCAATCTAAAAGCTTAGATCGAGAAATTTTAATTGAATTTAGTCAAAGTAATATTTATTAATTGCATTCTCAAAGTTCGATTATGATTACGACATCCCTCTTCATAGTTTGAATTTTGAGTTCACAACAAATAGAAATATTATGGCAAGAAACTGGTAAAGTATCTTGCTTTCACTACGAATCGTATCCCACATGCTTCGGGTATAGGATCGATTGCATATGCTGTTATATTCGATCGTTCTAAAATTTTCCAAATGCCTAGGGAATTTAGAGGGAAAAAGGGAATAGAACCAGATTTGACTAAAATAATTAAACTGTCAAGGACAATCTAAGGTTCGCCAAGGATTGGTCGCTTGTGGACAGTTGGAAGTATAGTCATGGATGGACCATATCGACATTATGAATAGATTAGATTCTATTTAATGAGTTGTCATATGGAAAATATGGAAATGTTTCCTTATTGGGAGTTGGATGTTGAGAATCTATGTCCAGATTAGAAACTTCTATGCAAGAAGGATGTACAAAGTAATGTACTTTAAATGTGAGACTTCATGACTATGGAATTGTCTTGTAAAAATCTCCAATAGAGCACTTTGTAATTTCATTGGCAAGGTATTGGTGAATTTGGCACTGTGATATTACGGAAGGGACTGTTGCATAAAATATTAGAATCTAACATATTCTAGTAGTGGCAAGAATTTTGTATTCTTACACATATAGGATTAGGAATTGTGAAATGAGCATCATTGGAAATGTGTTCATTTGATCTATTTCACAAAGTAAGGACCATAGGTAAATATAGTGTGCATTCTAAGAGTATGGGACAACTGTTGTTATAATTCAAGTAAGAAGTTGATTACCCGAAATAACAAATAATGAGTAATCAATATGGTGATTAAATAAAATGTTTTATTTATTCTCAAAGGTTTGGG
Source organism: Lactuca serriola (assembly GCF_051521515.1). Classification (NCBI taxonomy): domain Eukaryota; kingdom Viridiplantae; phylum Streptophyta; class Magnoliopsida; order Asterales; family Asteraceae; genus Lactuca; species Lactuca serriola. The sequence goes on from NC_136410.1 coordinate 205,694,997, forward strand.
ACCATATAGGATTAGTATTATTCTTGTGTTTCACTTTGCATGTTTTGACTTCCCGAATAATAAGATTATTCAAACCATCCACAATCGCTCATTCTTTGGAAGTAGGTATGAAAGATGACTGTCATGAATTTGACTGTAGATTGTCCAAAGTGTTTTAGACATAGCAAAAGTTTGCTGCAGGGTTCATGAGTGCTGCTATGAGATCAGAGTATTGGATTAAACCCACACTCACTTGGATCGCTTCATGGATTTTATCTCGAGTGATTGGTGAGATGATAATATCTTATATTCTTGAAACCGAGATGTGTAAGTTTTATCTTGTGAGACGGTTACACATTGATAATATGTAAACGCACCAGTAACTTGGTGTTATAAAACATATTGTTGTGTGTGATTCGGTGAGTGAGTACAAGCGAGCATTGAGTCAAATTTTATCCGTTCCTTTTACCCAAAGTGGGATAAAAATGATATATGTGGGCCCCTCGATGATTTAGTGATGACACTCTAAGCGTTTGGCCAAGCCGGGACTAAGTTTATGTGTTCAGTTGTAGTCTGTTGCCAATCGTCATAAATCAGAAATCGGGAAACAACACATAGACTGAGAGAATGATTTCAATCCATGTCTCACATCTATATGATATCTAGAATGGAGGAATATATGATCCCTTATCTAAAGGACATGCTTCTGATAAGATCAGAGTTGACAGCGGCTTTTGAAAGCTACAATTGCTAATCGAATTGTACTTACATTACAGTTACTAGACTTATCCAAGTGGGAGACTGTTGGATTAGTGTCTAAGTCCGTAACTATATTTGATATGTACTTGACCCGGTTGTGCATGGTCCTTTTGGGTTGCCTTCACCAAAGCAACTTGATAAGATGATTTATGAAGAAAGAGGATTAATTATGATTTATTAATATATTATATGAATAATATATTAAAGGAGAAATCATATTGTTTAATTAATATTAGTCAAGAATTAATTAAGAATTAGTTTTGTGACTGAAAGACATTAATTAAACTTAGGGGACTGGAATTGTAATTATAAGATAGTTGCAATTGGGCTATGGATCACCTTGGAATTTAGATTGGACTAATTTTATGGGAAGCCCATAAGGAATTCGTCCAAGGGATGTTCTAAAAGGAGTCCATGGGCTGCTTAGGGCTTAAGCAGTCAGATTAGGGTTTCTTAGTTGCAAGCCCTAATAGCCTAACTATAAATATGGACCCCTAAGCCCCAAAAACGTGGCCAACTGATTCCTTAGGGTTTCTAGACGTTTTGGGTGCCTCTCCTCTTCTCCATCTTCATCCTTATTGCTTATGGTGTTTGTGACTCCAATAGCGGTGCAACACTTGAGGCACTAAGCTTTCTGAAGCCAATTACAAGAAGGAATAGATTATTATTGCTACATAACAATCAAAGGTAATATCTAAACCCTAATTTCATTCATAGTGTGCTAGATCTAGGGTTTGAGATCTTTGGATGATTATTGCATGTACAGTTAGATAAACCTAGATCCAAAGTTTAGGGTTTTGCATGTGCACCATAGGAATGATGTAGTGCTCATAACCCATCACTTTACACTGAGAGATTAAAGAGATGTAGATCACTTGTGTAAATGAATGTAAGTTCTGTTTATGCTTATGTTTCTGTATTGACGATGACATCCCAAATGTTTTAAACTGAATAAAAATACATTTCTTCGGAAATGCTTTGATAAAGTATTTATCATGTTTTTCTGGGAACAAATTCCGCAACATTTTTGTTAAAAGAGGTACTCTGATTTTTATAAAGCATAAACAAAATCGGTCGTTTCTCGCCATGAAAATGGGGATGTCACAGTTACCTTCTATCTTTTGGTTGTCTTGCATACTATCTCAACACAGAAACGATAGGAGATAAGTTTGAGGAAAGGGGGAGACCGGGAATTTTCTTGAGCTACCCGCATGGCACGAAGGGATATAAGATTTTTGATATAAAGAACAAGAAATTGGTGGTGTCAAGAGACGTAAATTTTTTTGAGAATATGTTTCCCCATGATAAAGAAAAAATACAAATTGAAAATGAAGAAGGCGATATATTTGAAGCACCCACATGGTATCATAAAACCTTTACCGATGAACAAACTGTCACTATTAAAGAAGATGATCAAAGTGTACCAGTGGGCCATGAAGAAGTTAATGTTCCTCAAAATATGCATGAAGATGATTTCCCCATGCACGACAACGTTGACGGTGTGAATGTAAACTCTAATGACATGCAAATGGAGTCAAATAATTCACACACACATGAAGAAGATTCGGGGGAACTTACTGTTGAAAATTCGCCACTCACTAGAGAAAGAAGGAACAGGTCACAGCCGACCTACCTTGATGACTACATTGTCAACTTTCCATCATCCATAAACCAAGCAACACTCGTCACCAATCGGAACTCCTCTACGGTACATTCTATAGCTAATTTTATTTCTTACAAAAATTGCACTCATTCTCATAGGGCATTCCTAGCAGGAAATCAGCACCAATAATGAGCCAAAGAGTTTTAACCAAGCCGTACAAAATGTGAATTAGAGAGAAGCCATGAAGAAGGAGATACGAGCCCTTGAACAAAGCGGTACATGGACCCTTGAAGAATTTCCGAAAGAGAAGCGTGCGATTGATTCAAAATCGATATATAAAATAAAATACAAACCGAATGGTGAGATCGAAAGATACAAGGCGAGACTAGTAGCAAAGGGGTTCACCCAAATGGAAGGCATTGATTTTCATGACACGTTCGCCCCGGTAGCCAAACTCGTCACCGTTCATACCTTTTTAGCAGTGGCGGTCAAAAGAAATTGGATTATCAATCAACTTGACGTAAACAATGCCTTCTTACATGGAGAACTACACGAAGAGGTCTATATGAAAATCCCACAAGGTTTTGAGAAAGGAAAGGAAAAACAAAGTATGTCGTCTCAGAAAATCCCTTTACTTTATCGTTACATATGATAGGTTTCAGACAGTCTCAAGCGGACCACTCAGTATTCATTTTTAAAATGGAAAACTCATTCATGGTGGCACTCATTTATGTAGACGATGTCATAATTATGGGAAACGATGTGAAAATGATCAAAGAAACAAAAACATTCTTGAATGCGAAGTTTAGCATTAAGGATCTAGGTCCTTGAAATACTTCTTAGGTATCGAAGTGACTCGTACTCGAGACGGAATAGTGCTCAATCACAATAAGTATATTCTTGATATCTTGGAGGATAGCGGAATGATGGGGTGTCGGCCTAGCACCTTTCCCATGGATAAAAATGCTAAACTCCAGAAGAATGATGAAGATAAGCGAGCGGATGCACATAAATATAGAAGAATAGTAGGAAGATTGCTATACTTACAAGCAACCAGGCCCGACATTACCTACTCGGTTAACGTTTTAAGCCAGTTTGCGACAGATCCTCGTGAAAGTCACATAAATGCTGCTATGAGAGTGTTGAGATACTTGAAAGCTACACTGGCACAGGGGATACTCCTTACAAAGGAGGTTGAAGCAAATTTAATTGCTTATACCGATTCAGATTGGCTTGGGTGTCCATATACGAAAAGATCGATGACCGGTTACTTATTACTTCTGGGGGGTGCCCCGATATCATGGAAATCGAAAAGGTAGTTTGTTGTGTCTCGCTCTTCCGCAAAACCTGAATATCGAGCAATGGCAACTACGGTTAGTGAAGTCATTTGGCTTCGATGGCTTCTAAAAGAGTTAGGTATAGAACAAAGTGATCCTACTCAACTATTATGTGACAACATGGCTGTGAAACACATTGCAAATAACCCGGTATTTCACGAGAGCACCGAGCACGTTGAAATGGATTGCTATTTTGTCTGTGAACGCGTCGAGTCAAAAGAAGTGAAACCTTTACACATTGACACTAAGTCTCAAGTTGCGGATTTGTTTACCAAAGCTTTGGGAGCTAAACAACTCCAATCTCTACTTGACAAGTTGGGCATTTGCAACCTTCATGCTCCAACTTGAGGGGGAGTTTGGGATTGTTCCAATTATTGATCCTTTCCTTATCTTATTCACATAATTTTATTCCTTTTATTATTATATTTCCTTTTCTAAGCCTTAAAGATAGGATCTCTAGTTTCCTTCCTCTGTATATATTTTTTCCTTTATATTCCCCTGTTATGAATGAATATAGAAAATACTTGACTCCCAAAATTTATAGTTAACCCTCATGAAATTTGTACTAGGTAACTTGCCTACATATTATTTGTCGATATTCATGGGTCCAATTGGGGTTGTCGATAAGCTCGAGAAAATACACAGGAAATTCCTTTAGGGAGGGAATGATGAGAAAAGGAAGATCCATTTGGTCTCATGGGACAAAGTGAACGCTTCCAAAGAAGACGGAGGCCTCGGGGTCGGATCTATAACAACACTTAATATCGGACTCATAGTTAAATGGTGGTGAGGAATGAAAATAGATTCGTATTCCTTATGAAGCGAGGTTGTGAAAGGTATACACAATCTTGAGAACAAACATGAATTTTACTTATCAAATAAAAATATCCCAGGGGTATAGAACAACATCGCAAACGTAAAGAAAGATATCCAAAAGTATGAAATCCATGTCAATGAAATTTTCAAAAAGATGGTAAGATCCGGGAACAAGACATAATTCTGGCATGATATTTGGAGTGGGTCAGAAAAATTTAGATCCAGATACTCGGATCTATATGCTATTGAAACAAATAAACAATGCATTGTTGGCCAAAAGGTTACAGACAATGGAAACGTGTGGTGTTGGAGATCATGTCCCTTTGCTTTAGGACTATCGCTGGAATTAAGCTTGTTGTACAGTGATATAATCTCCTACCTGCTTATGCATGGAGATGATATGTAACACTCCATTTATTAAATAAATAAGTAAATAAATTAATGATTGAATAGTACCCCTAAAATCAATAATTATATAGCAAGGTGTGGGTCTCGAGGAGCTAATTGTCATAATTTTAGAGATTGGGGGTCTAAAGTGTAAAATCCGGACTTAATTTGTTAGCAATATGGACGACAGGGGCTGCTTGGTAACAATTAGGACTCACTATGAAAGGAATTATGGAAGCAAGGGTTAAAATGTAAAATTTGAATTTAAATTGTAAAGATTTATGGAAGTTGGGGGCTGAATGGTAAATATTGGATCAATGTTGAAAAGAGTTTTTGGGGTCAGGGGCCAAAATTGTTATAATGCTTCAATATTTCACTTAGAACACGGGATTAAACTGTGTCTTTCTCCCCCCCCCCCTCGTCGCATCTTAAACCATAAGCATAAAAGGCCTTATTCAGCCGCCATCACCTCCCGTGAGCCTCACAGCCGCTACCACTCGTCTCCGTTCATTTTCCGATCAGACGCCGCCGCCAAGCAGCCACTTCATCATTGAAACATAACCTCACTACCTGAGACGTGTGTGCAACCGGAGAACCGCCGATACCAGGAAGTAAGCTTGGTTCGTCGTGTGCGGGTCGTGAGCCACCAGAAACGCCGGTAAGTCAGCCGCAATCCACCTTCTTCTCTCTCCCTCTCGTTTTTTACTGTGGGTATGACGTTGGAAAGGTCGTTACCGTCATCGATGGTCATGGGGCCACTGTTTTGCTTTTCCGATGACACCCGCCGCCTAGACTATGGCTGTAGGAGTGTGTGTTTGAGTATTCATGTTGTTGTCGACATTTGTGGTGTGGCATGTGTGTTATTTGGTTGGTACTACCCGAGAAAAACCACCATGCCTGCCAACCATGGTGGCTACCACCATGCCATCTCTTTCTGCTGCCACCAGCCACCATGCGGAGGTGGCTGTGTGCATGAATTATTGTGTGTATAACTGTATCTTGTAAGGATAATGTTGTATGGTTTCTCATAGGCAGGAAAACAAAAGAAGCTCATCACCGCCACCTGCTGCCGCCGTTTTGCCAACTGTCGCCGCTGCTACACCACTGTTAACCACCATCTTCAGTGGTTGTGGGCTTTCGGGTGCGTTAGATTGATATTTGGAGTGCTTTTGGTGTTGCGTTGGCCCAAGATCATAACCACCACCACCACCGTGAGGTGGTGGCTGCCACCATGTGCCGCCATGTGTGTGTGTGTGTTTATGTTAGTTAGTGTGTGTCTTATTTTTTGGCTTTTTTTCATTGTAAACTATAATCATGTCGGAATAATGAAAAGAAAACTCAAACCACGATGGTAGGGTGATGGCTGCCGCCACCGGCCGCCGTGTCAGGTGGCGGTGTGCTTTGCCTCGTTGTGTTGACTCGTTTGGGGTGCTTGAAACCCTAATGGGCCCAAAGTATCCCTAATGGGCCTAATGAAGCCTAATGGGCTTAGTGAAAACCCTAACGAGCTTAATGATATTCTAGTGGGCCTGATAGGCCCAATAAAGCCCTATTTGTCCTAAAAGCCAAACAAATTGATAAATGGGCTAGTATTTGGGTTGGAAACCCTAATTAGTGTTTGGAAAACCCAAATGCCAATAAAACGCAAATTTTGAGAATTAATCGGGACACACACACGGGAATTATTTAATAGCTTGAAATATTAAATAATAATCATTGGAAAAGATTAATCTAAGCAATATTGGACTTAATGGATTAAGTCCTTAGTGGATTAAGTCCTTAATGGGTTAAGTAGGAAACTTAACCCTAATCGTCATTTTATGTGAAACCCTAATTTCACTTGGGTTTATTATTGGCCCTTTCTATTGGTCCTTGATGATTGGGTTATTAATGGGTCATCCAAGATCAAGCAAATGGACTTAGAATAATGAATGGGCTTTAAGGTAAGGCCTATATGAGGAGTTGGGCCCAATTTGGAAAATTGGGCTATAGATGGGCCATAGTTTGGGCCTTTATGATTATGTGATATTGGGCCATTAGAATGTTGAATGTTGGACTGGACTAAATGGTTGGGCCTTATGGTGAGACCTTATAAAGGTATGGGCCCAATTTGGAAAATTGGGCCATGAGTTGGGCTTTGAGCCATGATTGGACTTTTGGGCCCTTGGATTGGGCCTTGGGCTTGAATCAACCCAAGTTAGGGGTAAAGTAGTCTCTTACTCTAAGCATGGACTTATGATTATGAGTTGGAACCCAATTATTAATTGGGTGATGCTTTGTTATTGGCAGTTCAGGAATTTGTCATCCAGTAGCTGGGATTGTATCTATGGGACTTCGGCAGTGCAAGGTGAGTCTCCTCACCGTGTGCATGGGTCTATGACCATAATGCCGACCCATTTAGTTTATGTATGGTTGGAAGAACTGGGGGTTAGCCCTAGGCATTATGCATGGAAGACCAGGAGGAGGCTCCTGACACCCAGTATGTTATTATGTATGGTAGGAAGACCCGGGGTTTAGCCCTAGGCAATATGTATGAAACACCAGGAGGTGGCTCCTGGCACAGTATATGCTGATTTGCTAAGTAGAGTAGTATGTATGCTAATTGTCTTTGTGATGCTTGCATGGAAGACTAGGAGGTGGCTCTTGGCACTTATTTGTGGGACCGAGGGGGTGGCCCCAGCTTGGCAAGAAAGACCATGTAGTGGCCCATGGCATAATGGAAAGACTATGTTTGGCACATAGTATCTTTACTGATTATGATATATGTATGGCTCATGTTTATGTATGACAGTATGCGAGTACGTGTTTTTATGCTAGACAATATCCGGTTGAAAAAGACCGAAGGAGTAGGCCAGCACCCATATATGCTAGGTAGTATGTTGATATGTATGGTATTTGGTATTTGGGGAACTCACTAAGCTTCGTGCTTACGGTTTTCAGTTTTGGTTTTAGGTATTTCGTTTTCAAAGAAAGGAGTCGGCTCGATCGCAACCCGTCACACTATGTTTTCCGCATAGAAGATCTTTGGGATTATACTCTGATATGATTTTATGATGACATGTTTTGATTTTTGTCCTACGGGTTTTGACATGATATGTTATTATGGATATTTTCTTATACTGTTAGTTTTATAATAACTTAATTAAAACGAAATTTTTGGCCGGTATTTTTGGGATGTTACAAGTTGGTATCAGAGCCTTGGTTTTAGGGATTCAAACATACTTTCGGGTATGTTTGGACTCAAACTAAGGAGTTGGTATGAAAATTTTCAAAATTAAAATCATTTTACAAAAGGAGCTTGAAAAGAGAAAAGAACTTTGAAAAGAACGAAGTGTGTGATGCGTGCAATCAGCCGAGCTCAAGTAAGTTTTTCCCAGGATACCTATAGATGTTATGATATGCTATGTTATGATACGATTATGAGAACTGCATGCTAGATTAGGGCTAAGGATCTAGGAAGGATGCCTTATATGCCTATTGTATATGATTGTTGACTTGAATGCTAGTACTGATCAGTCAGTGATATGCCTGATTGTATGAGCCTTTGAGTTATATGATAGCATAAATTCCTGGTAAGAGGATTGAATGGATTGTTTGGTTAGATTTTTCCGTTTTTCTGAATGCTGCTTGCTTTGTGCTTTGTGGGACTTCGAGTGATGGGAGTTAACCACTAGATAAATACGTTAAGTCACATGTGACCAGGGTTGAATAATCTCAGAGTGTTGGTTTTGACCCTATTACGCAGCTCTCGTTTGATTCTAACTATTGTAGGGATGAGTCCTTTGCTCTAAGGATTATCCGAGCCTCGTCACATGTGATGGTATTCATGTAGTGGTTAATTGGCATCATGAAGAGTCTTTCAGCAGTTGAGGATGGGGTGGGTTCGGGAACCTAGGAAAGCCTAGGACATGTTTCAGAAGTTTAGTAGTATGGTTCAGTGAGTACTGGCATAATGGTTTGAGAAAGTGACTTGGAGGATCCGGGACGATTGCTGAGGAGAGTATGGATAGGTGTGGAAGGTAGTATTGGGCCCGTACTACTAGAAGCACAGGATCCATACTCGAGTTAGTGAGAAGTCTTGAAGAATCTAAGAAGCTTATGGGAAAGGACCCTTGGTTATGTTTGACTGTTGGAATGCTGTATTTTCAGATTGGAGATGAGCTCTCAGAGAGATGGTACAGGTTCGGGTTTTGGCTCAGGTGCGGATGTTGAGCCAATTAGCGAGCAGTTGCGAGAGTTTATTTCGTCAGAGGTTTCTCTCCGTGTATCGAAGATAATGGATGAGGGATTGGCCGCGTTCTGTACAGAGGTTATGGCTATCATTGGAGCTCGCACACTGACTTTCTGGGAGTCCCGTGCTTGTGGAGCTCCTGCATTTCATGGGGAGAGGGACCCTATTATCAGTAGGAGGTGGTTAGCAGATATGGCTAACGCATTCAGGACGAGTTTCTGCCCCGAGGAGGCGAAGGTCATATATGCTTCCTGCCTGTTGAAGGATCGGGCACGTGATTGGTGGGAAGAGATCAGTAGTGAGTTGGGTGATGACGCAGTCGATATCATGTCATGGGATAACTTCATGACCAGATTTCGAGCTGAGTTTGCACCAACAATTTAGGTGCAGTAGTTGGCGCGAGAATTTCTAGATCTCTGCCAAACTACGGAGACTGTGGCAGAGATCACTACCAAGTTTCAGGAAAAGGCTTTACTAATACCGCAGTATGTAGCAGATGAGGAGATGAAGAAAGTGAGGTATCATGATACGCTGCGGGATGACATCAAGAAATTTGTGAGTATTTCAGGGTGCGGGACCCTGAATGATGTGATCTCTAGAGCTCGAGAACGTGAGATTGATTTGGAGCACATTGAGAAGAGAAGGTCAGATCAGGTGCATACTGTGGAGGGTCCCGGGAAGAGACCCAAGACTTCAGATCAGCGATTGGTAGGCCGGCAGGGCCGAAGTTAGTGCAGAACATGATGGAAAATGCATGAGGGAGTTTGTCATTCCAGGGGTTCAGGTTGTTACAAGTGTGGCGGGGATGGTGACGTCAGCAGGGATTGCTCTCAGGGGGCAAGCCCATTATGTTTTCATTGTGATCGGGTGGGCCACAAGAAGGCCGACTGTCCGACGTTGAGGGGAGGATCAGTGAGCACGCCTGCTCCGGCTACTTTGAGGATCACTGATGGAGGAGATGGTAGGGCAGGAGCCCCGATAGAGAGGAGTTGAGTTCTACAGGTATGTACCTTGTGCCTTCTTTCGGTTTATTTATATATGTGTTTATGGTTTGGGTATTGCATCAGTTTGGGTAAGCATATAATTGGTTATTCTCTGCTTGTGTTTGGATTATATTTTCAAGAAATTTCATATGCCAATTGCATACCGTGAATTATTAGTGGTTAGTGTAAGATTGTTTCCATCTTGCTGGTTCAGGGCGTTCAACATTATCTCGACTCGTGATCGGGATCGGTTCAGTGACATTATGTGGAAGGTCTCCTGTCAGAGTTTAGCAAGGTGGTTATCCACTTACGTCAGGTTTCGGAGGGATCAGTCATTGTGCTCGGATTGACTCATGGGGTCACCAAGGGGAGTGGCCTATTATCGAGGTTTTTAGTCAGAGCGTCAGTTAGTTGGAGCCCAAGACCTGAGTACGGTACCACTTCAAGGCATCTGGAGTTATCAGTATTGTTGGAGTTCATAAGGTGCTCATCTAGTCTTCAGGGATCACATGATCTTTTGAGTTAGCATAGTAATGGGTCGCTAGTTTTAATAAGCGCTAATCGTCAGCAGATCAATCATTGGGAGGTACGAAGGATATGGAATCCTTCCATCTCTAGTATGCAATGGAGACTTAATCGGATTGAAGTGGGGGAGTTTGGGAAATTTTCCGACTATGGATCCACATTTGATTGATGTGTAGCAGTCTATGGGAACCTAGGTTGAGGATCCCAGTCAGGACATGAGTTCAGTGTGGGATGTAAGACTGCAAAGTGGTCATAGCAGTAGTCAGCAGACGGTATAGAGGCATTGTAAGACTGCGGGGTGGTCCGTAGCATTCACTAGCTAGCAGGTAGTGTGGAAGTGTTGTAAGACTGCGGTGTGGCCCATAACATTCACTAATTAGCAGATAGAGTGAAAACATTGTAAGACTGTGGGGTGGCCAGTAGCATTCGTTAGCTAGCCATTAGTATAGTGGTATAGTAAGACTATGGGGGTGGCCCGTAGCGTTCACTAGTGGTCGGTTAGTATTGGAGTGTTGTAAGATTGCGGGGTGACCTGTAGCATTCACCATGCCCTATTCGACAGTGAGAAGGTGACAGATTTGTGATTCACTCACAGATTCCTTCAGATGATTTAGGCCAGGGCGGGTCAGCCGCACGAAGGTGAGTAGGCCACAGTATGGTCGGATTTGAGAAATGGAAGGCCTCGGGTGCCTTTGGAAAGCAAATAGGGGGCAGCGTGATGCTTCAGAGGGTAGTAGTGATTTGGAGATTCATTTGTGTGGAGTTGCTTGATGATCGAAAGTGCTAAGTCACTTGCAGCGGGATTAAATAATCTCAAGTAGTTGATTTGACCCTGTTTCCCAACTCTCGTTTGAGTCTAACCGTTGCAGGGATGAATCTTCTACTTTAAGGATTAGCTAAGCCTTCTGTCAAGTATAAGGGACCTGCAAGGATAACTAGGTTGGTGATCCTGTTTCATAATGGGATCCTCAAGTATCAGAATTAGAGTGGTCAGTAAGGGATAAGTAGACTGGGTTCAACGATAATGACTCAGTATGAGTGGTCTGTCAGGGATTCGAACCATCCCGAGACAGCAGATTTCAGACGGAGTAGATGTGACCTCGTTGCGAGGAATTCATTCACCTGCGGATTTTAGGGCTTTGCGAAGATTGTTCACGACTACCCTAGAAAGGCTAGGGTGTGCCCAGGATGGTAAGTGGTTGGGCATGTAAGGAATGATTTCGAGGACGAAATCTAATTTAAGTGGGGGAGAGTTGTAACACCCCATTTATTAAATAAATAAGTAAATAAAGTGATCACTGAATAGTACCCCTAAAATCAATAATTATATAGCAAGGTGTTGGTCTCGAGGAGCTAATTGTCACAGTTTTAGAGATTGGGGTTTAAAGTGTAAAATCCGGACTTAATTTGTAAGCAATATGGAAGACAGGGGTTGCTTGGTAACAATTAGGACTCACTATGAAAGGAATTATGGAAGCAAGGTTTAAAATGTAAATTTTGGATTTAAATTGTGAAGATTTATGGAAGTTGGGGGTTGAATGGTAAATATTGGATCAATGTTGAAAAGAGTTTTTGGGGTCAGGGGCCAAACTTGTTATAATTCTTCAATGTTTCATTTAGAACACTGGATTTAAACCGTGTCTTTCTCCCCCCCCTCATCGCATCTTAAACCCTAAGCATAAAAGACCTTATTCAGCCGTCATCACCTCCCGTGAGCCTCACAGCCGCTACCACTTGTCTCCGTTCATTTTCCGATCAGACGCTGCCACCAAGCAGCCACTTCATCATTAAAACGTAACCTCGCTACCTGAGACGTGTGTGCAACCGGAGAACCGCCGATACCGGGAAGTAAACTTGGTTTGTCGTGTGCGGCTCGTGAGCCACCAGAAACGCTGGTAAGTCAACCGCAATCCACCTTCTTCTCTCTCCCTCTTGTTGTTTACTGTGGGCATGACGTTGAAAACGTCGTTACCGTCGTCGGTGGTCATGGGGCCACTGTTTCGCTTTTCCGGCGACACCCGCCGCCTAGACTGTGGCTGTGGGAGTGTGTGTTCGAGTATGCATGTTGTTGTCGGCATTTGTGGTGTGGCATGTGTGTTATTTGGCTGGTACTACCCGAGAAAAACCACCATGTCTGTCAACCATGGTGGCTACCACCCTACCATCTCTTTCTGCCGCCACCAGCTACCATGCGGAGGTGACTGTGTGCGTGAATTGCTATGTGTATGACTGTATCTTGTAAGGATAATGTTGTATGGTTTTTCTTAGACAGGAAAACGAAAGAAGCTCATCACCGCCGCCTGCTGCCGCCGCCGATGCTCCGCCACTGTTAGCCACCATCTTCGGTGGCTGTGGGCTTTCGGGTGCGTTAGATTGATGTTTGGAGTGCTTTTGGTGTTGCATTGGCCCAAGATCATAACCAACAACACCGCGAGGTGGTGGCTGCCACCATGTTCCGCCATGTGTGTGTGTTTATGTTAGTTACTGTGTGTGTTATTTTTAAGATTTTTTCGTTGTACACTGTAATCATGTCGGAATAATGAAAAGAAAACTCAAACCACCACCGTAGGGTGGTGGCTGCCGCCTCCTGCCGCCATGTCGGGTCGCGATGTGCTTTGCCTCGTTGTGTTGACTCGTTTGGGGTGCTTGAAACCCTAATGGGCCCAATGAAGCCTAATGGGCTTAATGAAAACCCTAACGGGCTTAATGATATTCTAGTGGGCCTAATAGGCCCAATAAAGCCCTAATTGACCTAAAAGCCAAACAAATTGATAAATGGGCTAGTATTTGGGTTGGAAACCCTAATTGGTGTTTGGAAAACCCTAATGCCAATAAAACCCAAATTTTGAGAATTAATCGGGACACACACACGAGAATTATTTAATAGCTTGAAATATTAAATAATAATCATTGGCAAAGATTAATCTAAGCAATATTGAACTTAATGGATTAAGTCCTTAGTGGATTAAGTCCTTAATGGGTTAAGTAGGAAACTTAACCCTAATCGTCATTTTATGTGAAACCCTAATTTCACTTGGGTTTATTACTAGGCCTTTCTATTGGTCCTTGATGATTGGGATATTAATAGGCCATCCAGTATCAAGAAAATGGACTTAGAATAATGAGTGGGCTTTAAGGTAAGGCCCATATGAGGAGTTGGGCCCAATTTGGAAAATTGGGCCATAGGTGGGCCAGAGTTTGGGCCTTTATGATTATGTGATATTGGGCCGTTAGAATGTTGAATGTTGGACTGGACTAAATGGTTGGGCGTTATGGTGAGACCTTACAAAGGTTTGGGCTTAATTTGGAAATTGGGCCATGAGTTAGGGTTTGAGCCAAGGTTGGACTTTTGGGCCCTTGGATTGGGCATTGGGATTGAATCAACCCAAGTTAGGGGTAGAGTAGTCTCTTACCCTAAGCATGGACTTATGATTATGAGTTGGAACCCAATTATTAATTGGGTGATGTTTTGCTATTGGCAGTTCGGGAATCCGTCGTCCAACAATTGGGATTGTGTCTACGGGACTTCGGCAGTGCGAGGTGAGTCTCCTCACTGTGTGCATGGGTCTACGACCACAATGCCGGCCCATTTAGTTTATGTATGGTAGGAAGACCCGGGGGTTAGCCCTAGGCATTATGAATGGAAGACCAGGAGGAGGCTCCAGGGACTTAGTATGTTATTATGTATGGTAGGAAGACCCAGGGGTTAGCCCTAGGCAATATGTATGAAAGACCAGGAGGTGGCTCCTGTCGCACTATATGCAATTATGTATGAAAGACCAGGAGGTGGCTCCTGGCACACTATATGTTGATTTGCTATGTAGAGTAGTATGTATGTTAGTTGTCTTTGTGACGTTTGCATGGAAGACCAAGAGGTGGCTATTGGCACTTATTTGTGGGATCGAGGGGGTGGCCCCCGGCTTGGCAAGAAAGACCACGTGGTGGCTCGTGGCATAATAGCAAGACTATGTTTGGCATATAGCATCTTTACTGATTATGATATATGTATGGCTCATGTTTATGTATGACAGTATGCGAGTACGTGTTTATATGCTAGACAGTATCCGGTTGAAAGAGACCGAAGGGGTAGGCCACACCCATATATGCTAGGCAGTATCTTGATATGTATGGTATGTGGTATTTGGGGAACTCACTAAGCTTCGTGCTTACAGTTTTCATTTTTGGTTTCAGGTATTTCGTTTTCAAAGAAAGGATCCGGCTCGATCGCAACGCATCACACTATGTTTTCCGCACAGGAGATCTTTGGGATTATACTCTGATATGATTTTATGATGACATGTTTTGATTATCGACGTACGAGTTTTGACATGATATGTTATTATGGATGTTTTCTTATACTGTTAGTTTTATAATAACTTAATTAAAACGAAATTTTTGGCTTGTATTTTTGGGATTTACATGATCAAGGGAAATGCAACTTGGCGATGGATGGTAAGTACAAGGTGGAGGTCCTAAGGCAAAAACTAGCCTTAAGTAGCCAACCCCATTATAAACCTGACGATTTGTGTATTCGTTTCATGAAAACGTGTCAGCCATGAATTTGACACGATACGGGTACACGATGAGAAAGAAGCTTTATCTCAAATTTTAAGATGTATTTGTGTCGTGTCGTGTCTCTCACAGATTCGTGTCTTCGTGTCTGAAATTTCTAGGTCTACCCCACTATTGTATGGTGTAAAGAAGCTCTTATCAAAGTTTTAGGATTCATATGGAGGGAAACTATGAGTCGCATCCCCATAACAACGACTTTGGCGCGTCGTGGAATCACCATCTCTTCCTCGGCATGTGGTTCATGTGTTGGATCAGATGAACATGTGGACCACCTGTTAGTTAGCTGTCTATTTACAGCTTAAGATACTTGGTGTGGAGTAACTTCCCCCCTCTTTCAATGGTGTCTGTGATTTCGTCCAATTTGCTACCACACGGGACAAGTGTCCCAACAAACGACGGAGATTTATTGTCATATGTTATGGTCTACTATGAATATTATGGGGGATATGGAAATTCAGGAACAACGGAATTTTCCAATGTAAGGTCACAACACCTGACAGGGAAGCTGAACTAATAAAGTCAATAACGTTCATATTGATGAAATTTAGAAGTTGTGGCGATTTTTGTAACTGGGATGAGTGGAATACATCTATCTTCTCTTTTCTATAATGACCCTTAATTTTTCCTGGTTGTTTCGTTTTTGCCCTGCCTTGCTACTTGCTAGGTTGGGATATCTTTATAATATTGGCCGTTTTCTAAAGAAAAACTATAATAATATTAAAGGAAAGAGAAATGTAATGCATTTAATGCTATATTGTATAGACTCTTGGGCCACATACACAAAAACTTCACGCCTTCATAATTTGATTAGGCATTTGGCCAAGATATATACTCGACCCAACGTTATTCAATCCAAAAAAAAAAAAAAGGAAGCGGCTGAGAATTGTCCTCACAAAAGGAAGCGGTCCACTTTCGCTCACCCAACTTTGTTTAATTAATTTTAACATATTTACCCTTTGATATAACAATATGCTCCTTTGATATAACAATATATTAAGAATTATCCTCACAGTCTTTATATATATATATATATATATATATATATATATATATATATATATATATATATATATATATATATATATATATATATATATATATATATAATTTTAGGTTCCTTAAGATCAATAAAGTTTTAAGGGTTTGACATAATCGATCCTTCTATTTTACTTATTAATCATTTTGGAATTTCTTTTTTTCGTTTTTTTTTTTCTTTTAACTAAAGGGTTTGACATAATTGGTCCTTCTATTTTGCCTATTAACCATTTTAATTTTTTTTTTTAAACTAAATAAAGTTCAATACATAGCGATGAAATTTCCCGGTTTTGTCTTGAAGTTGCAATTTTGTCCCTTTTTATGTTATTTGTATTGGGTCGGTCATTTCTATTTGATCCTTCTGCACCACCATTCTTTTCTGATCCATTTACTCATTTCACCGCTTTGAACGTACTCCACGTCTGTTCAGCTCCAGAGCTACCATCTACGTGGTGTTTTTTTCCTCTGAGCATTTATTGCCCACGCAGGAGATAACACCGACAATATATTAGCGATTGAATCGTCTCTCTAATGCCACCATCAGCATCTGTCGCCGCCTCTATCTATCTATCAACATCACATAATTATATTGGTTACGAATCAGACCCTAAGAACTTGAAGGGGACGGTGTTCACTGTGGTTTCACATGCCACTCCACTCCCTCTGGTCTCAACCCTTTTGACTACTACGTAATTTCGTTTGCAGTTACTTTAAGGCATAAAAAATAACATTATTTTCGTAATATTTGAATATTTGATTAGTCGGTATGCGAAAGTTGGTTTGAAAATCCACGTTAGGGAAGTTCACTTCACAAAAATAAAAATTAAAAAATAATCAATTTAGAGTACTAATTTGTGTATTAATTTGCCGTTAAAAATGTAATATTTAAGGAATTGATAACTTTGGTCATTTTTCTAAAAACTTGTTAATGCTAACCCCTTTAATTCTTTAGCCATTTTGATACTTTTAGTCCTTACAGTAAATTTTTTTTATATTTTTTCATAAAAAAAACACAAAAAACGACCCGACCCAAATAACCCAAATAACCCACATTTTTCGGCTAGTTAACATAAGTATAAACTTATGCACTCCATTTTTTATCCGGATCTGGGCCCAAATCCAATAGCCGGGCTGGATACCCATCCTATTCGATCCCCACCTAAACCCACTTTCTCTAAAGTACAAAAACCCTGCCTAATTTGGAATCCATGCTAGTACGATCAAATCACAGAAATGGCCAAGTTCACCACCATGGTTTCTCTCCTCTCCATTGCAGTAGTCCTATTGATCGCATCGACGGTAAATGCCGGATCCGACGCTCCGTTCATCGTAGCTCACAAGAAAGCCACACTCAATAGGCTCAATTCCGCCGTCGAAAAACTCTCCGTTTCCATAAACATCTATAACCAAGGATCTGCGTACGCAATCACCTCCTTTTATATTCTGTCGTTTACATTTACCTCTGATTCTTTGCTCTATAGTTCCGATTCATGATTTGTATCTGCATGCATGTCCTTCAAGTATCTCGATTGATTTTACTTACGTTTGGTTACTTTGTTGTATATTTATGTGAATTGATCGTTACAATTGTCTCATCAGCTCCGTAACATGTAATTGCTCATGGATTCAGTGCTTAATATTACTTAGAGCGTATTTCATTTTTAGACGTCGGTAGAGATTTGTACCTTTTGGATTTCTGTTAAGATTTAATTGTGGTTAACTTTGCAACCTTTGTGTTCTTCTTGTTCATTTGACTTGTTCACAAAAGATTGAAATTCGATGTTATTACTTTATAGAGTTTCATTACTTCCACTTAAATAAACGAAATATTTTCCCTTGATGTCCATTTACTGTTCCCTAGTTTATCTGTGTCATGAGGTGTGATATTAGCTTGACGCCTTCTATCAGTAGCACTAACAGTTGGCACTTGGCAGCATATTATTACTTTTTTGAAAATATACAATATGAGATTTAGTACTGATGAGCATTTCAATTAAAATTGATTTTTCCATCCAACTTTTAAACCGATTCTTCCCCATTTCCATTTCTTGTTAATAGTGTTTATGGTCTGGATCTGTTCTACAACCAATTGACAAGAAGCCCTTTATCTCAAATTAGTTACAGTAGATTAAGCGTTTAAGTATCTTTTTTATGTCGAATAAAAACAAAATCTTCACTTTGTAAAGGATATAGTTTTATACATTTATTCCTTCCTGTAACAGCTTTTGAAGAGCTGCAGACTTTCACCTTCATAAATGTTGTCTAAGTTACCTTTTTTGGATTCTATATCTTCATCTACAGTTATATAGTTGACATAATCATTAAAATCTGGAAGCCTAGAGAGTTGTTTGGAAGAAATACTCAACTATCTTAGATGCTTCATGTTGGATTTCAGAATGAGGGCCTAGAAAATGTAGACTATATACCATTGAGTTGTCTGAAAGTCGAGTGTAAAGTACTTATGAATTCTCACCTCCTTAGTGTAACAACAAGCATGAAGTGACTAATTACTCTAATTAAGAACTATGGTTTCTACTGTTTGTTTATATAAATGTTAACAAATCTATCAAATTATTTTTGCATAATCTCATACTTTTGACATGTTTTGCATTCAGGGCTGCATATGATGTTAGCCTCTCTGATGATGGCTGGTCTCCTGAGATATTCAGCATTGTCTCAGGGAACACTTCAACCTCTTGGGAAAAACTTGATGTGTATGTATCATATTCTAATAATTTGATTTGATAATTTACTTTTCTTGAACTAATCACACCTCATATAATACTTGTTATGTTGTCAGTGGTGCTCTTCTATCACACTCATTTGAGTTAGAATCCAGAACAAAATCTGTCTTTTACAGCACACCTGCTGTTATTACATTCCGTGTCCCCACAAAGGCTGCACTACAGGTTAAATTCATCATTCATGGAAATATGAAGTTATTTAATTATTATAACTTATAGTCTTACAATCTTTTTTACTGTTGCAGGAAGCATATTCGACCCCACTTCTGCCTCTTGAAATCCTATCAGATAAGCCACGCAAAACTACACTTGGTCTTGTAAGTTGTTTACCATAAAAAGAATTTGATAAAATCAACTTTTGGCTAAATACATGAAATAGCATTGTACTTTTATTTATTTGTGTATTATAGAATCCCACTTTCGTTTCTTTCAAAAAAAAAAATTCTCATTAAGGCATTTTACTTTAACAAATCTACCCAAATAATAAAATATTGCTTTTTACCTTCAGTTTTTTTTTCTTATTACTTCATTGTACTTTGAAAAATCTAGCTACTCATGTATATGGATGATCATTTTTTATAATTGGGTAGATTTTTCAAAGTTTTTAAGAAGAAATGAAAGTAGGATGTTATAACTTATAACAAACAAAAAAAACAAAAGTATGTTGCTATTTTTTGCATTTAATCCTTGTAGATATGTTTTTTGTTTCTCACTGATAACAACACATTGTTGTTCTTGTGCATGGATTCTTGCTTGATGGCTGCTACTCTTTCAGGTTAAGGTACAAGCTTTTTTTCTTTTCTCTTTTTTTTTCTTTTTTTCTTTTTCATTAATGCATTTCTTTACCTTATCATTTTCTTTATGGCATCCCTTTTTTGTTATGATGTTTTAAACCATAATGTCCTTATAAGAAATATATCGAAAGTATAATGATACAAGTGTGTGTAGATTTTTAATTTTTCAAAGTAGAATGTGTTAATATTGAAAGTATTAGACAAGTTAAAACTGAAGCCTTTTGTGTCTTTTTTGGTAAATGTGCAGAGCTTGATGGTGAAATATGGAAACTTAGTATCCGTAATCTCCCTTGTGGTTTTATTTGTGTATCTGATGGTAACCCCACCTAATAAGTCCAATGCTGCAAAGGGAAGTAAGAAGAGGCGTTGATTTTTATTATTCTCTATAATGTCATGTCCAAAAAAAAATTTGTTTTTGTTGTGATGGAATTTGTTTTGTAAAATCTTCTTAAAAAGATGATTTGTGGAAGAAGATTTGAGATCCATAATCACCCTTAGCTTCATCTATAAGGTTGCTTTTTCAAGGGTTAAATGCAAGAAATAGCTTTTGAAAAAATTACCCAATAATTGTGCAATGTAATCCAAATAAAAAGCAACTTATATTTCGTGCATTTACTCCTTTTTCTCATAGTTTTTCAATAGTGTATATCTCCATAAAAAATTGTAAGCAGACCATTAATGGCATTATTAGTAAAACTAATGCATGTAAACAAAACAAAAGTAACAGATATCAACATAGCCATGGGTAATTAATATCAAACAATATAGTAAATAAATACCATACAAACACATTACAAACGACCAAGTGTTTATTATTGATGAATTGGGACTGATTTAACACAAGTGGAGACACCAGCTAGAAGATGTTTTGAAGCTTTGTCATGATTCACAAAACCCATAAACCAGAAATCTTGACCATCGATTGTAGAGAGCTGGATGTACTTGTCTATTTGTTTCTTGCCTGGGATTGTGATTGGGTTTACTGTTGCTATCTTCTCCAATGGGATTATTACCTGTTTCAGTTTATATTAAATCATGAGAATCAGATAACCAACAGCTAGAGAAGAGAAATAACTTCACCTTTTTCCTCTTTTCTACTTTTATAACCTTTTGAGCCATGTGAAATCGGTCAACTTAAAAAGATTGTAAAAGTATGATGGCTTTGGTTAACAAAATGATTAAATCATGAAAAAAGTACATGGCTTTATGTTATAAATTATGAAGTTTGCCATATGGCTATGGGAGAAGGGAAAGGGAGTACCTTGTAATGGATCCAAGCCTCCATGCCGTTGGGTTGAATGGAAGACAAGGGGCGATCGCTACAGAAGGCAACATGAATGTTAGAGAGATAAAGAGTTCCGGCGACAGGTCCGGTGGACGTCGACAAGTGACAAGCAAAAGTCCGGCTGAGTTTCTCGTTTGGGTAAGTCGTGAAGTTCTGTTTGTAAAGGGATTCAAATCCACCTTCAGTTAACGCTTTCGCTGTCAAACTCATTTTCCCCCACGCAGATCCGGTTACAGATTGCCCCGTTTTCACTGAATCAATCACAGAAAACCATAAATAAGGCGCACACACACACATATGCAAATTAAATGGAGGGAAGAGAAAGGGACTTACAATTGCTCCAGATGTTGGTAGCGGCGACCTCCGCCTTGTTGCCCCACATATTAAGCTTCTTCTTGACGTTATCCATATTGTTGGGCGGAGGTTGAGGCGGAGGGGCGCCGTATTGGGCGTAGGGATTGGGAGGAGCGTGGGGATTGTTTTGGTTGGAGGAAGGGGGTACCGGTGTTCCCATGACGTGAGTCTCCCAATAATTGGCTGCCGGATCGGAGGAGGACGATGAAGACGATGGCGGTGGTTGTTGTGGGTACATAACGACCGATCAAATGGAAGAACAAGAACAAAGAACAAATGCTGATGAAGATTCGTAACCACGATAGGATTGATTAATAGGAAAGGTATCAAATGAAGAGCATTTTGCTTAAACAAATGTTTTAGTCTTAATGGCAAATGGGGACGATGGCTGAAGATGCGAAATCGAGAGTTGGGAATTGGTACGGATGGGTTTGCTTCAGCGTGTTTTCTCCGCTGACAAATTCGACTCGCAACTTGGCTTTGGCTTTCTCAAATAAATAATTTAATTTGTTTCCGTATGTCACACACGTTAAATTGGTCAACGCCAATTATTTTCTATTTTTTCCAAATAATATCGAAACAAAAGAAAAATTACTCATCAAATGTCAAATTATGCATCATAAATCTCTTTAATAAAATCTAGTCATGAACTATTTGCTTTGAGCAATCAACCTGAACATAATACCTAATGATGACATCACTGTAATATTAAAGATGTTTCTAATATCAAACAAGAAATAGTTATTCTTGATTTTCAGGAAGTCTTGAATAATTTAGATATATATCTGATGATATAACAGGTTAAACAATATTCCAATAAATACAATCATGTTTTTGTTTTAAACTAGTTCAAACATTTGGAACTTTACAAAGTTAAAAGAGTCATCTTATATGATCTAAAAGACTCATATTTTATGGACTGAACACCTTTAAGCCCAAAAATCTAATAAGGCTTACATAGATAGACTTTGTTTCTTTTGTGGAGAAACTAGACTCTAAAAGAGGATCTGCCCCTTTTATATGGAAAGAAATTTTGAAAAAGATTAGTACTTCGGGTATCTACAAGATGTAATTCATACTTTTCATATAACATTCAAGTACTTGGTACTTAAATGTTAAGCTGATATTTGTAAATGACTTGCAGATATTTAAAAAAAGAGTAACCGGTTGAGCACAATCAAGTTGGAACTACACTCTCGGAGTTTAGTTTAATAATTATGCTAGGAATATAATGTACTTGCAATATAAAACTGTAATGACCCAAAAATCATAGAAATTAAAAAATTTCAAAAACGACTCATTTCATTCGTAAAGTGTTTACAAAACCATTGTTTCAAAAATATTATTCAAAATCAAAGTATCCCAATATCCAATTACATAAAAATAGGAAGATGTGCACGATCATGCCTTCGATTTCCCACGATCCTCTAAAGTACCTAAAATAATAAACTCAAACTATAAGCCAAAACTTAGTGAGTTTCCCCAAAGTACCATCACACAACAAAACCAACAATAGCATGCAAATATGAGCGTTCAGCCTGACTGGACCGCCTAGCAACGCCTACAACCTATCTGGACCGCTCTCTAAGCCTTCGGCATGGTTGGACCGCCTCCTAGGGCCTACAACCTATCTAGACCGCTCTCTAGGCCTTTGGCCTAACTGGACCGCCTCGCAGGGCCTACAACCTATTTGGACCGCCTCGGGTGTCTTGGCCTTCAACACAAAGTAGGACCGCCTCAACCTAACCAAAATATGTTGACATATGTAACAGATAAACATAAACACATAACCAACAAATATAGATAATCATACAGATCTACTAATGTTGGGGTGCAAAGTTATTTATTCATGACTTTGTAAATGCTTGACTTTTGTAAAACCCACTTGCATGTGGAGTATTAGCCTTGTGACACATGAGAGATAGAGAGTGAGAGAGAGACATGTAAACACCTCTATATAAGGTGGGTTCATACCACTTGTAGAGGTGTGCTTGAGAGATGTAAAAGTGAGTGTGTAAGTGTGTGTTATTTATGTAGTCTAGATCTAGATCCTTTTTGTAACACCATATACAATCAATACATCTCTTAAACACCCAAATCACCATGTTCAATTGTGCAAGCTTTAATTCCGCATGCCAAACCATGTTCTTTGCCACTACAATTGGTATCAGAGCGGGTCTTCAAGATCAAGGTGATTTTTGAAGAACGATTCTCGGTTTGGCAATTTTTGTCGCAATTTGAACAATTTTGGTGAGTCTCTCTCTATGATCTCTCTTAATTTCATTGAATTCGTGTGTTGCGTTTTTGATTTCTGATCATTTGACTCATCGGATCAAATTTTCTTTGAAAAACCCATTTGTTGAGATTCAATAAATTTTTCGTTAATCATATCCAGATCCAATTCCATACTATTTTGTTCAATTCGATTCCAAATTTACAAATATACATTTGAAACAAAATCTAGCCCAATTATTTTTTAGCCCAAATTCGATTTACTTTGATTAATCAAAAGATCGATCAATTACTGTTCATTCAATCCAAAGTTGAGCCCAAATATTAAATCATTTGTTGTTTACTTTCAGCCCAACATAAGTTTGTTTACAGTTCGTGAAATTGTTTCTTTATCAAACTTATTTGTTCGAGATACTATCGATCTTTACTCTATAAAATCGAAATTGATCTTTGGTGTTATTTGGTCTCGCAATTAGGATTCAGAAATCATTAATAGATTCGATTTTGATAATCCTTCTGAATGTATTCACTTCGATTATTTCTAAACATACTCTTTAAGTGTTTGTACATACCGTTGTTCTTGACGGGTGTTCATACGAATTCGTTTTCCTCTCATCATTCTTAACAGTCGATTCTTTTTGATTGTTAAAATCTGTCTTGTGAATCGATTTTATCTGATTTGTATAAATTCAAAATTGATTATGAGTGAAGGCAGTTCAATGGTTCTAAGTCGATGGTTAGGGACAAACAATAATCGATTTGGAAAGAGGACTGATTGAAATCAACGACTTTGATGTTACTAAGATTTGATATCGAGTATGTTACTGGGAATTGATTTTGATTTGAAATCGATATCAAGGATCTATGAAGACTAATTGAAAATTCGGAAGGTGTTGGACTCGATAACTGGGTTTAATTGATTTCGTTTATTGTTTGGTATTTTGATTTTGATATTGCGAAGGGTCTCAAGATTTTGGAGTCAACACTGGTATCAGATGATTAAGTTCGCATCTATGGATCTATTCTGATGATCAAATTGAGTTCGCATATAAAGATGTGATCTGGGTAGTTCGCATCTATTGAGTTCACATATAAGGATATGATATGGTTCGCAATTTGGAAGTCAAACAGGAAGTTCATTCGCAATCTGTTATGTTATGGAGATATTCGCATTTGGGTTTCAAACTAATTTTCGCATTTGGTTAAAGAGATAACATTGGATTCGCATTTGCTTATAACCATTGGATTCGCATTTGGTTGTAGAGATTGTGTTCGCATATTTGGTTAATTGGGTGAAAGATGCGAAGCATTTGTAAGGGGCATGCAAATGACGATACGAAGTTTCACTGGTTAATGAATTGGGAAGAAGAAAACAAATATTTTAGAATTGGGTCCCTGATCTTTTCACGAAATAACACAATTGGTCCAACTTCACAAATGGGGTCATAAAATGACAAAAATACAGAATCTTCATTTCGCATCCCTGCAGTCTTCGCAAGATGGCAAATTTTACCCAGTTTCGCATTTGGGGTAAAAATTTTGAGAAATTGGAATATTTTCAAATCTGGTCCATACAGTTTGTGCGAATTTACACATTCTATCCAGTTTCGCAAATAAGAGTGTGTTTCACATATTTGGTTGTTTTTGGCGCAACGGGTCACTGCAGAATTTTGAAATTGACAATTTCTACCCATTTTTGAGAAATTATGTCAAAGACGATCCGTGAACGATGATAAAAATTCATTATTTTTTGGATTTTCCGGTTGAAGCACAAAGTTTATGCCACATGTTAAGGGAGAGTTTTGACACGAAAAATTCCGAATAAAGCATGTTTTTTTTCCTTGGAGTTTTATAATCAAATTTCGATTATAAAAAAGGGGGACAGTTTTATTTGGAAATTCGAACTTGAATTTTTCATATTACGCGGATTTGAAGACCGAAGTGATCTTGATGTTTTGAAGCCACAAGATGATGCAATTGGAAGTTCGGAAGTGATGTATTCGAAATGAGTTTGGAATTATTGAAGATTTTTGGGGTGTGTTTTGATGCGCAAATTTAGGGTGATTATTTGGAGTTTGGAATACTCTTGATCATTCATTGCTGCTCGGATTGTATGGTCTCACATCCTAGAGCCCAAATTAAAGAGTCATGGAAGAATTGAAGATTGAAGTTCGTTTCAACATGTGTCACCTTTGAGGCTCGAACCGCGTAATGCTTGATGTTGGAAGATTTGAAGTGGGTCATCCATTCCTAACTTTGAGGGGGAGAATGTTGGGGTGCAAAGTTATTCATTCATGACTTTGTAAATGTTTGACTTTTGTAAAACTCACTTGCATGTGGAGTATTAGCCTTGTGACACATGAGAGATAGAGAGTGAGAGAGAGACATGTAAACACCTCTATATAAGGTGGGTTCATGCCACTTGTAGAGGTGTGCTTGAGAGATGTAAAAGTGAGTGTGTAAGTGTGTCTTATTTATGTAGTCTAGATCTAGATCCTTTTTGTAACACCATATACAATCAATACATCTCTTAAACACCCAAATCACCATGTTCAATTGTGCAAGCTTTAATTCCGCATGCCAAACCATGTTCTTATGTCATGTCACTACAACTAATCAGTCATATACTAGCATAGTACTATCCTATATTCAGGATACATAATATAGTGGGTCGGCATTGGTGCCTTCGACCCATGGGTACAGTGAGTAAAACTCACCTCTTAGTCCGACGAGTAGCAAAAAAGTACACAACACCGAGTACAACTCCAACACCAACTTTACTGATCACCTAAACGAAACCGGTGACCTTAAACTTAGTTAATAATACCAAAAGACCTAAAATACCCAAACTACCCTTAGGTCAACCTTGGTCAAAAGGTCAAAGTCAATAAACCAGTCAAGGGTTTGACGGCATATGCGCAACATATTTCATGCAAGTAGTGTGAAACATCATTTTCTCGTTTTTCCCCTTTGACTCCAACACAAACCAAGGGCTTGGATTGCATAACCAATATTATCAACATCCAATAGGGTCTAAACCCTATTCCCTTGAAGCCCAAGGCGTTTACTTGATCCATTTATTGTCCACAATCCCGAAATAAGAAACTTCTCGAAATAGGATGTTACAACTCTCCCTCACTTAAACTGGATTTCGTCCTCAAAATCCGTATTGGTTACAATTTCTAAAACAACAACAATATATATTCCATAAACGCCCTCTAACCATTTTAAAATCAAGGCATCTTATAAATAAAACTCGAGAGACCACTCGGAAACCCCCAACTGCCAACATGCAACCCAATAACTTGAAAATGCTCAATCACAACACTTTTCTTTCTCTCCACAATGGTATGAACCAACTTCTAGAGAAAACCACACAAACCGAGAACTTCTCATAACTACAACCACAAACCAACTTCGTCACTATACTCCTCGAAACCGGAAACCCATCAGTTTACACTCCAGAAACCTTACCCTAAGACTAATGATCATCTATTCGTCGAACCTACGCCTAGTCCCTGACTAGGGACACCACCAAAATGTGATAAAAGGATACTCAAGACATACCGATCGTGAATTACGCCCAATCCCATATCCGAAAATTATGCCTAAAACCTTACTCACTTGTCTTCCTAACAAGTCATCACCAACCCACTGTTCCCACGAGCATAATGATGGTACATCCAATAACTTCACGTTACATCCAATTCCTTATCAGCTTAGGTGTACCTCCACCTGAAAAATCACTCGAGACATTCATAATGAACTTCATGACTCAAGATTCCATAATTGATTTCTAACCTTGGTAACCAAAATCCTAATAAACAGCCCGCAAGAAAATATGATTCATAATGAAAACACTTCACAAGGGACTTGTAACGCATAATTATTAGTCCCAACAACCCTTAACTTCCCACATGTTCTAAATTAGTTGGTCAGTGAGTCTTCCGACTTCCAACAATGCACTAACACCTAAAGTACCATACACGAAAAAATAAACAATCATGATTACTGGGCCCATAGCCTATGTATGGAATACCCATACAAGGTCCTCATCATAAGTTTGGATCACCCTCATACACACTAATAAGGAAACTCATAACCTACATTGGATCCACTACATTCCCTTTTTCTCACAACCTTACCTAAAGGTGGAGGACTAGTAGATCTAATAAAATGACGACCCTCAATCATAAACAGAAACATCCTCATGAACGACCGAAACATATCCCATCAATACGTAACTAACTTTATAAATCTTTTAAAGTTAACCATAAATATTGCTAAAACCATGGTCAGATCCATCTAGATATCAACCCTGCCAGCATGGCATACCAAAATTAGATTCTACGCAGATCTAATGTCCCGCTTGGAAATCTAAACAACACTGTACCAAATTCTAGTCTCCCAATAACTAAGGACATCTTCCAAACTTTAACTGAACTTGATGATCAGATGATTAATTCATTGAAATTTAACTGATACAGTTCAAAACTTCCGAAGAATCTCCGCTTTGATGATGAACGAAATGACCAATTAAGAAGAATGTATTGATACCTAATCCAACGAATCGGTAGACTACTAAACCAAAACCCATGCGGAGCTGAACATACCCATCTCTTAAACTAATTTACCGATCGACCACTGCTTAATCTAAACTATAAATAACAATCCATACTACGAGTTGACAAATCCCTCAACAACCAAGTCTTAACCTGAGCGAATCGGCGCATTCTGATATATTCCTCTACATCCAAAAAGGAACCAATTGCTGCAACAAATTGCTAGACCAACAACTTCCTGCTGTGAGACGATTTACACATTTCCTGAGCACATACATTGATAACGACCTGCTCTAAACCCCTGACTTGACCAAATCTTGAAACAAGGTATCGCATACCCGAACCGCATGTCCCTATGTACCATTCATCCATCACCATAGACTCAAATAGATCAATGATCCTCCAAGAAAATTTTCTTGCAGGATCATTGATCTGTTTGAGTCTATGGTGACGGATGAATGGTATATAGGGACCTGCGGTTTGGGTATACGAGACCTTGTTTCAAGATTTGGTCAATTCAGGGGTTTAGAGCAGGTACAAACCACCTACTGGTGTTGCAACCAAGCCATATCTCAAACCGACTCAACCAGGTACAAACCATCCCTGACTCTTGGAATGTATAACACACACAAGATGATCTTCCAGATAAATACCAATCAACCCTAAGAGATTTTTATTTTCAGATGAAGATCTCAGAAATTTCTAATCATAATCACTTCTAACACTGAGAACCCTGCATAGATGCACAACCAATAATTTTGATAGTCCATTCATAATACCAACTACCTATCTCGAACAAACTAACTACCACACTCCTCGTCTGCAAACCCCCAACCGTCAGATCATCGTGAGAATCATTCGTAAATACAAAAAACATTATCCTCATCGTTGGGATACATCAGATAAAACAAAAGTTCTTACTCCCGATTCGCCTGAAATCATTAGCTAGCACCTGACCTGCCTATATCCCAAGAAACAGACCTTAGTCTCATCTCCAAGCATCCATACCACAAAATCTTCTTATGCATTCACATATTGTCGTTCTTCCGCTCACTCAGCCTCTAGTTGCAATCCTCGAGCCGATCAAAACACTTACTTATTTCTTTTGTCCTGCGACTCAACTAGCACTACCATCCAATTCCTTATCAACTGACACTACAATCACCAAGTTTCGTTTGACATCACTGTGATGCTAAAGATGTTTCTTTTGTCCTGCGACTCTATGTGCAAGTATAGGGACCATTTTTGGCGTTATTCTAAATATTAAAGAGATTTATGATGCTTAATTTGACATTTGATGAGTAATTTTTCTTTTGTTTCAATATTATTTGGAAAAATAGTAAATTATTCATCAAACGTCAAATTATGCATCATAAATCTCTTTAATAAAATCTAGTCCTGAACTATTTGCTTTGAGCAATCGACCTGAACATGATACCTAATAATGACATCACTGTGATGCTAAAGATGTTTCTAATATCAAACTAGGAATAATTATTCCTGACTTCTCGAAAGTCTTGAATAATTTAGATATATATCTGATGATATAACAGGTTAATCAATATGCCGGTAAATATAATGATGTTTTTGTTTTAAACTAGCTCAAACATTTGGAACAATGCAAGGCTAAAAGAGTCACCTTATGTGATCTAAAAGGCCCATGTTATATGGACTGGACACCTTTAAGCCCAAGAAATCTAATAAGGCCCACATAGATAGATCTTGGTTCTTTTGTGGAGAAACTAGACATTGGAAGAGGATCTTTAGAAGATTTGATGCAAGGTTGTCAAAGGAAACTTGGTGATAGGGCTCAAACACGTTTCTGGGAAGATTTTTGGATAGGTGATAAGATGCTTAAACTATCTTTTCCAAGATTGTTCGCTATTGAAAATGATCCTAATGTTTCAATCAAAATGAAATGGCAAAATGATCATTTTTATCATTCTTTTCGTAGAAGTCCTAATGGAGGTGTTGAGGCTGAGTAGTGGGAGGATCTACATAATTTGTTGTCTTTGGTGTCTCTTTTTTCGGTTCCCGATAGGTGAATTTGGTTGCTTGATCCTTCAAGTCTTTTTACTATGGCACCGGCTAGACTTTTTATTGATAAAGCGACATTAGGTTCTTCTAATTACACTACTATATGGGTGAAGGTTGTACCGATTAAAGTTAATGTTTTTGGCTAGAGATTGGTGATTGATAGCCTTCCGACTCGTGCTAATTTGTCTAGGAGGGGTATGGATATTCCTTTTATCATGTGCCCTCTATGTGATAATGGTGCCGAGTCTTTCTCACATGTTATTTCCGTGTTCCATAGCCATGTCAGTGATCTTCTAGGTGCTTAGGTTGTCACGATCTCAGTGTTGATGTCTTATGTTGATTGGTTATCTTGGTTTGCTTCAATTCATTAAAAAAGGAGGTTCATGAAGGCGTCTTCCTGGTTACATCGTGGTACATATGGCGATTCCATAATGAATTTTTGTTTGGACCTAATGTTTTGAAGAAGTCATTGTTATTTGATTATATTGTGTCACAGTCATATTTTTGGTCTAATAATAGGTGTATGTCATCTATTAATTGGGTTGGTTCGTTACAAAACCCAAAAAACGCTATTATGTAATTTGTTCCTTTCGCTTAACTTCTTGCTAGCTTTTTTATTTTATTTTTACCATTCAAAAAAATAGTGTAGAATAATACTCCATTAATATCGACAATTATATTTTGTTATAAATAATAATGTCGGAATAATACTTATTATACTTGTAATAAATATTATAATTTTTAAATATAAAATAAGATAAATACAAATAATTTTAGAGGTTGTACCTGATTTTTTTTCAATTTATATTTATTATTATTAATTCTTATTATTATGGTTAATCTCTCTCTCTCTCTCTCTCTCTATATATATATATATATATATATATATATATATAGGGTTATGATTAAAAATGAATTATAAATATTGTGTGATTGTATGACTAAATCTAGAGCCTTGGATCCCGATTCTAATAAATGAATAGTTTTAATCTCCTTTTGCCAAGTGTCACCTTAATACAACTCTTCGTTAATATTATGCCATGTGTCATGTAGATATATTAGGCAACTTATTTCAAAATTCAAAATTACATTTTCTAATTATATGTTAAATTTGAAGTTATAATAACTTTAAAATTTTGATATATCTCTTAAATAATAATTTATTTAAAATAACTTATTTAAAATAATTGATTAATAATTATAAATTTTTATTATAAAATTTTAATTAATTTTATAACTGTGGTTCCCACGGGTTATAAACTAGTATAATTATAAATGACTAAGATTGTTTTTGTATACCATAGTTATTGTGTTATACATCACACGTTTACAATGTTTTTTTAAATACAAACATGTATCTAATGGTATTATAGACATTTTTATTCATTACCAACTAAGAAAGTTATTATTATCCAAAGAGTTACAATTTTTTTTTTTCAAATCAAGGAGTTACTATTATTATTATTATTATTATTATTATTATTATTATTATTATTATTATTATTATTATTATTATTATCCTGGACCCTTAACCATTAAAACATACCGTACTTTCATTCTTAAAGAATCCTACTACAACGTAGTGATTGTTTGAGAATTAAAATTCTTAAAAGAATATGCATCTATATGATTTTCAATAATAACAATTTATATCAGAATAACATTAATTCTATTCCATAGTCGACATATTCTCTTGAGAATAATGTAAAAAGTAATAAAATATTAGAATTTCACAAAACACAAAGTATTCTGAATATCTAAAATAATATATATATATATATATATATATATATATATATATACACACACACACATACACACCATATTTTAAATAATACACACAACATTCTATACTATATTTTTCAAGAATATGCCATTATTTGTTAAAAATATACAAACAAATTATGATATATAATACATTCTTTAAGAATCTGTCATCATTCTTTAAGAATTTGTAATCATCTTGAAGAACATGTCTTTGCTTTTTGATGATTTTTCCATGCTTTTATCTTTACCTCGTCATGTTTGAACCTGAACAAACAAATCATTCAATTAAAACACAAAAACATACATGAGATATCATATGATGCAAAATAGCTTAAGAACATTCAAGAGAATGATGTCCAATTACAATGAGAAAACTAAATTTTCACCATTTGTGTTTCCTTTAGTTATGTCCAAAGATAATATAGGTTCATCCTTAAGTGCTGCAACCTGAACCTTTGGACGGGTAGGAGAGTAAGGAGTTTTATGGGTCATTGGTGGGAAGTAAGAAGTAGGGTACTGGTTATGTTAGTTCCTACATAATTTATATTTTAGCAACAAAAAGGAAGAACACAATCAGAACTTTTGTTTCTCCTTTTTTTAATAGCTTAAGCTTTAATAGTAAAAAAAAATTAAGAAACATTCTGAAAGAATACATATTCTTAAAGAATATTGTAGTATTCATTCTAAAAGAATATCAATAACAACTCTTCTTTTTGATTATCGAATTGAAGGTTCTCTAATACAATTTCAAACAACTACAAAATAAATATAAGGGTTTAATTGTCATGAAATAAAATTAATAAAAAAAACTAGAATGTTAGACTTTTTTTTTGATGAATCTTATCAAATTACAGGTCCTCTATGTTGATGAATCTTTTTCCAAATTCATGACTTTTTTGTGGCAGTGGTGTTGTATTTTAGCTTGTAAAGCTCAAAATGATTTGAAAAAATGTATATATTTATTCAGTACTGAAAGTGCAATGATTATTTAATATAAGATATTATAAAAATCGAATCTTTAAAAGTATGTATATAATTTGATCTCATTTTACTTATGAGATTCTCTTGTTTTTTTTCTTTTCTCAATATGTTGTTGTGTGATGAAAGGTCTTGCAATCCTATTTGCAAATTTTCAGTGCAATGATTATTTAATATAAGATATTATAAAAATCGAATCTTTAAAAGTCTGTATATAATTTGATCTCATTTTACTTATGAGATTCTCTTGTTTTTTTTTTTTCTTTTCTCAATATGTTGTTGTGTGATGAAAGGTGTTGCAATCCTATTTGCAAATTCTAGAAATTCAAAGGACTAACTTGTAAGGCAAAGTATATGTTCTAAATTCATATACTTCAGGAAGTAGTTATACCATGTTTCTCCAATGTGATAATTACCTAATTCGTCTTGAAAGATATATCTAAATTATGCAACACCTTGGATCCTTATTGTATTCTATTTTTTGCTAAATTAATCAAGCATCTAAATCCATGCTATTAAATAGCCAAAATTTATCACATATAGTCAAATGAATAAACTTTTATCAGGACTAAAATTACATGTATAAGTTATTTCACAAATAGAAACCTTTTTGTTTGATTGATGGTATTTCTTCCTAACATTTTTAGATTATAAAAATATGATGTATTTCCTATTTCTACCCTTAAACTAAAATTTGTTTGAAACCTATACACTTTTATTCAAATACAAATATGAAACTACATAGAAGGTTAGTTATTGACATTCTTAATTGTACTTTTCTCTTCGAAGAATTATCCATCGTTGTGTTTTTGAAGAAATTATTTGCAAATAAAAAATATTGATAAACAATTCCCATATAATTTTTTTCATCACTTCACTGAGGCAGTTCGGCAAATACCTAGTAGGCAATCTAATTGGTTTTTAAAAAAAAAACTTGAAAATTGTAGGTTATTTTTCTAGGTACGAGGATAAAGTAATATGTAAATCTAGGATTATCATTGTGTAATTCACTATTCAATTACATAAATAAAAAACTTACATAATATATCAATAGATCAACAATGGCTTCTCTTTGTCCAAGCTGAGAGGACTTGCAATGAGTGAGGAAATGGGAGGAGGAATTCAAAATCAAAACTAATACCTAATGGAAAATCAAAATTTGAGATACATCCGTAACGACTTTTGAGAAAGCCACCAGAAAGGACGCTTACAATTTATAGAGAGGGGAGAATTAACAATTAGATGTTGACGTTTTCCCCTGATAGATTGAATTTGATTTCTAAACTTGAATATCTATGTGATAGTGAAAGTCACCAGAAAGGGCGATCCTAAACATCGTTTGTAGCAAGGATGAATATGAGAGAGAACAGAAGAAGAAGATGAATTCCAGAGGAATGCAATTTCTGCACAACTTTAGGCTTTAATTTTGGTTATCATTTTAATTAATGATTTGTTATTTTGGGATAATATATTAACTTAATTGAAAATTCCAAAATTACCCCTACCCGATGATTGGTCTATAATTGGTCATACGTTCACACAATATATATATAGTTTAAATATGAACCTATCTCTCTCTCTCTCTATATATATATATATATATATATATATATATATATATATATATATATATATATATATATATATATATATATATATATATATAATTTTAAGTGTGTATAAAATTTTATCAAAGATGTTGGCTCTCCATTTAAAAAAAGTGTTTCCTGCTATCATTGGCAGTACCCAATCGACTTTCATTAAAGATCGCTAAATACTTGATGGGCCTTTGATTGTTAACGAGGTTATTGATTGGGAGAAATATAAAAAGAAATCCATGTTAATTTTCAAATATGATATTTCCAAAGCATATGATACGGTGTCTTGGGACTATCTCGATTCGATGATGGAGTAGAAAGGTTTTGGTTATAAATGGCGAAAATGGATTAGGGAGTGCCTAATTTCTGGGTCTTCGTCGATTCTTATCAATGCTTGTCCGACTTCTAAATTCTCTATGAGTCGTGGTCATAGACAAGGAGAGCCCATATCTCCTTTCCTTTTCACATTGATCATGGAAGGACTTAGTCAAGCAATTTCGGGAGCTGTGGAGAATGGTAGCTATAAAGGCGTTGAAATCGGAGAAAATAAAGTTTATTTAACCCATTTATTTTTGCAGATGATTCCATTTATTTTGGTGATTGGTCGGTGGAGAATGTTTTAAACCTCATTAGAATTTTGTATTGTTTCCAAAGATCAGCTGGTCTGAAAGTTAATTTTGAAAAAAGTTCACTAATTGGAATTAGTAGTGAATCGCTCACAGTTGAAGCCTTGGCCACTATTATCGGTTATAAAGCAGAAAAACTTCCCTTCACTTTGTTTGGTATGCCTATAGTAGTGAATATGGGCTAGCAAGACATTGGAAACAATTATTAGAAAAATTCAAGAAAAAATTGAGCAAATGGAAAATCAATACTTTATCGATAGGTGGAAGACATACAATTGTGAGTAATGTTCTGGGAAGTCTGGGCACTTACTGGTTCTCTCGTTACAAGGCCCCAAAAAAAATTCTTAATGAGCTTGAAGGCATGAGGCGAGACTTTTTCTGGGGGAGTTGTAAGGATAAGAAGAGGATACCATGGGTACAATGGGAAAAAGCTCTTAATTATAAAGAAAAAGGAGGTCTGGGAATTGGTTCGATGGAGTCATTAAACATGGCTATATTAGCCAACTGGTATTGGAGATATAGAAAAGAGCATAAGGCTTTATGGATTTCAATCATCAATAGCATTCATGGTAATAATAATTCGATGGAAGATGGTGATAGGTTTAAATCTGGTCACACTTGGAAGAGAATTGTTCAACAGTGGAATCAACTGAAGGTTTGGGATCTTGATCCTAGAAGGATTATCAAAAAACAAACTGGAGATGGGAAGAGTATGATTTTCTAGTTGAATTGGTGGATAAGGGAAAGATCTCTACAACAAGAATTTCCTAGACTATTTAGTTTGGAAGCTAATCAGAACTGTATGGTGACGGATAGAATAGTTACTAGAGGAGGTATATGGGAGTGGAGAGGAGATATTCGAGCAGGTAGATGTAGAGAAGAATTTGATCGGTTTCTGGAAGTTATGTCATCGATTTCGTTGTCCAATAGGGATGATAATTGGTTCTGTCCAGATGGTCCTAAAGGGAGTTTATCGGTGAGTTGGCTAAGAAAAAAATTGAATAATAAAACTCAGCAAAGGATTGGTATTAACAGATGGTGCAAATGGATTCCAAAAAAGCATAATATATTTATCTGGAGATTTTTTCTAAGGAGGATAGATGTGAAGGAGAGGCTGAAGAAGATGGGTATGAGTCAGATCCTATCACTTGTGATATCTATAAATCTAAAGAGGAAACAATTTCTCATTCCTTTTTAGATTGTGAGATGGCTGTAGAGGTTTGGGGAAAACTGAAGCTTTGGTGGGGTCTCAATAATAAGGAGTTGAAGAATGTGGAGGACGTGTTTACTTGGATGGAGGCTGAGACGCATAATAAGGAACAAAAATTGTCTTTGATTTCTATTGGGATAGCCACCTTGTGTGGCCAGTGGAGAAATCGAAATGAGGCAACTTTTAAGAAGTGTTTTAAGAAGGCGGAGGATATTTTCCTCCAAATCCAAAGGGATTCTTTCCTTTGGGTTGATAGTAGGGCCAACAGAGTGGAGATAGATAAGAGTATGTGGATTTTATCTCCTAGAATAGCGATCAATCCCATGTATTTCTATTTTGAGCGCCCTAGTTCATGGCTGGGGTTTTGCTCTATTTAATATATGTTGCCTTTCAATATATATATATATATATATATATATATATATATATATATATATATATATATATATATATATATATGTTCATTTATAAGTTATAACTACTGTGTGATTGTATGGCCAAATATGGTCCAATCATTTTATAATGGTAATTTTGGAATTTTACAATGAATTAATGTATTATCTAAAATTATCAAACCAATATTCAAACATAAATTGCCTATAATTAAGGAAGACATTAACAATATATAGTCTCCATATACTACGGAACGAAACTACCAGGGAAAGAAGATGAATTGAAGAAACAATGGAAAACGTTGGAGTTTGTCACATCCCCAAACCGGACTGGCGGAAACGTTCGGGGGTGGATGACGTCATCTGTAGTATCATAACAATTGCATCATAGTAATCAAAGTAAACACAACTCACGCTCTCCCTTAAGGAGACTATGGCTCATAAGGGCAGTCTTCCACTAGTACGTGTAATTGTACCCAAATACGTGTCTCTCAAACTAGATTAACGACCATACAAGTAATAATATGGAAAACCTTTTTTATAAATAATGGAGAAGTTTATAAAATATAAGTTTGTAAAACCATTTAATGAATTCCCAAACTATACCTATTATAGTTTGTATGTTTGTATATGTATAACTATGTATTGAATTCCCAAACTATACCCATTATAGTTTGTATGTTTGTATATGTATAACCATGTATTGAACTCCCAAACTATACCTATTATAGTTTTGTATCCTTGTTATGTACTTTGATTTATGTATTAATCTGAAAACTATGTGATTACACATGTAAGTTGAAAACGTCGCTTATGCTCAACATGTTACAAAAAGGGATGAAGTATATAAATATTTTATAAAACATGGAAAGTCCTTTGGTTGTGTGGATTGAATAAGTTTTAAACTTGATGAAATTCTTATAGTATAATGTTTACAAAATCATTTGTATTTTGCTTGTATTCCCCCCTGAAAACATGAAAAATAGTAAAAGCATAGGGGTATGAACTCACCGTTAGTCGTGTGCAAGCGTTGAATCAACAAATTGGAAACGAAGACCCTCGAGTTGTTGTATGTGGCACTTAATGGAATCCTAATAACAATTAGATACATATATGTATCTAAATTAGCGATCTCGTTAAATAAAGTGTTAGAAAAAACACTTGCTTTCGGTTAAGGAATGTTACCGGGACTTGATTGAATCGAGGAAACGGGTTTTTCACCACTTAAGAGATGTGTACGGCTGTGAATAGGGGGTTACGGCCATGAAGAGTGGTTTACATCCGAAAAGGCAGTTTACGGCCGTGAACTCCTCTTTGAAGGGTTTACGACCCTTGCATATTTGAAGGGTGTACAACCATACACTCAAGAACAAGGGTGTTTGATTTCGAAGAAAACGTGTTCCAGATGCTCCAAATCGACCCCAAATGACGATTTTTGATGATTTTCAGGAGAATAAGGGTGTTTTTGGGAGTTTACGGTCAAGAGTCTAAAGAGAGAAGGAGAGAGTTTCCGGCCAGAAAAGTCTAAATGAAGGGCAGAGACTCGTATTTATTGGGGATTTTCATGGTCGGTGGTGGGGTCCACCTGACACCAACCGTAAACGAGTGTACGACCGTACATGGTTTATGGCCATAAACTCACTTAGGCCGAAAACTTTTTAGTTTTTCAAGGAACTTCGGGGTTTTTGCGTGATTTTGGTTCCGACTCGTATATAAAATTTAATTAATTATATAAAACTAGTTGATTTTCTAACCAAGAAGTTTGACGGAAGCTCAATAAAATAAAATAAAATTTAAATTTTATTAACAGAAATTCGTAAATGGAAATGGAAAAAGGTTTGGGTTGTCACATCATCCCCCCGTTAGAGGGAATTTCATCCCGAAATTCAAGCATAAAATACAAATCATGGACTAGGAAAAAGATGAGGATGTTTATGCTTCATCTGATCTTTGCGCTCCTAAGTGAATTCAGGTCCTCGCTTGGCATTCTAGCGAACCTTCACTATTGGTATGCGACATTGTTTCATTCGTTTGATTTCCCGATCCATGATTTAGACTGGTTGTTCCAAGAAGTTAAGGTTCTCGTTGATCTTGGTCTCGTCAAGAGGGATCACAAGGGTTTCGTCAGATAAACGCTTTTTAAGATTTGAGACGTGGAAGACATGATGAATATTATTGAGCTCTAGCGGTAGAGGAAGTTTGTATGATACGGGACCGATCCTAACAAGGATCTAGAATGGTCCTATGTATCTCGGATTTAGCTTTCCACGCTTTCCAGAGCGTATCATGCTCTTTCCTGGGTGAGACCTTCTATAGAACACGGTCACCAACCTGGAATTCCAAGGGTTTTCGTCTCTTATCGGCGTAGCCCTTTTGTCTGTCTCTCGAAGCCTTTAGTCGTTCCTGGATTTGTATGATCTTTTCTATGGTTTCGCGGATGATTTTTGGGCCTGTGAGAGTGTTGTGGGGAACTTGCCCCTTGACTAGTTGCATGTCGCCCACATCAGTCCAACACAGAGGAGATCTGCACTTACGATCATACATGGCTTCAAATGGCGCAACCTTGATACTGGTATGATAACTGTTGTTGTAGGAGAATTCGACCAAGGGCAAATGGGTGTCCTACGACTTACCAAAGTCTATGACACATGTTCTCAACATATCTTCCAATGTCTGAATGGTCCTCTCA
Source organism: Lactuca serriola (assembly GCF_051521515.1). Classification (NCBI taxonomy): domain Eukaryota; kingdom Viridiplantae; phylum Streptophyta; class Magnoliopsida; order Asterales; family Asteraceae; genus Lactuca; species Lactuca serriola. The sequence continues at coordinate 205,734,492 of NC_136410.1, forward strand.
CTCTGCCCGTCTGTCTGTGGATGGTAAGTTGTGCTCATATCCAACTTAGTTCCAAGAGCCTTCTGCAGTGACCGCCAACATCTTGAGGTGAATCTGCTATCCCGATCGGAGATAATGGACACGGGCACACTATGCAGACAGACTACCTCTTGAATATGGATTTGTGTTAGTCTCTATTCTTGAACATAACCCATTGGACGAGTGGTGGTTCTGGAGGGTTTGCTGGGTATACTTCGGAAAGGTTTCGGAGGGTAAGGTACTCCTCGCATGAGTACTTCGGGGTCTAGAATATAAGAGAGGTGATTCAGAGATCTATGTCGGTTTGTTGTTACGAGTGACGAGGGTTTCGATAATCGGTTGGTTAAGGCGGTGGGTTTTTGTAATACACGAACTTGGTATGGTGAGGACTACACCAATCCTTATCGAATGACTATGTCAGACTCTTTATAGAAACAAGTTTTGAGTCGTTTTGAAAGAGATGTTTATTATAACGATGGTGTACAACGAGTGTGCTCGACAGTGCATTATGTGTATGCTTTTCTGGTCCTTTATTGATATTACTACTACCACAAATCGTATCGCAAAAAGCGAGTACTAACAATGAAAGTGCTTTGATAATCTGTGACGATACTTTATATTATGATCCTTCTCGGTACCTCTATGATCGCTTGGCATTTACAAGTTATATATAATTAAGATGAATAAGACGGTCGACTGAGTGACTCTGCTCTAAATCGACAACCAGACAAGGAACAGGAATTTAGGCTGAATCATTAACTCTAATTCTACAAAATCTTAGCTATGCATAACCCTAATGTACGTACCAAGCCATCATAGCTCACCTGCGCTGATCTTTAGTTCTCTTATGGATGTCATGACTTGTTCAGACGAGTGAGTTATTTATAATTAGTTTTTAATTTCCCCAAATTTTAATATTAATTTAGATTAAATCTTTAAAGAAATTTTATTTAGAAGACGTACCACAATCTCAAAAGGGGAGGGGTTCCTCGTTGCTCTTATATGTCATGCCGTTACACTCCTCCTTCTCCCCCGTCATTTCTCTCCATCGGACAATCTCTCTTGAAATGCCTCATTTCTCCACATGCATGGCATACTTGAATTATACTAGCATCGGTAGTTGAAGTGATGTGTTGAGTCGGGTCCTACTACAACGAGCTTCTTCGCCATATTTAGTCCTTGAACAATCTCTTTCGAAATGTACAGATCCGCCACAACTATAACAGACCTGACTCACTCCCATGTCGAGAACTTGGGTGAATGATCATGCCGGTGCCCTATAGAAACAAGTGGTGTGTCCTTGTCTGTTGTAGCTCTTACATTGCAATTTTCGACATTTTCCTAAGTGGTGGAAGTTGCATTTCTTGCATTCCGGTAGATTTCCAGCATATTGCCGTACTGTCATTGGTACTGGAGTGGCAGATGTCGTGGCTGTAGAAGTTGCCACAGGTTGTTGTCTCTTGGCAAGTTTTTGAGATAACTTGCGCTCCTTTTTGTTCCAGAATTTTTGTTTATTATTCTTAGGTTTGTGAGCTGGAGTATCATCATGGCTAGGCCCTTGTCGGTTTCCTTGTGTTTTACTATGGTTGGAATTGTTAAAACTGTTTCCATTCTCGTTTGGGTTGTTGGCATTGAATTGCGCCATGACAACTGTCATGACGGCTGTGACTGTGGCCTGAAATGTAGCAAAGTCTATCTGTAGAATTGGTGTCTTGCCAGTTGGTTGGTTACCTCCTTGTGAAGGCATGGTTCTATGTCATGATGAGAAACGATGTTCATTGGTAGTTCTACTTATAAATTTCACGCCTTGAAGGACTACCCTGAATGGTTTTGATAACATTCCTGAAGTGTATTCTATGGAAGTGGTATTGCACAAGTGTTATTTAAGCTAAGTTATGTTGGTTTCTGAGAATATCATGATCCAAATTCTATAGTGTCCTGATAACCATCCATAAAGGAAGTCTATATGAAATAAACTTTTGGATTTGAAGTGGCTATTCTTGAATGAATTTCTAACGAGATGTTTGTGAGGTGGCATTTCTCAGTTATAAATTTCAAAGATGAAATAGTGGTATGGCTTTGATAGAGTTACTCAGTTTTCATGTTACTGAACTAGAGTAAATTTTTATAATGATGGTCTTTAACTGAACTAAGATTGCTGTCACTATAGTTGGTATTGAGACTACACAGAATTCGGAAAATTTGACCTAGGAGTAGGTCTACAACATACCAACAGAGGGAAACTTTGACAGTATAAAGAACTAGTGAAACAGTACTTGCAAGATAGGAATGTTTACAGGGAAAAGTGCTACTTAGAGAATAGATATGAAGGCTATTCCTTAAACCAAAAGAAAGGATGAGTAGAGTATCTCCTACTGGTGACGGGTACCCCTTAGACAAATTCTTAATTCGGCCAACTGACGCTCCACATCAAGGAGGTGTCACTCATACACTGCTTGGCGTGCGTGGAGCTCTATGATTTCGGCTTGAGTTATAGCTAGCTCTTGCTGCAGAGCCTCGTTGTGTCTCATAGCTCTCCTATGGGCAACCTTAAGGCGATGAATGTGATCCGTACTTGTGCTTGAATCTGCCTCAAGTTCCACGGTTCGCTGAATGGCTGCCACACTTACCTCAACATTACGAGCCACTTGGCGAACCAGGATGGGAAGGACTTTGTTTGCTGAGCCTCCTTCGCTTAGTTTGTAGAAGCTGTGATTCCCATTGTACGGTGGAGGCTGACCCTGCTCATGGCTCCACCTACCCAAGTCCTCAGCCCACATAGGAGTTGGGCCTCTAAACTCTGGTCGAGGGTTATGATTTGGAATTAGAGCGACAAGAGGTAAATTCTCGACTTTAGGCTCTGAGTTGTCATCTTCATGTATTTCTTCCTCAAACTCCTCCGGTTCGGCCTCTAACCATCCTCCATTCTCTTGGTTAGGGAATTACGAGTCTTCAGGAGGATATAATCCAACCATGATATCTACGTGAGAATAGGGGTGAAAGGGATAGTTAATAAACAACTAATCTAATAATACTTCTATAGTATTGTAATTGTATGCTGGATACTTTGTTGTTATCTTATAGTAACTAAAATACTCCTATAGTATTTTAATGTTGTATGTTCTGTTCTATCGATCCCTTGTTTGATATATTTTGGTAAGTTTTAGGCTTACTGCAACACCACAGTCACTCCCAAACACATGTTGGTCATGTTTCAAATAAATATAGTTAATCAGACTATATTGATCCCAGACATGATTACATAACTATTCGGGTTTAACCGTAGTGCCTAACTTGCCCTAAATACTTTTATGTAATTCTTACTATGTTATAGTTTCTTGTACGTATGTATACTTGTATACTTCTTGTAAAATACTTATATTTTAAAGTATACTTTTAGTTTTAGAGCGCTCTGGCCCCTTTAGTGTTTATAGTTGTATACCATGTAAGGTTCGGTATACTTAGTTCACTATAAACAATAGCTCTGATACCAATCTGTCACACCCCCAAAACGGAACGACGAAAATGTTCGGGGGTGGAAGACGTCATGTGTAGTATCATAACAATTGCGTCATAGTAATCAAAGTAAACACAACCATTACATTGAATAAGTAGAATATTTACATTAGTTTGATACATAATTTGTATACATCAAAAGTATAGCAAAATAAAGACGAGACTCTATACTCTCCGTCTTCTCAAAAGTCTACCGAGGTACCTGTCTACTGATTTCCTAAGAATACAAGCGGTTTTGAAAGAGAGTATCAACATAAAAGCTGGTGAGTTCATAAGCATATTTTTTTAATGAAATCCTGTAAATGAATCAGTGAAAGTGTTTGTATATTTCCAAGAAAATCCAATACTTTCTACATGTGAGTTGGTTACAATGCTCCATAAAGTATTTGTTCGAATGTCTAATTACCACCAGATAAATTGTATAATACCGATTTAAATGAAGAATCCCTTTTCTAAGAAAACCCTGGCTATCATTAGTATGAATAAAACGTTCTATTGGAAAACCCTGGTTATTATCAGTATGTATAGTAGTTCTATTTCTGTAGAGTCTATGTGTTGTAAAAGTCGAAGTGTTAGTTTCTTTAGTTTCGCATATTAGTTATTTTACTAAGTCACATTTTGTACGAAGTGTATTGTAATAGACTTAGTATATTTTTTGTTCACTCAGGTTCCCAATAAATAGGGACTGAGGTTAGAAGTAGAATGGGCTTGTCACGAGTATTCATTCTGCTTAGTTTGTAATCAGTTCTTTATCAATATAAGATCTGATTAATATTTACTCTCATTGTTCATACTTTTCAATCATTCATTCATAATTGCTTTCATAATCTCGATAACAATTCTCTTCAATTGGTATCAGAGCAGGATTCAAACTGCATCGATCTGATTTTTGTGTTAGAATCATTTGCTTTTTGAGTAGTAACTTTACTCAAAATTTTCCGCGCATTTTGGTTTTGAAAATCACTTTTGATCTTCAGATTTGAATCGATTCTGCCTTTGAATTGTTTAGTCGAGTGATCGGTTAGCAATTTGTGATCATTTCATTTGATCTATTCTCAAATTCATCAAGTTTTTCAAGTTTTCTGAAATTCTCGTGTTCATCAATGGCGAACTTCAATATGAATACCATGACTTCCTTCTCTCACTTACTTGGTTCTTCAACCAAAATTCCGATGTTAATCCCTGAATACTATGATCAGTGGGCTGATAGGATGGAGGATTACTTAAATGGAATCGATGAAGAGCTCTGGAATTGTATCAGTGGAAAAGCTCAACTTCCTAATAATGTTCAAGAACTTGGACAATCTACTTCTTCAGAAGAAGTTGCTAATCAAGAAATTCGCATGAAGCAATAAGAGAAGAGATGCATGAGGGAACTAAGAGGTGCTTTGCCTCCTGTAGTTTACAATTAAATTCATAGTTGTAAAATAACAAAGGAAATTTGGATCACTTTGAAAGAGAAGTATCAAGGTAGCGAAAAGACGAAAATCAACTCTGTGAAGCAATGTCTTGTTGAACTTAAGGAATTCAGACAAAAGGATGCTGAAACTCTTGAAAACTACTATGATCGTCTGAATGAGCTTGTTTATCGCTGCAATAGGTATGGAATCACAAGGTCTCTCATGGAATTCAATCTAACATTCATCATGGGCCTTCTCAAGGAATGGAGAAGTGTGAGTATGATGATAAAGAATCAACAAAGTTTTGATACAAATTGCTTGAATGATCTCTACAACCAGCTGAAAACACACGAAAGTGAAGTTTCAGAAATGTTTGAGGAATCAAAAAATAGTCTAGGAGGTCCTTTGGCTTTTGTTTCAAAGGTTTCAGAGGTTGATACTAATGAAACAGATGGTTCAGACAATGAAGGATTCTTAATGAACTCTGATGATGAAGCTGTTGCATTCTACTCAAACAACAGAGTTAAGAAATTTTTCAAAAAGCCTTTTAATCCAAAAGGAAAGTCAAATGATGCGAAGATTGGTGTGGCAAAAGCTGGAGGTGAGGAGAAGAAGAAATTGGAAAAGATTGATGAAAAGCAAAACGATGCGAAGGATGTGAAGAAGCTAAAAGGTGAGTCTGGAATTTATTGTCACTACTGCAATGGTGCAAATCACTTCGCAACTGATTGCATGCTGAGAAAGAAAGAGGAGAAGAGGAGCAAAATTAAAGATGAAGCCTACTATTCAGAAAAGCTCGAAGAAGTGCGTGCAAAGGCAAAAGGAATGTCATTAGTAGCAAAAGGAGAGTCTGATGAAGAAGAGAGTGGAACATATCAGATCTGGTCTTTAGGATCTGATGATGAAGAAATGAGGCATCCAACTCATGGTGCAATGTTCGCAAACTTTGAAGAAAATTGCGAAGAGAATGTTACAGGATGATGCTTTATGTCTAAATCCACAGACGAATCTCCATTGACTACCAAGGTACGTGCTATTCTTGAATCTTTTAATATTCCTTTATCTGCTTATGATGCTGAAATTACTTCATTTGATGATACTGTGGCTTATTTTGATTCTGTTATTGTGTCTGCTAGTACTGAAGCTCAAAAATTAAATATGCAACTAGTTGAGACACGGAGAGAATTAGAAATAAAACAAAGCAAAGTAGATAAACTTGAATTGCAGATCAAAAATGTAAATTGTGATAGAGACAATCTTGGAAAAGATGTTAGGTTGTTACTAGCACAAAGAAATATCTACTGTAACTCTGCTAAACGATTGTATGCAAAATTAACTGCTTTACATCATTCATCAGAAATTAGCAAAGAACAACATAGGAAACTTTTACCTTTTCTTGAATATGAACGTGAAAAACTTGATGTTGTTTCGTATGATTGTGAAAACACAATTGCATAATTTGACAAAGTACCTGATGATAGATTCGCATATGGTATTGTCAAAATTGATGAATTCTTGAATGCTAATGAGTTGGTTGAAATTGTTAATGAAAGTTTGACAAAGAATGAACAAGTGAAAATCTTAAACAAAACTAAAAACTCGACTCTTGATTCTCAACTCAATTATGCTGATGTCGATGACAATTCAGATAATGTGAGTGAAATCAGTGAGATTGAAGAGGAATAAGAGGTTGATTGTTCTCAATTGTCAATCATTAATATCACATCTAAGATCAAAGGTAAAGAAATTATAGTTGATTCAATAGTAAATGATGAAAATGATAAACCCTCTACTTCACAACTTAGTGACTTTGATAATGTGGAAGTTGAAAGCTGGAAATCTGATGACACTGATGAAGAAAAAGAATAAGTGAAGGATTCGCATGAGACAACTCAACGAGTTGTTGTTGATCAAGTGTTTGGTGATACAAAAGAATTCGACAAAATTCTTAGTGACAAAGGTGCACATTATTTGGAAATTAACACTGTGGTTTATCCAAATTTTACATGCACAGATAACACAATTTTTCCAAATCAAGTTTTTGTCACAACTGGGAATGTTGAGAATATTAAACCTGAATTCAATAAAATGGTTGAAAATGATAATCAAAGGTCAACTACTAAAGGTTTCTTTGCAAATCAAAACACAGTAGAAAACAATTTGACTCAAAATTCTTATGTTTTTCAAAATCAAAAATCACCACAAAAATGGGTGGTTAAACGTCAAAAAGAAAACAAAGTTTTTGAAAAAGATGAAAAAACCAAAAATGGAAGTGAAACTAAATTCTCATGAATTCAAATTGATGGTTGGAAAGTATTCAACAGAAAATAATATTTCAAAAAGAAAAGAAAGAAAAGCAATCTTTTGGCAAGTTGTGTCAAATGATAAATCAAAAATTGAAAAAGCACAAATTTCAAAGGAAAAATCATCAAAAGTTTAAAAGGATACAAGTTTTCACAAACCAATATATTCTGTTGACAAAATTCCAAAGAGAAATATTGATAAATTTGTTCGGAAATATGAGAACATTAGAAAATTTGAGATTTCGCAAAAATTTGTGAATAATCATAAGTTTCATAATGTTGGAAAATCAATGAATAATTCATCAACTTTGAATATCAAAACTCAAGCAAAACCAAACTTTTCACCAAATCTACCAAATTTTCCAAATCCTTCAATCTCAAAACCGACCAAAGTTTCGTATACAAAAGGAAAATCTGATGTTTATACGATCAACCGTTGGCTTGAAGGGAAAGGAAAACAATATCAGAATGGGAAGTTCTCAAAGCAAAAGATCAAGACTGCATTTAACAAGTTCGTGAATAACTCTTCTACGGGTAGTTCATCATCTCATGATTCACAAGTTCCAGTTCAAAAATGGAAACCAATTATCAAAGTTGCGAATGTTGTGAAAGATGAGATGAAAGTCAATGAAAATCCAAAACTGTTGAACAACTATATTTCAATATCTAGAACTGATGATGTTGATTTAATGGATAGTGTCTCAGATAAAGTGAAAACATGGTTTTTAAATTCAAAGAATTTGTTCAAAAATACTAATGATGGACCCAATAAGTCTTGGGTTCCTAAAATTTTCCATTAAATGCAGGTGATGTGTGACGAGCAATATGATGCGAAATGGTATATTGATAGTGGTTGCTCTCGTCACACGACTGGAAGAAAGGAAAACTTGCGAGATTATAGAAGCTTGGAGAATGCTGGAGTAGTCAAATTTGGAAATAATCACAAATGTCAAGTGAAAGGATATGGAAAAGTCACAAATGGACAATTCACAGTTAACAAGGTTGCTTATGTTGAAGGTCTTAAACAGAATTTGATTAGTGTTTCGCAACTTGTTGTGGGTACTGGAAAATAGGTTGTGTTTAATGAAGAAGGAAGTATCATTTCAAATGAGAAGACAAATGAAGTACTTCTCAAATCCAAAAGATATGGTGATATGTTTACACTGGACATCAAACCAATCGTGGGCAAACCTGCTATGTGTTTACTATCAAAGTCATCTAATGATGTCAGCTGGCTTTGGCATAGAAGATTGTCACATTTGAATTTTCGCAATATTAACAAACTTGTCACTGAAGATTTAGTTCGAGGTTTACCTGTACTAAAATTTGACAATGATACTTTGTGTGCAGCTTGTGAACAAGGAAAACAACATAGAAAAGGTCATCCAATTGTGATAGATTCAAAAATCCTGGAACCATTGGAACTTCTGCACATTGACTTATGTGGACCGTCGACTATTACTACAATCAATAAAAAGCGGTACATTTTAGTTATTGTTGATGATTTTTCTCGATTCACATGAGTATTTTTTCTCAGGTTAAAATCTGAAGTTGCTCAAACGATGATTGATTTTATCAATAAGATTGAGATTAGTCTTAAAAAGAGTGTTCGCAAAATTAAAAGTGATAATGGTTCTGAGTTTAAAAATCAAACACTTGATTCATTTCTCATAGGCAAAGGAATTTCGCATAATTTCTCATCACCATATACTCCACAACAAAATGGTGTTGTTGAAAGAAGAAATCGATCTCTATGCGAAGCAGCCAGAATCATGTTAGCATATGCGAATCTACCTCAATATCTTTGGGCTGAAGCAGTTTCTACTGCATGCTTTACTCAGAATCGATCATTCATTCATCGAAGATTCAATGTTACTCCATATGAAATAATCAACAATAGAAAACCTAATGTCAAATTCTTTCATGTTTTTGGTTGCAGGTGTTTCATAATGAATCTCAAAGATAATTTGACAAAGTTCCAAGCTAAAGTTGATGAAGGCATATTCTTAAGATATTCACAAAATTCAGTTGCATATAGGGTGCTAAACAAGCGAACAAGAAAAGTTGAAGAAACTTTCAACTTAACTTTCGATGATTACTATCTTAAACAAACAGATAGTAAATTTGAAAATAAATCAATTCTTGTTGATTCAGATACTCAAATTGATAATTCTGAAATAAATGATTTTGATTATGACTTAATTTTCGGAATTCATGACAGGGCAATTGATGCGGAAACTAATGCTCCTGATAATCAAACATCAGAATCCTCAAAACATACTGATGATTCAACAGTCACTACAAGTTCAATATCTTGCGAAAGTGTGCCTGAAGTTTGTATGGAGGGGGAGCATACGATTAACAATGAACACAGACAGCAAACTTTCGAGAGGGAGAATGAAAATATGAATCATCAAGTTGAGGGGGAGCATTCACAATCTCAACAAAATCATCAAGTTGAGGGGGAGCATTCGCAATCTCAACAAAATCATCAAGTTGAGGGGCAGCATTTCGCAATGTTCCAGCTCCTGTTTCTCCAGGTTCAAAGCGAAAACGAGCTCAGGAAGTTGCGAAGCATATGCAACAAACACTTTTCAAGAAACGCAAGTTGATTATTCGCAATGAATCCTCTGATGAAGAAGTTGTTCCAGAGGCTCCACCTGTTTCTGTTATGGTAACTGTTTCTCTTCCATCTGTTTCCATTCCTATTACTTCGCAAAATTCCACAACAACCTCTATTCTACTTGAAGTAGTCACTACCAAATCAGTTTCTGAGGAGGTACCTACTTCTGATAAGGTTGTCAACGTATCTGATACGGGGGCACCTATCACAAGTGTCGAAACCACATTAACTATCAGCTTATCTACTTCTTTACCCATCTCTTCTGCGAATATATCTACTTCATTACCACCATTTTCTCTTCCAACCACTACACTCACTACTTCATCAATTTTTGATCATCCTTTACAAAATCCATTTACAACCTTATTTCCATCACAATCACCCGAAACTCCTCAATCTTCACAACCTATGTCTGATGATGAAACCGAAGGAGGAGATTTTGGAGGGACTTTTGAGGCACTACATTTCGATTCAGAGGAGGAGGAGATACCTGATCATATGCTTATGTCAGGTAAGCAATTCAAAATCCTGAACAGAAAATTAAATACCATTATTCAGTCACAAGCTGATTCTGGTTCAAAATAAACAATGACGGGATTGGAAGTGGAATATCTGATTAAATAAGCTGAGAAGAGAATACTTGACAAAGTATATCAATCAGACAAAAAGAATGAGCTTCGCATTAAAGCTTAAGGGAGTTCGTTCAATGGCGTTGTCAATGAATTGAAAAATATTGCAAAAGAACGTCATGTTCTTTTTGTACAAGATGTCAAGAAGGTTAGGGAGGATGTCAATTTTAAAGTTGAAGAATTAAAGCAGGAACTTGCGAATGACCTTCGTGATATTACTTCTCAACATTTGGAAGTACAAAAGAGAGTTGATGTGCTGGCTACGGCCCTAAACAAAGTTATCACTGATTCCCAATCTCCTACTATGATTCTTGAAGCCAATAAAAAAGAAAACAAGGAGAAATTTGATAAGTTAATTCAGTTGGTGACTGAATTGAAAACTTTGGTTTCGCAACCTACCTCTCAGACAATTCTCACTCCTGAATACTTGTCGCTAAAAGTCAATACTTTGGAACAAGCTATTCAGAAGACATTAGCTCCAATTGCGAACTTTACTTCTTTATTGCCAAAGAATGCCCCACCTGCTTTCACAGGGGTGCAAGGGGGAGAGAAGAAAGCAAGTAAAGAGGATGATGCGAAGACAGTGGGGAAGGTGATATCCACTCAACTCAAAACCACTCTGCCAGAATTCTCGAAACCAATTTCCTCAACTGTAACAACAACAAAACCAATTTCCATTTCCAAAGGAATCACAATTGGTTCAACAGATGGAGGTAGTTCGAGTGCGAAACCTTCAACTGAGAATACAGGGAAAGGAAAAGGGATATCATATGAAAAATTGAAAGAGGAAAAGAAAGCAGAAGCAGAAGCTGAAATGGAAAAATTAAGACATGTGCAGAGTATCATGAGACAAAGGGAAAGTGATCCACCAACAATGAACAAAGGTGATCCTGTGAAGTTATATTTGTATGAAACAATTGAATCCAAAGTGTTGGGGAATCACTTATATGAGTTCGAGAAAAAGCCAAGGAAGAGTTATGATGTTGCGAACTCTGATAGAAGCCAACTTGATTTTCCGATAAACGAGATGATGTTTATCACGACGCAGTACAAGATAAGTGAAAATTTTGAAAATGTTGATGAATACACTTATTAAGATAAGATTTCATGCTGTACTTGCGAAGGATCAAGATGAAGTGTGGTCTCTAATGAAGATCAAGAAAGTTGTAACAATAAAGAAGGATGTGATGTTTGAAGACATGCTTCAAAACTTTCGATATTTTGTGGTTAGAGCAAACAACAAGGCATTCGACTTCACCATTGCTGATTTTCCCTTAATGAATCTAAATGATCTCATTCAAGTGGCATCCATTCTCAAAGACATGCAAGATAACAAGCTGAAAGGATATGATACTGGTGTATTCAGATTTGGTTTCGCACATATCAAGATATTCATAGATAACTACTATGATTGCATGGCGTTGACTAATGAAGAACTTGCAGTGGGTCTTGGAAGAAAAGTTATAGTTGCTTGGGAACCAACCTTACCTCAATATGAGTTAAGGAAGTATGCTGATGGAGAAATTTGTCTGAAACCATTTGGAATGGTTTTCAAAGGAAAGGATACAAAAGGAAAGCCCAAGAAATTTTTGTTCAAAGTCTCTGAGGTTGAAAGATATACTTCTTCACAATATACGAATTTTATTGTTCGTATGAATAACTGCAAGAAGAACAATGAAGGAGACAAGAAGGAGCTTAAGAAGATAATTACTTGGTATTCTGAAATTCGAAGAACTATGCACTCTGCTATTCAACATCTCACAAACTGAATAGTTTCAACTGTGTACAAAGGGGGAGATTGTAGAGTCTATGTGTTGTAAAAGTCGAAGTGTTAGTTTCTTTAGTTTCGCATATTAGTTATTTTACTAAGTCACATTTTGTGCGAAGTGTATTGTAATAGACTTAGTATATTTTTTGTTCACTCAGGTTCCCTATAAATAGGGAATGAGGTTAGAAGTAGAATGGGCTTGTCACGAGTATTCATTCTGCTTACTTTTTAATCAGTTCTTTATCAATATAATATCTGATTAATATTTACTCTCATTATTCATACTTTTCAATCATTCATTCATAATTGCTTTCATAATCTCGATAACAATTCTCTTCAATTTCTTGAAAAGAAACCATGTATTTTCCATACTTATGCTAAATAAGTATTGTTCATGTAACGTATATTACTATGTAAATATATCGTTGTTATCTACTTGCGAGTTTTATGACCATGCTAACTGATATGGCACGAATCGGGTGCTAGTATACTCTATGAATTTGTCACTCGTAGACCTTCCGGTCCTACTGTAGCTAACAACAAGGTGCGGGATTGTTAGTCCCGTATAGATCAATACACGAACTTACGCTCTCCCTCAAGGAGACTCTGGCTCATAAAGGCAGTCTTCCACTAGTACATGTAATTATACCCAAAGACGTGTCTCTCAAACTAGATTAATGACTTTACAAGTACTAATATGGAAAACCCTTTTTATAAATAACAGAGAAGTTTATAAAAGATAAGTTTGTAAAACCATTTGATGAATTCCCAAACTATAGTTATTATAGTTTGTATGTTTGTATATGTATAACCATGTATTGAATTCCCAAACTATACCCATTATAGTTTGTATGTTTGTATATGTATAACCATGTATTGAATTCCCAAACTATACCCATTATAGTTTGTATGTTTGTATATGTATAACCGTGTATTGAACTGCCAAACTATACCCATTATAGTTTTGTATGCTTGTTATGTACTTTGATTTATGTATTAATATGAAAACTATGTGATTACGCATGTAAGTTGAAAACATCGCTTATGCTCAGCATGTTACAAAAAGGGATGAAGTATATAAATATTTTATAAAACATGGAAAGTCCTTTGGTTGTGTGGATTGCATAAGTTTTAAACTTGTTGAAATTCTTATAGTATCATGTTTACAAAATCATTTGTATTTGGCTTGTATCCCCCCCTCGAAAACATGAAAAATAGTAAAAGCAAAGGGGTATGAACTCACCATTAGTCGTGTGTAAGCGTCGAATCAACGAACTGGAAACGAAGACCCTCGAGTTGTTTAATCTGACAATTAACGGAATCCTAATAACAATTAAATACATATATGTATCTAAATTAGCGACCTTGTTAAATAAAGTGTTAGAAAAACACTTGCTTTCGGTTAAGGAATGTTACCGGGACTTGATTGAATTGAGGAAACGGGTTTTTCACCACTTAAGAGGTGTGTACAGCTGTAAATAGGGGTTTACGGCCGTGAAAAGTGGCTTACGGCCAAACAGGCAGTTTACGGCCATGAACGGTTTATGGCCGTGAACTCCTCTTTGAAGGGTTTACGGCCCTTGCAGATTTGAAGGGTGGATGGCCATGCACTAAAAAACAAGGGTGTTTGATTTTGAAGAAAACGTGTTCCAGATGCTCCAAATCGACCCCAAATGACGATTTTTGATGATTTTTGGGAGAATAAGGGTGTTTTTGGGAGTTTACGGTCAAGAGTCTAGAGAGAGAAGGAGAGAGTTTCTGGCCAGAAAAGTCTAAATGAAGGGTAGGGACTCGTATTTATAGGGAATTTTCATGGTCGATGGTGGGGTCCACCTGGCACCAACCGTAAACGAGTGTACAGCCGTACACGGTTTACAGCAGTAAACTCACTTAGGCCGAAAATTTTCTAGTTTTTCAAGGAACTTCGGGGTTTTCGCACGATTTTGGTTCCGACTCGTATATAAAATTTAATTAATTTTATAAAACTAGTTTATTTTCTAACCAAGAAGTTTGACGGAAGCTCAATATAATAATATAAATTTTAAATTTTATTAACGGAAATCGGTAAATGGAAATCGAAAAAGGTTCGGGTTGTCACAGAGTTACTCATCGTCTCCATTAAGAAACCACCATACCCTACAACCTCATCTGGACCAACACCAACGATTCCATCCAGGAGTTCTGGTTACCATCCCCCCACTATTCTGATCAACGCCTGATTTGTTAATGGTGATGACGATCTTACTTACCTCCATGGCCTAATGATATTGGTCCTTAAAAAAAAAATACAAGAATTGGATGTAATTACAGGGAGCATCATCGACCGTGTCCATTTGCTTGGTTTCGTTAATGGTGAAATCGAATGAGCCCTAACACTAGTGGGTTCCAACATCAACTCCAAGGTTAAGCTTATATGGAGTTGCAAATCAATGGACTTTTTAGTTCCAAGATTAATTTTATGTTCAAATTGGTTTCCAAATGATTGAAAATAAGGTACTTTCATCTTACTTTATACTTCGTTCCTTTCTGAATGGTTAATATGTGTGTGATTTTTAACGATCCCAAAACTTCTAAAACTGTTTATTATTGCGTTCAAGTACATTCTCATTTTCTATTATTGATTTCAAATGCAAAAGATCCCTATCAAATTAATTTTATGAATTGTCACTTTTGAGATTAAAGTGGATGGCATCACCATGTTATTCCAGTGAGAAAACAAAGCTGAAAAATTTGGGAACATTGGGTAACAAAATAGTATTTAATTTGGAATATGAGGCATAATTATGGTATTTGAAAAGAAAATGAATTTGATTTTCTAGTTTCGAGGGAAAAGATAATAAAATGTTTAGAGAAGCAACTATGTAATGGGTTATAAAATCTATGTACTAAAGCTAACGTGTAAAGGGCTTAGAACCTTAAAGGATAAAACACTTAAATAAAGATGTTATACTTCTTTATAACAATTTTGATCCAATGTTGAATCTTTGTTAATTAGGATGAAAACTTGTAATTACATGCAACAAAACTTAAATAATCTTTCGACTAAAAGACCCAACCCTACAACGGTTAGAGTCGGACACGAGCTACGTGTCACACCCCCAAACCGGAACGACGGAATCGTTTGGGGGTGGCTGACGTCATGCGTAGTATCACAACAATTGTATCATAACAAGCATAGTAAACACAACCAGACATTGAATACATATATGAAAAGGGTTTACATTGTTTAATACATAGTTTTGTTCATATCAAAAGTAAAATAGTAAAGACGCGACTCTAATGCTCTGACTTCTCCGAACTCCTGGAAGTACCTGTCTACTAATTCCTTCAGAATACAAGCAGTTTTGAAGAATATCAGCATAAAGCTGGTGAGTTCATAAACGTTTAGTCTTTGGTGAAAAAATGTTGTTTTATCCTTTTGAAAAGTGTTCCTCAAGAAAATCCTATATTTTCTTATGAAAAACGTTTTTGAAATCCCATTCCTTCCATGACTTCCAGATTCGTACAAGATATGTACAATCCAAGGAGTTGTGGAATGAATATGAATATCTGTTTGTTGTAAAATAGTCCGTTTTGAATATTCGGTTTATCTCGGGAAAATCCTATATTTTCCTTAACGTTTGATGGTTGATTATCCGTTTTAAACTGAGGTTTGCAAGTATCTACCAAACTCGTGTTGATAAAAGCAGTTTTCTTTTAAAAACCCTGGTTGCACCCAGAGAGGTATACTAGCTTTAAAAACTAAATAAAAGAAAACCATGATGAACTAAGTCCTAAAAATATTATTATTAATACCCTTCAGTAATTAAATCGGTTATTACTTTGAGGTTAGTTCACTTGATTCATTATTACAAAAGTAAATCTCTGGTACCTAGGTTTGAGTTTCATGACCATAACTGACTGGATATAGCCCGCAACGGCCTGTATCCTTAATGACTTTGTCACCCGCTGACCTGCTGGTCCGACTGTAGCTAGCAGTGAGGTGCGAGATTGTCAGTCCCGTATAGATCTATACACAACAGTCACATTCTCCCTACAAGAGATTCTGGTCACGAGTGCTACTCCTCCACTCTGTTTCTTGTGGTGAGTGTTACCAAGGACGTGTCTCAAAACATAGCCTAATAAATTTACAAGTAATAATACCGAAAATCCTGTTTATGATTTTCATGAATCCTTTATAAAATAATACATTTTACTATATGATTCACAAGTTCATTGTTCTAGTTTTGAAGATTGTTTCTACATGTTGATTTCTTAATCGGTTGGTAAAACTGTTTTCCGTGTTAAAAGCATACTGAGAATATAATTATCTTAAACAAAATAATATATTTTGGCACAAGTTTCCTTGTACTGTTGCTTGTACTCCCCCCTTGAAAACATGAAAAAATCGAAAAAAGCGTAGGGGTATTAACTCACCTCGGGTGATGTGAATGAAGGATCGACACGAAATGTTGGATGTTCAAGTGAAGCCTTGAACACAATTTGATCCTAAATTACATGCAATGACACATAAAGGAGTCAAATGGAGGTATTTCACTACTAAATGTGATGGAGAACCACTCTAGGAACTTGGGACTACTTGTACTAAGTGTTAGATCCCTAAAGGATTACATGAGGTGGGTGTATGGCCACCTTTACGGTGTGTGCGGCCCAGCTGTGTGTGCGGTCGTACACCCCACACAAAGATGTCCAAAACGTCAAATCTAGGGTGTGGCAAGGCTAGGTTCATGTCCAACTCAAATATGGAAGGCCAACTCTCACTTTGGAGGGTCTTTTAGGAGTGTGCAGCCAACCTTATGAAGGTGTGCAGCCGCACTCCTTCAAGAGATGAAGAACATGATGAAATTTGATGAATCAAGGGTTAGATCAATGGGTCCTTCATGTATGATAAGCTAGGTGATGAAAAACTCACGTTTTTGAGGCCTTGAGAGCATTCTTGGATAAAGTTTTTAGAGAGAGAAAGTAGAGTGCAGTCAAAATGAAAGGAGTGAGTGAAGGGGTCACCCTATATAAGTAGGGATGAGTGTGTGGCTGGAGGATGGGTGTGCGACCATACACTCAGGTGTGCGGCCACACACTCATGTGTGCGGCCATACACTCGGATGTGCGGCCACACACTCATGTATGCAGCCATACACTTGGGTGTACGGCCAAACACTCATTTGTGCAGCCATACACTCGGGTGTGTGGCCACACACTCATGTGGGCAACCATACACTCGGGTGTGTGGCCACACACTCATGTGTGCAGCCATACACTCGGGTGTGCGGCCACACACTCCTTTTGATGGAGTGGTTGGCCTATTTGGAACCCTAAATCTTAAACCAACCCATCCCTAATTGAAACTTTGGTTGTACAAGGCTTTAGATCATCCAAACAGGCTCAAAACAATGCTAGAAGATAGCTGAAACGAGTTTATCATTGATAGAATTGGCTAAGTGTATAGGATAAAAGTCTTGGGTTGTCACATCCTCCCCCGGTTAGAGGGAATTTCGTCCCGAAATTCAAGAATAAAGTGGTAACTCGTGGGCTTGGAAAAAGATGGGGTACTTTTGTTTCCTTGGATTCTCGTGCTCCCAAGTGAATTCAAGTTCTCGTTTGGTATCCCAGTGAATCTTCACTATCTGGATACGACGTTCGTATCGTGCGCTGGACTTCCTGGTCCATGAGTTCAAATGAATCCTATATGATGTGTAGACTCTCGTTTAACTCGATATTTTCGAGGGGAATCGGAAGTATCTCATCGGACAGACATTTATTTAGGTTTGACACGTGAAAGACAGGATGTATGTTGCTAAGTTCTCGAGATACCCTTGCTAACCCGGTCGGAGGCAATGATTACAGGTATCCCATGAAAACATATTACTTCTCAAAGGTATACATAGGTGAGTCTCTCCTTTTTGTACTTGGGCTCTCGCTGGATATTTCAGCGGATCTTCACTGTCGTATCCACTGGTTCTGATTCATACTCTTCGTATGAATACCTTCAGGTTTCGAAGAGATGAATTTTTTCGAAGTTTGCATCTAATTGTCATTACGAGTGACGGGAGTTTTGCGATCGAACGTTTTAAGACAAAAGGGTTTGGTATAACATAGACTCAATTGAACTAAACAAGATGACGTCGTAGAATCGTGTGTTAAGTTTGTCTAGAAAGTTCGTTTTGTTAGCACATTGGTGCCTCTGGGTGAATAGCTCTGGTGTTTGTTGTGTTTGATTCGAAGTTAACAGGTACTACTTACATGAGGGTTTTGATGTCTTGAAACTATGACTTTCATGAACTGGTTCTTACTAGATCTCTCTATGATCGTTTGGTGTACACAAGCCGTGTATAATTACAATTGAACTTAAAGTATTCACTAAATTGTCATAACTTACTCATTGGGGGCTTTAAATCTTATAAGAATGTCGTGATTTAATTTGGACGAGGAAATAATCACGATTATAAGTAATTATAGGGGTTTTCGAAAACGTACCAAAACATAGCATGGTTCTTTGATGCTTCCTCATTCTCTGAGGTCAGACTCCTGCTGTTTCCCCATTGTTCTTCTCTGTTGGACATTCTCTTTTGAAATGTCCTAAACTTTCACAGAGGTAACAGGTTGGACCTGTCCCAACATTGGTATTCGGAGTGATGAACTTGACTAGGGTTCTACAACTGCGGGAGGTGTGTTCCTTCCTGTTGCATTTGGTGTAATGCTTCACTCGGCAGACTCCATGATGATGGTAGTTGCATTTTCTGCAGTGCGGGAGATTTCCACAGTAGGGTATGGTTGGTGTGGGAACAGCAGGGATGACTGGGGTATTGACCGTCCCAAACCGTTGCCTCTCAGTAGGTCTTTGGGTTGAACAACTTCCTTTGAACTTTCGTTTTAGAAGGTTAGGTGTGTCCTTTCTAGTAGGCACTTGTTGTTGAGATTGGTTAATACCAAGATTCGGATTACCGTTAACACTTCCACCCACATTCGTGTTGTTAGTGTTAAGAACAGTTAGGGCGGATGCCACCGTTGCTGTGCAGTAGCTTGGAACGTAGTTAAATCCATCTGAAGGATTGGGGTCTTACCGGTGGGTTGGTTACGTTTCTTTGGAGGCATGATCTGCTACATGTCAAGAAAAGAAGATTGTGAGCAACAATGGTTGCCTCTGGATGTACTCTAAATGTTTATCTATGCATTTGGATTTTCCGTTTTGCTATCTGACTCTCAGTGATTCGACCCACATCCCTATGTTGTGGTTTTAGCAAAGATAGAAAAGATCCGAACACAATAGAATTCACATACAATAAATTTATGAACTCCTGGTTGCTCAGCTCATTGAGCTGGCTGGATAACTCTCACATTTTCATCGTCTCTAGATGATATGAAGGGTTAGCTATAAGGGTAGCTCCGGGGATCAAGTCGACACAGGATTCAACTTGACGCTTGAAAGAAATCCCTGGAGTGTCTTTGGGGAAGACATCAGGAAACTTTCAGACTTCGAAGATGCTCTCGAGGTCTTTAATTTTTTGCGTCTCATTGTCAACATGAGCCAGGAATGCATAGCATTCCTTCCGAAGATGCTCCTAGGCTTGACGCAGGAAATGATACGAAGGTTCGAAAAATCTTATCACTGAGACCAGTGAGGATTTCGTTGAAGGGAAGATTGAGATGACTCGCTTCCTCGAAGCAAAGGATATCATCATGATTTGAGGCTTAACCATTTCGTGCCGATTAGGATATCGAAGCTGATACGAAATTGATGGGGAAAAGGAATAATTGTCTAAGTACATCTTATAATTCACGTTTTGAGGACAAAGAGTGATGGGACCTTGATAAAGTTGCTTACTTTTCATGCTATCGATCTAAGGTACACTTTTGACAATGAAAATCTTTAACTGAAATATGATAGTTGCCACCATTTTCGATATCAAGATTACACAGAGTTTGAAAAATTTGACCTAGGAGTAGGTCTACCACATACCAACAGAGGAACAATTTGACAACATAAAGAACTAGCAAATCGGTACTTGCAAGGCAAGAATGTCTACAGAGAAAGGAGCTACTTGGAACATAAATAGGAAAGATATTCTTTAGACCAAAAGGAAGGACAAGTAGAATATTTCCTACTGGCGACGGGCACTTCTAGGGCGGAACCTTAGGTTAGTGAACTGGCGCTCCATTTCAAGCAGGCGACTCTCGTATACTGATTGGCGTGCTCGGAGCTCTACGACCTCAGCTCGAGTTGTATCTAGCTCTCGCTGTTGGGCTTTGTTGTCTCTAAAAATCCTCCCATAAGCAACCTCGAGACTGTGAATATGGTTTGTGTTGGCATCCGAGTCTGCCTCGAGTTCCACAGTTCGTTGAATGGCCGCCTTGTTCATTTAGACATTGCGGGCTAGTCGACGGACTATGATCGGAAGGGCTCTGTCTGCGGAGCCTCCCTCATTCATGTTGTAGAGGGGTTGTCCTTGTTCGTGACTCCATCTATCCAAGCTTCCAACCCACATAGGCGTTGGGCCTTCGAACTCAAGTCGGGGGTTAGGATTTGGTATCGAGGCTACTGGTGGTAGGTTCTCGACTTTAGGTTCTGGGTCGACCTCTTCGGGGAATTGTTCTGCGAAGTCATCGTCCAAGGGAATTTCATGATTTTCTTCTAGCTCTGCCTCGATCCATCCAACATTTCCTTGGTTGGGAAAATACTGGTCGCCAGGGAGATGGAATCCGGCCATGCTATCTATGCGAGATAAGGGGTAAAGGGATAGTTATTAGGCATCGAATCTATTAATATTTCCAATATATTATAGTTTCATGATTGATTTTTGAGGGATGGATTCCTGGGTAAGTTTTCGGTTCGATCGTTATAGCATCCTAAAATACTCCTATAGTATTTTAACCCTTATGTTCGGTTCTAGAACTCTTCTGGTATCTAGGTAAGTTTTAGGCTTGTTGCAACACCATAGTTACTCCCAAGCACATGTTGGTCGTGTCTCGAATGAATATAGTTGATCAGGCTATATTGACCCTACACATGATTACATAACTGCCCAGGTTTAACCGCAGTGTCCAACATCCAAATACTTTTGTTTTGTTCTACTTACGACACAAATTCTAATATTCAGGTATACTTTTATACTTTTATAAAAATACTTGTATTTTCGAAAGTATACTTTTTAGTTTAGTGCACTTAGGCCCCTTAGTATTTATAGTTGTATACCATGTAAGGTTCGGTATACTTAGTTCGCTATAAACAAGAGCTTTGATACCAATCTGTCACACCCCCAAACCGGAACGATAGAATCGTTTGGGGGTGGCTAACGTCATGCATAGTATCATAACAATTGTATCATAGCAAGCATAGTAAACACAACCAGACATTGAATACATATACGAAAAGGGTTTACATTGTTTAATACATAGTTTTGTTCATATCAAAAGTAAAATAGTAAAGACGCAATTCTAATGCTCCGACTTCTCCGAACTCCTGGAAGTACCTGTCTACTAATTCCTTCAGAATACAAGCAGTTTTGAAGAATATCAGCATAAAGCTAGTGAGTTCATAAGCGTTTAGTTTTTGGTGAAAAAAAATATTCTTTTATCCTTTTGAAAAGTGTTCCTCAAGAAAATCCTATATTTTCTTATGAAAAGCGTTTTTGAAAGCCCATTCCTTCCATGACTTCCAGATTCATACAAGATATGTACAATCCAAGGAGTTGTGGAATGAATATGAATATCTGTTTGTTGTAAAACAGTCCGTTTTGAATATTCGGTTTATCCCGGGAAAATCCTATATTTTCCTTAACGTTTGATGGTTGATTATCAGTTTTAAACTGAGGTTTGCAAGTATCTACCATACTCGTGTTGATAAAAGTAGTTTTCTTTTAAAACCCTGGTTACACCCAGAGAGGTATATTAGCTTTAAAAACTAAATAACAGAAAACCGTGATGAACTAAGTCCTAAAGATATTATTATTAATACCCTCCAGTAATTAAATTGGTTATTACTTTGAGGTTAGTTCACTTGATTCATTATTACAAAAGTAAATCTCTGCTACCTAGGTTTTGAGTTTCGTGACAATAACTGACTGGATATAGCCCGCAACGGCCTGTATCCTTAATGACTTTGTCACCCGCAGACCTGCCGGTCCGACTGTAGCTACCGGTGAGGTGCGGTATTGTCAGTCCCGTACAGATCTATACAAAACAGTCACGCTCTCCCTACAAGAGATTCTGGTCACGAGTGCTACTCCTCCACTTTGTTTCTTGTGGTGAGTGTTACCAAGGACATGTCTCAAACATAGCCTATCAAATTTACATGTAATAATACCGAAAATCCTATTTATGAATTGCATGAATCCTTTATAAAATAATACATTTTACTATATGATTCACAAGTTCATTGTTCTAGTTTTGAAGACGGTTTCTACATGTTGATTTCTTAATCGGTTGGTAAAACTGTTTTCCATGTTAAAAGCATACTGAAAATATAATTATCTTAAAAAAATAATATATTTTGAGCACAAGTTTCCTTGTACTTTTGCTTGTATTCCCCCCTGAAAACATGAAAAACTCGAAAAAAGCATAGGGGTATGAACTCACCTCGGGTGATTTGAATGAAGGATCGACACGAAAAATTGGATGTTCAAGTGAAGCCTTGAACATGATTTGATCCTAAATTACATGCAATGACACATAAAGGAGTCAAATGGAGGTATTTCACCAGTAAATGTGATGGAGAACCACTCTAGGAACTTGGGACTACTTGTACTAAGTGTTAGAGTCCTAAAGGATTGCATGAGGTGGGTGTATGGCCACCTTTAAGGTGTGTGCGGCCATGGGTGTGTGGCCAGGCTCTGTGTGCGATCGTACACCCCACACAAAGATGTCCAAAACGTCAAATCTAGGATGTAGCAAGGCTAGGTTTATGTCCAACTCGAATATGGAAGTCCAACTCTCACTTTGGAGGATCTTTTTGGAGTGTGCGGCCAACCTTATGAAGGTGTGCAGCCGCACTCCTTCAAGAGATGAAGAACATGATGAAATTTGATGAATCAAGGCTTAGATCAATGGGTCCTTCATGTATGATAAGCTAGGTGATGGAAAACTCACGTTTATGAGGCCTTGAGAGTGTTCTTGGATGAAGTTTTTAGAGAAAGAAAGTAGCGAGAGAAAGTAGAGTGCAGTCAAAATGAAAGGAGTGAGTGAAGGGGTCACTCTATATAATTACGGATGAGTGTGCGGCCACACACTTGTGTGTGCGGCCACACACTCATGTGTGCGGCCACACACTCATGTGTGCGGCCATACACTCGGGGTGTGCGGCCACACACTCTTGTGTGCGGCCATACACTCGGGTGTGCAGCCAGACACTCATGTGTGCAACCATACACTCGGGTGAGCGGCCACACACTCATGTGTGCAGCCATACACTCAGGTGTGCGGCCACACACTCATGTATGCAGCCATACACTCGGGTGTGCGGCCACACACTCCTTTTGATGGAGTGTTTGACCTATTTACAACCCTAAATCTTAAACCAACCCATCCCTAATTCAAACTTTGGTTGTACAAGGCTTTAGATCATCCGAACAGGCTCAAAACAATGCTAAAAGATAGCTGAAACGAGTTTATCATTGATAGAATTGGCTAAGTGTACAACATAAAAGTTTCGGGTTGTCACACTACGCAATAGGGCCGAATCAATCATTCTAAAATCATTTAGCATTTGCATCATGTAAGTTAACTTATTAATTTAATAGTTAACTCACATCAATATGATCTCTACAAAGTACAAAGCAAACAACATTTGAGCAGTGAAACTGACTCGCACTAAGACACCATAAAAAGAAATCAGGCAGATCCTTACACAAAATTCCTGACTACTAGGCCCAAGCATCTAGGATACACATACATCATGTATTTACTCTCTCAAGAGTGGCTAACCACTCCTCAATTGGCCCGCTACACCCATACTCACTCATGAAACTTCCACCAACCCTGTAGCCACTCGTTCATACTAATCATACATAATGATGGATCTTATAGACAGTCGAATACTTGACTCTACCCTAAGCCCTTAATCAGAAAAGAATAGGATACAAGGCTAAATCAAACATTCTCAGGCTATAAAATATTTGTTATGTACAATTATGATGCACACACACTAAGCAACTAAAGTAATGATGTCAATTTCATCTCGAATACATTAAATTCTCCTAGGCTATCAGGCATCATACATTAGGCAATTCTAGCATGCAATTCCTGAAGATCATTAGCAAATAATAGTGTGGGTATCTTGGGGAAAACTTTCTTGCTTCGGCTGATCGTACACATCTCATCCTTCCTTGGTTACTTTTGAAATAATTTGAATTTAATTTGAAAACTTCCATAGATCCTTAGTATGAGTCTACATTCACACGGATGCTCATCCAATTCTCTAAAACTAGGGCTTTGATACCAACTTGTAATGACCCAGAAATCATAGAATTTTTTTCAAAGATAACCCATTTCATCCGTAAAGTGTTTACAAAACCATTGTTTCAAAAGTATGATTAAGAATCAGAGTATCCCAAGATTCAATGTCATAAAAGTAGGAAGATGTGCACGATCATACCTTCGCTTTCCCACGAGCCTATCAAGTACCTGAAACTGTAAGCCAAAGTTTAGTGAGTTCCCTCAAAGTACCATCACACAACACAACATACAATAACATGCAAATATGAGCCTTCAGCCTGACTGGATAGCCTCGTAGGGCCTACAACCTATCTGGATAGCTTTTCGAGCCCTTGGAATGACTGGACCGCCTCACAAGGCCTACAGTCTGTTTGGATTGCTCTTCGGGCGTTCAACTTGACTGGATTGCTCGTAGGGCCTACAACCTATCTAGACCGCCCCGGGTGTCTTGGCCTTCAACAAAAAGTAGGACCGCCTCAACCTAACCACAATATGTCGACATATGTAATAGATAAACATAAACATATAACCAACAAATACAGATAATAATATAAATCTACTAATAAGTCATATACTAGCATAATACTATCCTATAACCAGGATACATAATCTAGTGGCCCAACATTGGTGCCTTCGACCCACGGGTACAATGAGGAAAACTCACATCTTAGTCCGACGAGTAGCAGAAAAGTACACAACATCAAGTACAACTCCAATGCCAACTCTATTGATCAAATAAATGAAACTGGTGACCTTAAGCTTAATTAATAATCCCAAAAGACCTAAAATACCCTAACTACCCTGAGGGCAACCTTGGTCAAAAGGTCAAAATTAACAAACCAGCCGAGTCAACCCAGCTGAGTCAACCCAATTGAATATGTTGGGCATACTCAGATGTACGCGGGGCGTGCTCCTCTTGACCAAGAAGTCGAGGGTTTGACTGCATACGTGCAACATACCATTTGGTACCCCCGGCATACACACCTGCACTACTAGAAAAACAGCCTTTTACGACGCGCAAATAATGACACACACTGATAGAGGTCGGACATTTGTGCGTGCCCTAAAAATTAATGTCAGTTTTCAAAAATTTGAAGGATAGAGGACATGCATTTGTGCATGGCCTAAAATTAGTGTCAAACAAAACAAAATTAAGAACACGGAGGGCGCTTATTTTAAGTGTGTGTCATCTACAAATGTCGCTTTATATTTTTTTAACTAAATGCGTGTTTTTAAAGAGGGATCCTCTAAAATTCTAAAATTTTGAATACCCCGCTTCTGCACTCTCTCCTCTGGATCGCCTTATCTCTTGTAGAATCGCACAGAGCCATTCTCTCCCTCCCATCTCTCTCTAACCCTAGAGACAACCACTGGCCATTCATGAAGATGTCTTCTTACCCTTTACTTCTTCCTTGCTCTATATTTTTGACTTTCGTCGGAGCTATCTTCTTCTCCCCCGCTGCTATCTTCTTCTTGCTCCATATAATAAAATCTGTGACCAAACAATTAGGCTCACTTCTTATTTTGCTTATCCGTCTCCCACAAAACCCTAGTTTCTATCACCACTTTTTTTCCCTCACCGACAATCTCAGCTAAACCTTATTCTTATGTTCTCTTCTTATATAAGTTCTTAAACCCCGCTTCAAAGAACTAGGGATGCGGACCTCACAAAATCCTTCATATAACCGACGATTGGGGGTCTGTGACTCTTCACGTTGACAACGCCCTGCTGCAACTCACGATGGGGCCCGACGGTGAAGCAATTACATAACATGGTTGCCTACTCTAGTGTCCTACATGTTCTGTGTGGGAGGAGGGTAAGAGGATGAAGAGGTGGAAGATTTTCAAAAGTCAAGGCTGAAGAAGGAGAAAAAGATTCAACGGTACGTATTTACTTTCCTATTCATCTTCTCCCTCTCTATCTTCCCGTAAATACAAAATTAATCCCACCATTTAATTAGTGAATTAGGGGTTAGGGTTTGGAGTGACGTCCATATCTCGATCCAACCTCCTTGTAAGCCTTCTGCTTTCTCTTGCTTTTACTACAATATTCACAGAAACACATAACTATGAGTTCAAAGTACACCCTTATATTATACATAGTGTACCATAATCATTGTCACAACTCCTAATTTTAGACCCAACATGGTCTAAACCCTAACCAAGTACTAGTGTAATCCGTGTTGCAACCTTGATTGCATGGTGTCCTCTATAGCCTTAGGGCTTGTTTATAGAGTTAACAAAGAAGTATAGAAAGAAACCTAAACTAAAATAGGAAGGTATAATCCAACACTTGGTAAAAGATCAAGGTTTAAAACATAAAATAACCTTCATAAGGGAGTTCACGGCCAAAGAGTTCTAGAATAAAATAGTTCACAACCAATATTTCACTCCAAGGGAGTGTTCACGGTCCAAAAGTCACTCCAAAATGGAGTTCACGGTACAAAATCAAAGTATCAAGCGTGTTGATGGTTTAGGGAATAAATTCAAAGTAGTTTACAAATTGAATTTTGATGCAAAAAGGTGTTTACAGTGGGCCTAAATCCAAAAACACTAGGCAAGCCCACTTTATAAACGTAAACCCCAAGGCCTAAACCCATTATGATCCGTAAACACCCCCTATATATATGTTTTCACCCTTTGAATCAATTCATTTCCCCATTTCTCAACCGTAAACCACTCCAAAATCCTCTCAATCTTCATCCGTGAACTACTTCATTTTCTTTCAATCTTCAAGTGTTTACACCCAAATTTCCTTCAAAATTTCATATTTCCACCAAGAACATTCAAACCCACCTTCAAATATTTATATCGACTTTAAGTCTTCAAAATTCCTCATGAAGACGCTGTGAACCCATTTTTCAACCGTAAACCCCTTTTCTTTTTCAACCATGAACCCCTTTCAACATTTCAATTAATTCCAAATAAATATTGTCACAACTAGGAATTTGATGCCTTGTAACTACAACAATTATGTCAACTATGAACCAACAATGTGAAAGCATGATTGATGCTTATTCAATAACAACAAGACTATTGGGTTTTGAGCATTCTAACACTCCTATGGTGTACATGCAACCCTATAAACCTTGGATCTATGTTTTCACTATTATACATGCAAATAAGAACTTTCGAAGGCTTTAATCCTAACTAGCATATTATGAAGTTCTTATACTACAAAGTTCTAGTTAGATGACATACCTTTTGATGTAGCTTGATGTATTCAAGCTTTAAGAGCTTAGCCCCAATAGTATGGAAGCCTCAAGTGGAATCATAAATCACCAAAACACCCTGGAAGAGTTTAGAGAATATGAATACTTGGTTCTCTCTAGTGAAATCGGCTAACCCTCATAGTGTAACCACACTAGTGACCAATTTCACCAACGAAGGACATCTTTATATAGTATGGAGACTAGGGTTAAACCCATGACCTTTCATTTCATATGATCCATGGGTTAAACACTCCATGGACTATCCATGAAAGCTTAGCCCAACCTAAATGAACTTGGCCCATTCCATATATATATATATATATATATATATATATATATATATATATATATATATATATAAGAGTCCATATTTAATTAGTTCATTTTGATCACTTAATTAATTCTAAATTAAGTCTTGATCAATACTAATTAAACAATATGATTCCATATTAATATATTAGAACTTATAATATATTAATATTAATCATAAATATACTATTCTCAAAAGACTATCCATATAAATTGTGTCGATGAAGTGCAACCCAAATGGACCATGCCGGGTTGGGTCAAGTATTTACAAAATATAGTTATGGACTTAGACATTAATCCAACAGTCTCCCACTTGGATAAGTCTAAAACTATTATTGAGTATGACTTCAAAACCTAATTGGCAATCGTAGCTCTTAAATCCGCTGTCGAACTCTGATCTTGTCAACGAACTTGTCCATTAGATAAGGGATCATATATTCCTCCATTCTTGATATCATATGGACTGAGACATGGATTATCATCATTCTCTCTGTCCATTTATTGTTTCCCGATTTCCGATTCATGACGACTGACTGATTGAACAAATCAAATTAGTCCTAGCTTGGCCAAGCACTCACATGTGTCATCGCTAAATCATCGAGGGGCCCACAGATATCACTTTTATCCTGAAGGTAAAAGGAATGGATAAACTTTGACTCATATGGCTTGTTCTACTACTTGTTGAATCATACACAAAGGCACGTTTTATAACACCGAGTTACCGAGTGCGTTTTCATGCAATCAATGTACAACCAACTCATAGTAACAACTCATATCTCTAGGTTTGAAGAATATAAGATATTATCGTCTCATGATCACTCGTGATAAAATCCATGAAGTGATTCCAATGAGCACGGGTTGAATCCAATACTCAGAACTTATGTGCACTCATGAGTGTTGTAGCCCTTTGTCCAACACCTTAGACCTTTACAAGCCAACCCATGACAGTCTTAATTCATATCTACTTCCAACATATGTCCGACTGTGGATGGTTTGAATAACTTAGTCATTCCGGAAGAATAGCCTAGTTTATTCTGGAAGTCAAAACATGCAAAATGAAACACAAGAATAATTGAATCCAATCTGGTCTCAGAACTTATGAATATAAATAAAACTCCTTTTATTTATCACCATATGATTACACATTATTCATTGTATACTGTTTCATCTATCAACTTTATTCTTGAATTTAAAACAATAGTTATCCCATGCTCCACGCATGTACACTATGTTTTCTAAACACTAGTCATGCCACACACCAAGTATGCATACTATGTTTGTCTATGATCTTTACTTTGTGAACTAGATCAATTGAACATAACTTCAATGATTCTCTTTTCACAGACCCAAATCCTTACTGCAAATGCAAGAATTCCAAATTCATGCGATTTACTGAAATCTATTAGATTCTAAACTTATATGCATTGATCCTCTTGTAATGATTATGCACGAAGTCAGAAAGACTTGACAACAACCATTACAGAGCATTCCAAAGGAGATCTGCTCCTTAGAAACATCCTTCTTGCATTAAGTTTCCTAATCTTACACAGATTAAATAATTTCTAACTGTGAAACATTTCCAGATTCCATTTTGAGTATCACTTCTGAACAAGAGTTTCCTCCTTATAGATTATGTCAATATGGTCCTTCCAGAATTATCACTATACTTCCAATTGTCCTTGAGCAACCAATCTTTGGTAAACCTTACATTGTCCTCGACAATTGCTTAATCCTTTTAGTCATATCCAGTTCTAAAACTTTTCCCTTCTTAATGCCCCAGGCATTTGGAAAACTTTAGAAAGGATGAATATAGCACATGTAATCGATCCTATATCCGAAGCATATGGGACACGATTCATGATGTCTCACATAAAGACTAAACCAGTCTTTTGCAATACTATTTCCATTTCTATTTGCCAAATTCTCATAATTCAGATTATGAAAAGGGATGCCGTAATCATAATCGAATTTTAGAATGCAAATAATGGACTCATATACAGAATTTCCTTATGTTGAGCCATTCCAACATGAAATTCATATATATCCTTGACTAAATGATTAAAACCTCAAAATCTAAGCTTATAGATTTGAGATGAAGTATAATTTCCTCTCCCTTAATTATAGCAAAACAACTCTTTCCCAATTGAAACTTTTGTTTTCTATAATTAACATTGCTAACTTGCAATACTCATCATAATTATCATGCTCCCACTAACGTGATGATTATTAGCATAACACTTATGCTCCCATGAGCTTTGACAGATACTCAGAAAGCTCGACTTCTAGAAATCAATACTTTATTGACTTTCTTACCAAAGTTTAGATTTCTGATACTAGATTGCTTTGATAAAACTTTATCAAAATCATACACCTTGCCTTAGATAGCACACTTTTGTGTCTAAACAATTATGAAGAGGGATGGCGTAATCATAATGGTTAGACCTTTTTGCCACTTCTCACAAGTCCAGGTTAGTGTGCCGGTAAACCACACACGCTCCACTAACGACTTTGAGAATGCAAATATCACAATTGCTATCTAGCTAAAATCTACTTAGTGGAAGTGTTTCCTCACCATCATTTTCATGAATCGGAGAGAAACCTTATCACACTTAGATTTAATGGTGTATGTGTTCTTATCCATGTGAATTGTCAAAACCATAGTCACAAGACAAAGATAATGACAAATCCAATCTCATATGGACTGAACTCAATCTTAATTTCTTGCCACCTGGCAGCTCAAGGGCCTGCCATTGCTTCCAAGTTATTGTGCAACCAATTGAGAACTCTAAGAACTCATATGCAAAACCAACTTTAACTGGAATGGGCATAGAATATGTCAACACGATAGGTTATAAACCTCAAGTCGTGTGCTAGTGAAGAACTTCAGGTTTTATTCTTGATTAGTTCTTAAGACTTTCAAGACCTTTAAGACTCCCACTGTCCTGTTGACATATAAGACTTTCTTGTCAGATATTCAAGAGATAGTGTGGATCCTAATCAAGACAAACACTTCACACAATTGGCCTAAGTTTGTCTTTGTTTTATCCAAAACATCACAACTTACCAATTTCAAATGTACAAGAGTAGAAAACTTTTACTCTTACATTTGACAAGTGTTTTAAACCTTCTTTAAGACATGTCACTCAAATTACAATCTTGGAGTATGACTCTAAGAATTGTATTGGAACGAAGTATGAAACATCTTCTTGATTTAACCATTTCAACAATTCAAGATTCCTCTCCTTAGTCATAAGAATGCACTAAGATTCCTTAGAGAATTAATTGTGCTATGGTTTCTTAATCGTTAAGATGATCACAAAATTGATACTAAAGTACTCTCCCATCTTTTCAGATTTGAGAAACTTTTATCCTTCTTGCCGAATTTGATTCTTCTTATTCGCTCTACCTTACATTGGAACCTTTTCCAATGTCTCAGAGTTACACTTAAGCTTGTAAGTATAACCATATTTACTGAGCTTTAGTAAACTATGACGAATAGTCTTATCAATCTTTTGTGGTGGACTTGACCAGTGCACAAGAATGTGTACTCGATCCCTTAGTCCTTCTCTTGACTCACACATCCATGTGAATAAGTAATTAGTCTTAATTTTCCAATACTTGAAAGTTCTCATTCATCATGCTATACAACTTGCATGATTCCAAGTTCCGGTCCAATTGAAACTTGGGTGATGAGAATCTTTCCTTATTTGGTAAATTTAGACATTACCACAAATGAAAGAATCAATTTCATATTTCCACTCTTGCTATTAATGGAATCATATAAGCAGCAATTTTTCCTCAAATGCCATTGTAAGGATATTTTAAAATAAATAAAACCAAAAATTTTCTTTTATTTTAAAACTTTGCGGAAGAACTTGTCCTTACAATCCATATGAAAACTTGTTGTTATCTATTCCTAAGCAATATCTCATAACTCCTAAGAAGTAGCTCAAGAATCCGATCTTCAAACTATGCGATAGAAATCCATCTACACGATCAGATTCAACATATTCTTTCTTTAAGTTTCTTCACTTTTCTTTGATTCTTAAAACATCACCATGTGACCCAGTCACATCATGTATCAAGAATCTCAGAATAGAAACTTAGCAGAGTTAGATAGTGGACTTTACCTGAAGTAGAGTTAAACTTATTGACTTTACCATCCTTAGGTAAGTTTGGCAGCTTCGTAACCAAAGCCCCTTCCTTTGACAATAGAAATATATGGACCCTTAGGTAATAGTACATGGGACTATCTCAGACTTATCCTTTCTCTTTACCATTTGGTCAACCAAGTTGACTATGCCCAATCCCTTTCCATTGGTAAGAGAATGAATTTCTGGATTTCCTGTGTCACTATTGTCCTTGTCCATAAAGTTTTGGGAAGTTGATCTCCTAATCAAATTTGCTTTACTAGTACACTAAATCATTTCTAATTTAGCAGCACCAAGAAAATAGATAAGATCATTAAGGGTCTTGTCATAGTCTGTTTCATAGGAGTCCCAAGGAACTCACTATGTGACTTAGAAAGTGATTGAACCACTAACTTTCTTAAGACTTTGACACCCAACTCTCCCGGCTTGTCAGCATGTGACTTCATCTCCAAGATGTGATCACACCTAGACCTTGCCTTGCCAATAGGGCTTGAGTGACCTTGAACTTGTGGTTTAGGGAGAATAATTGGAGGAGGTGAAAGAAGTATGATTTCCATGGGACATCATCTTCATTTAGGAAAGCGTGTTTCAAGAGATTTGGGAAGATCATAAATGTCTAAACCATACATCTTTTGGGAGATATTCAAGATAGTTGATCTAAAGTCCTTAATATAACACCCAATATGAAATATTAAGGCTAGGACCCAACAAACTATTTTATAACTTAGAAGAGGGATGCCGTAATCCAAGCTATAAAATATTTGAAGGTAGGTGAATGACGATTCACCAATTTCCATCTAGATAAACGAAATGTATTATTAGGTTTTAATTGGATTTGAAACTCCTAGATCTTTGAGATTCATTGAACTGTTCAATGGCATGTTTCAATCTCGAGTGTGCCCTTCAGGTTTTGTGACTGGGATGCCGAGGATCACAAAACAAGGTGTGAAGTAACCATGCAAATTACTTGGTACCCTTAAGTGCTTACCTCTCAATCGATGTGCCGGTTAACCACACACGCTCCATCGATAAGATGATAAAAATTAAGTTACCCTTTGCCTACCTTGTTAAATACGAGTTAGTGTGCCGGTTAACCACACACGCTCCACTAACTGACTTAAACAAAGTGTAAAGTGTAATTTCATGGATTAGCACCTTATTCACATTTTCCTAAGTAACTAAGATTGGTTATTATTAAGAGTTTAGTTACTTCGTATTTATCATTAATACTTTTAATGAAGGGAAAATTATAGTCCGGTCAAACCCATTCGGCTAACGATCCTCCACCAGTCAAGGAAGCGGTGGGTGAGAGTGGACACCCATTAAACTGCCATTTTATAGGCAGTAACCTTATACCCCCCTTATAGACCGACTTCGTGAATAAGGCCTACTAACGGTAAGACTAACTTGCTCTTATATATATATATATATATATATATATATATATATATATTATTAACTTATAATATTATAAAGAATAAGGGTTGAATTTTAACTTTTAAAATTCTAAGGGCTAAACTTGGAATTAAAGTATTCATAAGTGAAAACTTTTCAAATTCCAAAACTTGAGGGCAAGTTTTGTAACTTTCAAAACTTTTCTATTCCATAACTTATGTGTTTAAAGTAGTTTTAATTAAAAAACTCTTCAAGCTCCATAACTTGAGGACAAGTGATGGAAGACTTTAAACTAATAAAAGAATTAACTTTTTCTTTATTTTATAACTTATGG
Source organism: Lactuca serriola (assembly GCF_051521515.1). Lineage (NCBI taxonomy): Eukaryota > Viridiplantae > Streptophyta > Magnoliopsida > Asterales > Asteraceae > Lactuca > Lactuca serriola. Next base: position 205,768,576 of record NC_136410.1, read on the forward strand.
AATTAAATTAAGGTTACATATTTTATTACTTAATGAAGTGACTCTTGAACTTCCATAACTTGAGGACAAGTTATGGAGTCATAAAACTATTCAATGACAAGACTCTTCATTCTTGTAACCTTTGCCAACTTTTATGAGTTTTATGAAACTTAAATGTGACTTTTCATATAACTTGAGGACAAGTTACACAAACACATTTTAGAATCATCACTTAGATTAAAATGGATTGAAAACAACTATCAATTAACTTATCTATTAATCTAAGCAACTCATAAGAACAAGACAATTCACATCAAACTTTTTCATGTAATTAGTCTAAACCTTAAAGTAATACAAAACATGAATCTATTGAAAATTATCTTTGAAATTGGATTAGCATGAACATTACCACATCAAAAACAAGTTTATAAGTTCACAAACAGCTTATGGTAATGTTCCTAGTCCAATTCCAGCCAAAAACCACGAAGATATGCTGTCTGGAGGCCAAACTCGTCGAGTTCATGCTCCAATACATGAACTCGTCGAGTTTTCTACCAGAACTCGTCGAGTTTTAGGCTCTGACAGTTTCTTGGCTTCGAAAAATCTACTTGCATCAAGTATAAGAGAAAGCATGCCTAGGCTCTGATACTACTGTTGGGTTTTGAGCATTCTAACACTCCTATGGTGTACATGCAACCCTATAAACCTTGGATCTATGTTTTCACTATTAGACATGCAAATAAGAACTTTCCAAGGCTTTAATCCTAACTAGCATATTCTGAAGTTCTTATACTACAAAGTTCTAGTTAGATGACATACCTTTTGATGTAGCTTGATGTCTTCAAGCTTTAAGAGCTTAGCCCCAATAGTGTGGAAGCCTCAAGTGGAATCAGAAATCACCAAAACACCTTGGAAGACTTTAGAGAATACGAATACTTGGTTCTCTCTAGTGAAATCGGCTAGCCCTCATAGTGTAACCATACTAGTGCCCAATTTCACCAACAAAGGACATCTTTATATAGTATGGAGACTAGGGTTAAACCCATGACCTTTCATTTCATATGATCCATGGGTTAAACACTCCATGGACTATCCAAGAAAGCTTAGCCCAACCTAAATGAACTTGGCCCATTCCATATATATATATATATATATATATATATATATATATATATATATATATATATATATATATTATAAGAGTCCATATTTAATTAGTTCATTTTGATCACTTAATTAATTCTAAATTAAGTCTTGATCAATACTAATTAAATAATATGATTCCATATTAATATATTAGAACTTATAATATATTAATATTAATCATAAATATACTATTCTCAAAAGACTATCCATATAAATTGTGTCGGTGAAGTGCAACTCAAATGGACCATGCCGGGTCGAGTCAAGTACATACCAAATATAGTTATGGACTTAGACATTAATCCAACAAAAACTTCATCAAATACTTCATTCAAGCACTACAAATAGTCAACAAAGAATTGGAAAACCCTTGAAATCCCGGTTTAAGCCCATTTTGGAATAGGATTTCCTTATTGGGCCTAACGGACCAATAAGTTTCCAATTTAACTATCTTGAACCTAGAACTCTCAAATGGGCCCTAATTGGACCCATATACATAAAACTTAATAATTTGGGCCTTATAAGCCTAAAATAAACTAGGTTAACTTTAATGGGCCTTATTGGGTCACAACCAATTTAATTTAGCCCTAATAGGTCATAAAAATCATTCTTTGATTTATGTTGGGCCAAAAATCATATAATTAAATCATGATATGGGCTTAAGCATGCAAGGCCCAATTTTATTCCTTTCTCCTCTCTATTCTCGGCCCAACAACCCAAGAAGAAAGAGTTGACTTTTCATTTGCCACCTCACTATTACTTGTTGGGTTTCCATGCAAAAGTCTCATGCTTCCATACAACCATCACTTTATCTACTCTCTCTTCCCCTCTCTCTTCTTCTCTCGGACGAACACAACACAAACACACACACACACACACATTTCACTCAAAACTCTCTCAAGGAAACTCCCTCCACTCTTCATCAAGTTCTCGAAATTTAGGAGGTTTTTCAAGAAGATATTTCCACAAATTCATCATCTAAGGTAAGTTCATGCTTGGATCTATGATATAGATTCTCTGTTTTATCAAAAACCTCTTCCTAATCTATACAAAATCATGATCACTCTCTTAGAAATCATCTAAGTTCGAGATTTACCAAGAGGACTTGCTAGGATCGAAATTTCTTCATCTCTTCCTTCAAAAACCAAAACCACAACTCAAGGTGAGCTTCATACCCCTCTCTTTTTTTTAATTGTTTTATGGGGGAGAATACAATAAAATGTGTAGATCTATGTGTATGTGTATGCTATGTGTGATTTTATGCATGTATGTGTGCTTTTATGTGTTTTTATGATGAACATGTAACCAAAAAGGGGTGATACTCGTGATCTATGACATGAGAAAGGAAACAAACATGATCTAAGTTATTTTACACTAAACAAGTCAAGAATAATAACTTATAAGATTATGATGAACATATTTCCAACATAAAACCCATTTATGGGCTTAAATTGTCAAAAATACAAAACTTGGGTTAAAAGGTGCCAAGTCACGGTTTCTTAAGGGTCAAAAGAGTCAAAACAGTTTCAATAATTGTTTTTCTGAATATTAAAATTTTCAAAGGACTAAAAATGTAAATTTTTAGCTTAATGAGCTAATTTTGGGCTTTTCGGCCCAATAAGCCCAAAATTGCGAAAAATGACAATTTAAGGGGCTGAAGTGAAACTTTCTTCAAAACAAGGGGTAAAAAGGGTAATAAAATTATTTCAAGGTTCAAAAATGCTTTCTATTTCCAAAAAGGATAAAAAATGTAAAGTTTTTGGATTTCGGGCCAAAACTAGAAAAATTGTGAAAAGTTGGGTTTTAACCGAAAGTTACTATTCTAAAAGGGCTAAAACAGTTAACAAAATAAATTTTGAGTTAAAACCATCATTTCAATAAATTTATGATACAAATGTGTCAAGAAAATGTTTAAAGGGCTAAAAACGTCGTTTCTTTTATAAAAAGGACTAAACTTGTATTTTTATAAAAAGGGAAGGTGTTGAAAAGGTCAAACCACTGTTTAAACAAATTATTTCATTAAGTCAAATACAAAACCACGACTTACGAAAAATTGAATGGTGAATACACGTTTAACTCCAAATATCATTATAAACAAATCGATCGGTCTCGAATCGATACAAACACAGCAACCGTTAAATCGAACCTTCCAATAGACATGCGATATCTAAGATAAGTAAACATTCGACACTTGGGCTTGAAAGTTTCAAATCATTCTTGTTGGACCTTGCAAGTCCATTAACATGATCTTTGGGCCCAAGGGATAATCTTTATATGTTATTGGGCCTTCTATGGTCCAATTCCATATAAAGGGACATTCAATGGCTCTCAAGTGCTTTTGGGCCCTAGTGATCCAATAGTATTTCAAGTAAGGTCAAAGTAATCAAATGTGAGATGGACCAACGAGTCTTTCGCATCCCCGACGGCCTAAAGTAAACTCATGGAAGTAGCAGGACTTGTACTCCTCTTTTCCTCGTTTGCTAGGCTTATGAGTAATCAACGTAAACAAATTCAGGGCGATAACCGATAGTAATCAAGGTGGTTGGATTAAGTGAGCTATAACGGGCGACGCCTCTAAGGATCATTCATAAATTGCAGTTATAAACTAGTCATTACTAATGCATGATTATAACAACTCACAAACCTTAATTAATCCAACACCACCCGAGTAATCAAGGAAGAGTAATCAAAATCATTCATTGTGGCGGTATAACAATTTGAGAAATCACTGTATTTTATGATTTGGAAAACATCGGGTTTTCGGAGGAAGTTCAACATTTTCACTTGTATGATTATGTGACAACCCAAAGTTTATTCCGTTACATTACCCCGTTACCGTTAACGGAATATTCCACTGTATAAAAGTTCCGTTAATAAGAGGTCGTCAAATAAATAAATGTTTTATTTATTTATGTTTTATGTCGTGATAGTCGTAATAAAGTAAAAGAAAACACTTAAGTTGCATTTCCATTTAATTGGAAAAAGTTAGTTTTTATTATTACGACCACTAAATCGGGTGCGACCAAAAGCGCCGTATAACGGCAGTATTGGGTAGAATCCCACTGAGCCCCAACTCCAAACCCTATATAAGGGTGAGTGGAGTCCATTGGAGACTTTTTACACTCTCCCCACTCTCTCTCTCTACAACTTAAATTCGAGCCAAAAATCGTCCGTTTTGAGCCTCAAACGAGTAGGTAAACTATCCCAACTCGTTGTATAACTTATCTAGCCTGCAAATCTGAGTTTAAAACATAAAATAGGGACATAATCATGTGTTTACGGCCCAAGAACACTCTTGGACCGTGAACACCATTTAATGGGGTTTTTAAGCCCCCAAACCCCTCCAAATTGCCCCTAAGGCCTAGATATGACTTTTAGGCTTACATATTCGGACTTAGAACACCTTGAAACGAGTTTTTGAAGAGTAAACATGAGTTTACTACCCAAGAACATGCTTGGGCCGTAAAATCCTCTTCATGGGGAGTAAACTCAAGATTTTGTGCTAAAAAATGCCCCAAACACCCCCCCTATGGCCTTGGAAAAAATACCTTGAAGCAATACCAACATTGTAGAAGCCTTAAACTTCAATAAAACTAGGGGAGTAGGAGTTCACGGCCGTGAATTCCCATAGGGATGGTTCATGGGCCGTAAACTCCCAATTTATGCCCAAATAGTGCCCTAAACTCCCCATTTGACTTGAAAAAAATGCTTAGGAATTTACCCTCTACCATTTAAGACTTGAAAACACCAAAAGAGTGTATAGGAGCTTACGGTCGTAAGCTCCCTTTCTTAGGGCCGTAAACTCCTCAAATGGTCCAAATGATGCCATAAAGCCATTCACACCTTTTATATTTGGACCTAGGAAAATCCCACAATTGATATGAGACATTTTAGCAACCTAGAACACCCTCACCATGAGTTTATGGCCGTAAACTCATGGGGAGTAGTCCCAGGGCCGTAAACACCCTATGGTGAGTTTACTCTTGGAGAGTAAACTCCATTCCTAAGTCATTCAAGCCCTTAAATGTTACCCGGGACACCCCAAACACTCAACCAAAGTGTTTTATGCTCTTTAGAGTGTGTATACTTGTTTAATTAGTATATAAGATACTAATTGTATGTGAACATATGTTATCATATGTTAAATAGGTCTCTAAGTGTGTCCGAGTCCTTACTTGACACCGAGCACCCAACCGGCGCCTTCGTCAGATCCACTTACACCAGGTGAGTTCATACCCCTGAATGAACCTTTTAAATGTTTTTACATGTTTTACAAGGGGGGGGGGGAAACAAGTTAAACATACCAGTTATCATATCAATCACATGTGATTGATAACCCGCATGCACAAGGATTTACCACTCTGTTAACTGTTTTACTGAGAATGACACTGTAAATGGTTTTCTAAAAACATAGTTATTTGTTCAGCTTTTACTTATGATGTTTAATCAAAGTTTCATTTTAAACTTGTTTATGAAAGGTTTTCAAAGGATTTTTAAAGATTTTCAAACTTATTTTACAAAGGAATACCAAGTCGTGATTTTCTTAATATATAAAGGTTTTCCAAAGTTTACGTCTATGTTTTTATACTTCTACTTGGTTAAGATACCACAGCGTTATTTCTGTTTAGTTAATACTTCCACTTCGTGATACACTTATACTTGAGAACGCCTCCACTTCGTGATACACTTATACTTGAGAACGCCTCCACTTCGTGATACACTTATACTTGAGAACGCCTCCACTTCGTGATACACTTATACTTGAGAACGCCTCCACTTCGTGATACACTTATACTTGAGAACGCCTCCACTTTGTGATACACTTATACCTTTTAACGCTTATACTTCACGATTCGGTTATCCCACACTGTTCGCTTATACTTCACGATTCGGTTATCCCACACTGTTCGTTTACACTTCACGATTCGGTTATTCCACACTCTATGTTTACACACCATGATTCGGTTATACTTTACAATACGTTTCCACTTGTTACACACTCAGTCGAAGTTAGAAGTATGTCTGTGATTTTATAGGTGCATATAAATAATGATTGAAGGACTTAGGAAAGCTTGTCCGACCTATTTCCGTTTCTTCGTTGAGATGTGGTCTGGTGGGATCGGATGGTCGTCCGAAGGTCGTTTGATTCATTAGTTATATATTATGTATACGAGCATAGACATATAGGTTTACTCTAGTCAGTCCAGTTATGAGTCTCTACCTCTAATTCAGCACTTACATATGAAACCCACTACCCATTATTAGGGATGCATCTTCGGGACACGGACTTCTCTGTCGTCTAGTTGGTAACCAGAGTCTCCTGTTGGGTGAGCGGACATTGTGTGTATAGATCTATACGGGATTGACACCCCCGCACCCTGACTGCTAGCTACAGTCCACGGCCTACCAAGCCAAGGGGTGACAAATGTCATATTTTATAGACGCTTGTAGGGCATCAGGTACTCTAGTGTCGGTAAGTATGGTTACGAGTATCCCAGGTTACCTTATAATTCATGGCCTTAAGGTAACGGTATTTCACCAGCAATTTACACTGTATGCTGGAAACCCATTCTCAGAGTCACACTATTTTTAGACTTTGCTAGTTGTATCTTTCATTTGATACTGTCTGCGGTCTGTATTCTCTGTTCAAGACCTTGCTAGTTCTATCTTTCATTTGATACTGTCTGCGGTCTGTATTCTCTGTTTAGACCTTGTCAGTTGTACCTTTCATTCGGTACCGTCTGGGGTCTGTGTCTCTTTCTGATAGACCGAGCCAAGCATGTCGTTCATTCGATACTCTCTGGGAGTCTATTATTCCTTTGCCTTAGTCAGCAGTCCTCACTGCTGAGGCATATGTTATTTCCCTGAATTCTCCTGCTTTCTTAATAATCAAATTCTATATTTTGATAATGATACCGATTAAGGGAAAACTACCTTTTTACCACATAACTCCGTCCAGTCTTGGTAGAAGACTGCTTTGATTAAAGAAAATATAGGATTTTCTGGAAAAGACACTAATGTAATAGATACACTGAAACTACCACTTTCATTAATGTTATTTGAATAAAATGCCATTAAATGCTTATGAACTCACCAGCATTTGTAAAAATGCTGATACTCGCTTTTCAAATAACTTGTATTCTCAGGTCAGCATTAGATAGGTACAATCTAGGAGCTTCTGTTGAAGACTATTTTGTGCCAAGCTGCACTTATGTTATTACTTGTATTACTTTGATGTATTGTAATGTAAACCATGTAAAACTATTACTATTAATGCAATGTTTTGTTGAACTTTGATTACTATAATGCATGTGTTGTGATACTTGACATGACGTCATCCACCCCAGAACGTTTCCGCCGTTCCGGTTTTGGGGTGTGACAGATTGGTATCAGAGCATTGTTTATAGTGAGCTAAGTATATCAATTCATAAAAGATATACAACCTATAAATACAAAGGGATAAAACACTCTGACCAAGAATTATACTTTGAAATATAACCATATTTTACCAAAGTATAATAACATCCAGAACCTAAACACTCGAACACAAGTATCACAAGAAGAACAATAATAAAAGTCTTCGGATGTTGGGCATTGCCGTCAAGCCTGGGCAGTTATGTAATCGTAAGCTGGAATAAATATAACCTGCTCGACTACATTTATTCAAGATGCGGTGAACATGTGCTTGGGAGTGATAGTGGTGTTGCAACAAGTCTGAAACTTACCAACTAGGAATGTTAGAGCCAAACATAAAGTTAAAATGCTATAGGAGTATTTTAGAACACTAAAAGATTCACCCTAATCCTAGAATCATATTCAGAAGACAAGAATCAAACAAGAAATTAAAATACCATAGGGGTATTTTAGGATCCATAACTAACCTTGTGTGAAGAATTAAAAAGATCCTTATTGATATACCTACAACTACAAAGGGTATACTCCCAAGGTTATATATAATAAGGATCTGATAGGCTAAGAATGTGAGGTTTCACTCTAATTCCTTTTCCTCGTTGGGATGTGGATATAGAGTAGTATCACATATTCGAAGGCCTATCGGATCTAAGCTATATATGATTTGTATACCCTGTGTAATCGTAGTAGGACTCGATATGGATCATCCAGTGAAATGTTAATAATCTCTTAGGATTCTTTAGACATTTCCATTCTCGCACGAACCCTGTAGACAACCCTCCCCACTTCAGTTCTTGACAAAAGAGTTGATGCAGACCTAGAAGAGGTTCATTGAGAAGATCTCCTATTCGGAAATAAATGAACTGGGCCGAGACTATTGAATTCACCAAGTGCCTATATCTTTTTAGGGACATCGGTGAGAAATTCTCCTAAACTTCTGAGATTTCCAGTCATCCATCATGAAATGATGACACCTAGAGACGGATTCGGAAGTGAGGCGGAGTAGAAATTCAATATGTCTTCATAAGAGAAGAACCCTAGGTAACTACCCGAAGGAAACCAACGCCGATTCCAGACGAAGATACGAGGTAGACAGAGGGAGCCAGTACATGGAACCCGAGAAGTGTCTTTTCCTCGTGTTCGTCATGTTAATACACCCATAAAATAATACAATTTAGTGAGTTAGTGGTTACACTACTCACGCTATGTGTTAGATAAATCTTCGTTTCCCGTTGCCAGTTACACAATTTGAGCGGATCCCCGCACCTCTACTGAGAATATTTAGCCATAAGCCTTCATAAGCCTCTCTTTCCGCGATTTCGTTCCGAACTGTTCTCAAATCTCTCCAGGCCGGAGAGTGAAACCTTTCCCAGTATAAAAGGTAACTTAGTAGGAACGACTCGCATCTTATGGCCTTTTTCCGATATTCATACTCCTACTTTGTACACCAGGACTACATCATAGGGATGTAGGTGGACACTCAGACAACCAGTACCCGAGGCACGGGAAAAATTTATGCTTAATGCAGTCAGGACATATATTGTCACACCCCAAAACCAAGAACGGCGGAAACGTTCTGGGGCGGAGGACGTCATGTAAGGTAATCACAACACAGTAAATGTAAATAAGCAAACAACATCATCCATTGCATTAAATATATAAATTTAATACATGCGTGTTCTGTACAGTTTTAGACACCAAAAAAATATAACGTAAATCAAAATAATAAAATGATGAGTCTTGAGTGCGCTCCATCATCTCAAAAGCTGGCATTGGTACCTGTGTACTGATGACCTGAGAATACAAGTTATTTTGAAAGAGTTGATCAGCATTAAGCTGGTGAGTTCATAAGTATTTTAGTGTCAATATTTGTTGTCAAAAATGTTTGAACCTGTCTCAATGTATGAGTTTGTAAAAGTTTGAGTCTCTCAGAAAATCCTATATTTTCTATAAAAGTAACCTTCTACCAAGGCTAAACTGTTTTGTAAACTCGTCTGTTGTAAAAGTGTGTAATTACCCAAGTATAACTATCATCTATTAAAATATAGTTTGTACATTAATGCTTAAGTGCGGTTATCACTAAAATATGTAATGGGTAAATCATTGTAGTACTGTAGCTTGGTATAATAAGACTACTGCTGTACCAAATACTAGTACCTTAAACCGGATTTATATTAAGGTATAATGTGATAAATTGCACCATGCTATCGACTGGTAACAACGATATAAAGAACGGTCGTAATAACGGAATGACGTTTGGCACCCGCAGACCTGCAGGTCCGGCTGTAGCTAGCAGCAAGGTGTAGGATAGTCAATCCAGTATAGATCTATACGCAAACTCAATGCTCTCCCTCCAAGAGAATTCTGGCTACAACTCGGGCCATGACATTTAAGGCATGCTCCGATACAGTGGATCACATTTTTTATCGTATTCTTGCATATGTGATGAAATGTTTCTCGTTCTAGTATAGTTGTATATGTTCTCATAGTATAATTGTATATATATTCTCTTCCTAGTATAGACTCATGAATGAACTGACTCATTTATCTAGCAGTTGTAATAGTATGATTCTGTGTACCCCGATGGTAACTTGTTAACAGTGCGTCTAGTACGTATGATTATGGAAGTACTTTTATGTCTATATATGTATATTTGATATATAATTAATATGGGAACGACCTTCGGATGGTCACCCGAAATCCCACCAGACCACATCCAAATCGAGAAAAAGGAAATAGGGTGGATGGCCTTCCTAAGCCCTTTAAACATTATTTATACATCTATACATATATGGGCATGCAATTTATAATATAAAAGCATAAATAAGTATTTATAAGACATTTGAAACATAAGTATTATTTTTAAAGAAAGATTGACTTGATGTCAATCTATAAAACAATTTGAAGGCATAGATTTGATTAAAACAGTTTAAGTATAAGGAACATTTGTTTAAATCACAGTTGTAGTATAAATTTGAAAAGTAAATGGGTTTGGAAAATATTTTGAAGTAAAACAGTTTGATAGACAGTTTGAATAGTGATAAAATCACTGGTTTCCCTAGTTATTAATCACATGTGATTAATGCAATCACATGTGATTGAAACAATAACTATAAGTATTTAACTTGTATCCCCCCCTTGAAAGCATATAAAAGAATTTATAAAGTATTTAAAATATAGATTAAGGGGTATGAAACTCACATGATTGATTGAAGAAAGCGAGATGGAAAACCGGGCAGAGTTTCGTCTCGGAAAACAGGTTTTTCTCGGGATTCTCGGGAATCTCGGGAGTAAAATCGACCCTCGGGACTTGAGCAAAAAGACCAGAGCTTCGGGTTTTAACGGGCATGGAAATCGAGGCAAGATCGTGAGAGAAAAGAGAGAAGTGAGCAAAATTTTCGGAAAGCCTCGCATTCTATTTATAGGAAGGCTGAACCGCCTCGGTACGCGGGGTGTACGCTCGTACGCAGCGCGTACGCGTACGTCATGCATGACCGAAGCCTCGACTGCCTCGGCTTCGGATGGGACGGGTCGCTGGGGAGGCGGGTCGGACGGGACAGCGGGTCGGATGGGACGTCGGGTCGGACGGGTCGGACGCTTCGGACAGGTCGGTCGGGTCGGAAACCTCGGATAGGGCGACGTGGACGATCCGAGACCCTCGATCTCAGTACGCGGGGCGTACGAAGGTACGCAGGGCGTACTTCGGTCCTATCCGATGACTCCCCTACGGATAATACCGAGAGTTTATAATTAAATTTATATTTATTTTAAATAAACTTCAAAAATTCATATCTCCCTCATACGAACTCCGTTTTTGACGTTCTTTATATCCACGCGAAGGTGAGACCATGATCTACAACTTTCGTTTAGATTCCGTTGGCAAATTCCGAAATTATTTTTATTATTTATTTATTAAAATGACGTGATTAAGGAATTTCTTCAAAAATTCATAACTTCCTCAGCCGAAGTCAGATTTGGACGTTCTTTTTATGTACGCAAACCTTGATATGATTCCTACTACTTTATTTAACCCGAATAAGATTTTAGGAAGGTTACATTTTGACCTAAATTTGATTGGTTTTACATTACATTGACTCGAAATATCGGGTTGTCACATATATGTCCAGGGCTAGCCATCGTCTCTCATTATCTCGTATTCCTTTCCGTGTAGGAAAAACCATGCCTCCGAAGAAGCGTAACCAGTCCACAAGCAAGAAACCTACTCTCTTATTCGATGAAGCTACGTTCCAAGCTGCAGTCTCGGCAGCTGTAGCAGCTGTCATGGTCACCTGAATGCTAAAAATGCTAATGTTAGCAAGGGCCCTATCGGGAATTCCGATCCTAGTAGTGGACAACAGCAACCAACGTCTGCATACCCAGCCGCCCAAGAACCTCACTCAAATCCACTGAAGAGAAAGATCAAGATCGAGGAGGGAAGTACCTCGGCTCAAGGACCTTCCGTAGGGCAACGAGCTGAGGCAGTCAATACCCCTGCCAACCCTCCCATCCCTACACCTAGGAGACCATACTTAGGAAACCTTCCCCATTGCAGGAAGTGCAGCTACCATCATCATGGTGTCTGCCGGGAGCTCTATTGTGCTAGGTGCCGCATGTTGGGGCATACCACTCGCGTCTGCAAAACCCCGGTTGAGTTTATTACATCAACCACCATTGTGACGGCCAATACAGTTTGCCACCTATGTGGTGAGATTGGACACTTCAAAAGGGACTGCCCAACCGAAGGAAAAGACAAGGACACAGGAGGACCCTAACTCTAATGCTTAAGGAGAAGCATCAAGGAACCCGGTGGATTTTTGGTACGTCTCTCAATCTCAGATAACTAAACTGAAAACATTAAAAGACTAATTCAAATGTAAATACTTACCCAATAAGGCGAAAGTCACAGCACTGTTATAAAATTTAAAATTCATCAGGTAAAACTATAATGGTTAAACACATACGTTACGACCATGTATAGTTAAGATGGATAGACCTAGAGTGAGTGAATGCCGCCTCATTTCCTGTTCCTCGTTTGGTTGTGGATTTAGGGCGGAGTCGCTCAGTTAACAGTCCTCCCCACATTAATTATACATGACTAGTATATGTAGGCGATTATAGAAATGCCTCGTGAGAATCCATTCATGAAAAAGGTACTCCATTCAGAACACTTAGGACACTCTATAGTTCTACGTCGACTCTATCGGTCCAAGTATCCGCGGCAGTGATACACAAGACGAAGCCCGGGACGCCTAGAAATTGTGTGCCTATTTGGCGCATGACTCTATCGATCTTCACTTTATGTCATGTCGAAGTATGCCAATTTCGACGACTCTATCGATCATGGTTTGACTTCTTTCAACCATGTGTTCATCCCTAGTGCTGTGTAACAATAACTTTCTCCGTAGCCATGTCGGCAAATAAAGGTTCTTCCGAACCTAAACATAATGCAAATAACCAAACCTAATGCGATCCGTCAGTCGACACTTTTATTTCAAACCTTCCGAAGTACCCAGGAGAGGGGTACCGCGTGCTGTAACCAACCCTCCTTAGACATATGGAAACCGAAGAGAAAGACACTGCACGATACTCTAGAAGACAATGACCATCCGAAGCATACTTTGTAGATCCCCCAGAAAGACCCTTCGCACCTCGCACATCAGGCTCGTGAACCCAGAGGATAGAACTCATGGTACTGACCACTATAACCAAGTATATGCATAAAGGTGGTATATAGTTGAGATCAAAAAGATTTAAGATGTGTGCTTCCTCCCTGCTCCCTGTTCCTCGTTGGGTTGTGGGTTTGGGTTGGAGTCGCACAACTGAACATCATGCCGACCTCAATTATATACGGCCTGCATACACCAAGTATTAGTGGTTAAGCCAAGTATGAGCTCTACCACAAACCTCTTAGTAAAGCCCTTCATCCTATTCCATAAAATAGGAGCTAGAGTCAAGAGAACCATTGCGGGTTGAGCTACTATAATGACCACAAATCCAAAATTTGTTGTCATGCCGGTTAAGCCAGCACAATAGCTAACACCCTCAGTTAGTAAAGAGATTAAAGTTCCGAGTGATGGGAACCTATAGTCACTAGATTTGACCTAGACCAAGAAAACTCAGAACCTTTGGAAGAGTTGTTGCAGTAAGATGCCTGAACTACTCAGGCACTTTGTCCACCCTGTTACAGAAAAGTAGTGCTTATAACCCTCCACCCTCTCGTATGGAGGAAATCGTCGTCGCCCCATAGACGATAGACTTCATTCCCCAAAGTAAACACCAGAATACCGAGAACCACAGGATAACCTCCGCAGCCAGGAATACTTGATCAAAGTGCCAAAGTAGTTGTGTTAAGCCTCATGACCCAGATCCCGAAGAGATTATGGACTTGACACCAGCCTTGGTGTTAGTCAAGGGGTTATGCAGGAGCATGCGCTCTCTGCACTAGAATAAACCAAAGACTTAGAGATTCATTGGACTATTAGGTGTTCTACGAATACTATCTCGCGCAGAAATAATAGAACCACCTCCCGAGATAGTCCAACACTCGTCTGGTGAAACCCTATCTCCCCGACCCTGAGGGTTTCCGTATCTCAAGATTCGTTAGTGCAGGTTCATTTTGCACGAGCTTGAGATAGACACTCTAAAACAAGAAGATAACCTTAGATATGCAACCCATCCGATGATCTAGAAAACCTCTAAAAGCCAATTGACAGGAAACGCGAACCCAAGGACAACCCGAGCTTCCTAAGAACCAACCTGAAGGACTACACTCCCAGTATGAGAGACTGTTGGTAACTTCGGAATGGCGATCACGCCAGTGATGATCTTGCCATAGAAGTACAATATGTTCTAAGCACTGAAAAGCTCTACCCTTCCGAGAGCTTAGGACCATCTGAGAATCCTCACGGAGATTTGGTCCAACCCTCGTCAGACCACTACTACTTTCGGATATTCCACAAGTTTCACACCCGATCGATCCACTTCTTAGACTCGATATGTGTTTACCCGACGTCACTCTTTGTATCCCACTCATCTTGATAGAAACCGTTAAGAACCATAACCTCGTAGATACACCAGTCGGAACCCACTAACTACACGAGACGGAATCCGCATCCCGTAGGTGAAGGTTTGTTGGAACGACAAACACAGGCCAGAGTTCACTTAGGAGTGCGAGGACAAACCGAATAGGAAGTACCCTCCAGCCTCTACTCGGTCATTCATACCTATTACCTTGCCTAGATTTGAATTTCGGGATGAAATTCCCTCTAACGGGGGGATGATGTGACAACCCAAAGTTTATTCTGTTACATTACCCCGTTACTGTTAACGGAATATTCCACTGTATAAAAGTTCCGTTAATAAGAGGTCATCAAATAAATAAATGTTTTATTTATTTATGTTTATGTCATGATAGTCGTAATAAAGTAAAAGAAAACACTTAAGTTGCATTTCCATTTAATTGGAAAAAGTTAGTTTTTATTATTACGACCACTAAATCAGGTGCGACCAAAAGCCCCGTATAACGGCAGTATTGGGTAGAATCCCACTGAGCCCCAACTCCAAACCCTATATAAGGGTGAGTGGAGTCCATTGGAGACTTTTTACATTCTCCCCACTCTCTCTCTACAACTTAAATTCGAGCCAAAAATCGTCCGTTTCGAGCCTCAAACGAGTAGGTAAACTATCCCAACTCATTGTATAACTTATCTAGCCTGCAAATCCGAGTTTAAAACATAAAATAGGGACATAATCATGTGTTTACGGCCCAAGAACACTCTTGGACCGTGAACACCATTTAATGGGGTTTTTAAGCCCCAAAACCCCTCCAAATTGCCCCTAAGGCCTAGATATGACTTTTAGGCTTACATATTCAGACTTAGAACACCTTGAAACGAGTTTTTGAAGAGTAAACATGAGTTTACTGCCCAAGAACATGCTTGGGCCGTAAAATCCTCTTCATGGGGAGTAAACTCAAGATTTTGTGCTAGAAAATGCCCCAACCCCCCCCCCCCCTTATGGCCTTGGAAAAAACTACCTTGAAGCAATACCAACATTGTAGAAGCCTTAAACTTCAATAAAACAAGGGGAGTAGGAGTTCACGGCCATGAACTCCCATAGGGATGGTTCATGGGCCGTAAACTCCCAATTTATGCCCAAATAGTGCCCTAAACTCCCCATTTAACTTGAAAAAAATGCTTAGGAATTTACCCTCTACCATTTAAGACTTGAAAACACCAAAGGAAAGAGTGTATAGGAGCTTATGGCCGTAAGCTCCCTTGCTTAGGGCCATAAACTCCTCAAATGGTCCAAATGATGCCATAAATCCATTCACACCTTTTATATTTGGACCTAGGAAAATCCCACAATTGATATGAGACATTTTAGCAACCTAGAACACCCTCACCATGAGTTTACGGCCGTAAACTCATGGGGAGTAGTCCCAGGGCCGTAAACACCCTATGGTGAGTTTACTCTTGGAGAGTAAACTCCATTCCTAAGTCATTCAAGCCCTTAAATGTTACCCGGGACACCCCAAACACTCAACCAAAGTGTTTTCCGCTCCTTAGAGTGCGTATACTCGTTTAATTAGTATATAATATACTAATTGTATGTGAACATATGTTATCATATGTTAAATAGGTCTTTAAGTGTGTCCAAGTCCTTACTTGACACCGAGCACCCAACCGGCGCCTTCGTCGGATCCACTTACACCAGGTGAGTTCATACCCCTGAATGAACCTTTTAAATGTTTTTACATGTTTTATAGAGGGGGAATACAAGTTAAACATGTC
The DNA here is from genome assembly GCF_051521515.1 of Lactuca serriola. Classification (NCBI taxonomy): domain Eukaryota; kingdom Viridiplantae; phylum Streptophyta; class Magnoliopsida; order Asterales; family Asteraceae; genus Lactuca; species Lactuca serriola. Next base: position 205,784,901 of record NC_136410.1, read on the forward strand.
AGTTATCATATCAATCACATGTGATTGATAACCCGCATGCACAAGGATTTACCACTCTGTTAACTGTTTTACTGAGAATGACACTGTAATGGTTTTCTAAAAACATAGTTATTTGTTCAGCTTTTACTTATGATGTTTAATCAAAGTTTCATTTTAAACTTGTTTATGAAAGGTTTTCAAAGGATTTTTAAAGATTTTCAAACTTATTTTACAAAGGAATACCAAGTCGTGATTTTCTTAATATATAAAGGTTTTCCAAATTTTACGTCTATGTTTTTATACTTCTACTTGGTTAAGATACCACTGCGTTATTTCTGTTTACTTAATACTTCCACTTCGTGATACACTTATACTTGAGAACGCCTCCACTTTGTGATACACTTATACTTGAGAACGCCTCCACTTTGTGATACACTTATCCTTGAGAACGCCTCCACTTCGTGATACACTTATACTTGAGAACGCCTCCACTTCGTGATACACTTATACCTGTTAACGCTCATACTTCACGATTCGGTTATCCCACACTGTTCGCTTATACTTCACAATTCGGTTATCCCACACTGTTCGTTTACACTTCACGATTCGGTTATTCCACACTCTATGTTTACACACCATGATTCGGTTATACTTTACAATACGTTTCCACTTGTTACACACTCAGTCGAAGTTAGAAGTATGTCTGTGCTTTTATAGGTGCATATAAATAATGATTGAAGGACTTAGGAAAGCTTGTCCGCCCTATTTCCGTTTCTTCGTTGAGATGTGGTCTGGTGGGATCGGATGGTTGTCCGAAGGTCGTTTGATTCATTAGTTATATATTATGTATACGAGCATAGACATATAGGTTTACTCTAGTCAGTCCAGTTATGAGTCTCTACCTCTAATTCAACACTTACATATGAAACCCACTACCCACTATTAAGGATGCATCTTCGGGACACGGACTTCTCTGTCGTCTAGTTGGTAATCAGAGTCTCCTGTTGGGTGAGCGGACATTGTGTGTATAGATCTATACGGGATTGACACCCCCGCACCCTGACTGCTAGCTACAGTCCACGGCCTACCAAGCCAAGGGGTGACAAATGTCATATTTTATAGACGCTTGTAGGGCGTCAGGTACTCTAGTGTCGGTAAGTATGGTTACGAGTATCCCAGGTTACCTTATAATTCATGGCCTTAAGGTAACGGTATTTCACCAGCAATTTACACTGTATGCTGGAAACCCATTCTCAGAGTCACACTGTTTTTAGACCTTGCTAGCTGTATCTTTCATTTGATACTGTCTACGGTCTGTGTTCTCTGTTCAAGACCTTGCTAGTTGTATCTTTCATTTGATACTGTCTGCAGTCTGTATTCTCTGTTTAGACCTTGTCAGCTGTACCTTTCATTCGGTACCGTCTGGGGTCTGTGTCTCTTTCTGTTAGACTGAGCCAGGCATGTCGTTAATTCGATACTCTCTGGGAGTCTATGATTCCTTTGCCTTAGTCAGCAGTCCTCACTGCTGAGGCATATGTTATTTCCCTGAATTCTCCTACTTTCTTAATAATTAAATTCTGTATTTTGATAATGATAGCGATTAAGGGAAAACTACCTTTTTACCACATAACTCCGTCCAGTCTTGGTGAAAGACTGCTTTGATTAAAGAAAATATAGGATTTTCTGGAAAACACACTAATGTAATAGATACACTGAAACTACCACTTTCATTAAAGTTATTTGAATAAAATTCCATTAAATGCTTATGAACTCACCAGCATTTGTAAAAATGCTGATACTCGCTTTTCAAATAACTTGTATTCTCAGGTCAACATTAGATAGGTACAATGCAGGAGCTTCTGTTGAAGACTATTTTGTGCTAAGCTGCACTTATGTTATTACTTGTATTACTTTGATGTATTGTAATGTAAACCATGTAAAACTATTACTATTAATGCAATGTTTTGTTGAACTTTGATTACTATAATGCATGTGTTGTGATACTTGACATGACGTCATCCACCCCAGAACGTTTCCGCCGTTCTGGTTTTGGGGTGTGACAGATTAATACTAAAGTTCTTCGATTATACATGTTTTGAAATCATCATGCATATGGTACGGATCTTCACACTTTTTTTTACAATGGTCTTTTCAGAAAATATCAGATATTTTGGGTTTTACAAACTACAAAAACCATTTTATCACAACATTGCTTATGAACTCACCAACATTTCATATGTTGACGTTTCTCCAAAATAACTTGTATTCTCAGGTAACAGGTAAGCGGAAGGGTAATATCAAGTAATGTTAGGATGTTATGTTGTTGAAAACTCTCAAACTATTTATGTTATGAATGTGTAATATTTTAAAACAATGTACTTGATGTAAACACTTCCAGTTGTAATATATTGATGCATGGTGATGGTTATGTTACGATTCATGTATATTCATTGTGATAATATTCAATTTAGGTCACGCGAGCCCTCAGACGTTTCCGCCGTCTGGTTCGGGGGTGTGACAAATATTGTAAGTATCCCTTAACTAATTGAATCACTATTTAATTAATACGACGTCGGGGATAATTATTTTTAGGATACGACTTCTGTCACGAATTCTAATCTGAGGAGCATTTGCGATCACTTCGAGTTCGATCAAGCACACACACTAGAGGTGAGTTCATACCTCCATATTTTTCCAAGTTTTTTCAATGTTTTTAGGGGGGGGGGGGGGAATACAAGTAAAACACAAGTAATCTTGCGTTTAAAAATATAATTTTGCATATTATATTTTCTTACCGTTAACATGCATTCAAACGTGAAACGTATTAAATACGGCAAGAATTGTGACTACTAGACTTACAAACAATTTACAAAACATGTTAAGACACAACTATTTTACAAGTACAAAATTTTAACATGGAAAAACAAACTTATAAACTAGTATAAGTATAGTTTATGGAATGGGAGAGTAATTTTAACAAAGATACATGTTATTACAGAAAAGGATTTTCATGGTATTATTCGTGATTTGTTGAGGGAACCAATTTTTGAGACACGTATTCGAGTGATTACCTAAGTACCAAGGGAAGTATAACCTTAAGAACCAGAGTCTCCTGGAGGGAGAGCATGAGTTTGTGCGTAGATCTATACGGGACTGACAATCCCACGCCCTAACTATAAGTTATAGTCGTTATGGGTGACAAACGTCATAAACATTTACGGCATCCGAAGTATGTCGTAGGCTTTAACGTCCATAAGTATGGTTATAAGAACTCACATGGATAATACAACAACTCGTTCACGTAATAATATACTTAACAAAAAATTTCTAGGGTTAATAACTACGTGATTACTTAGTATATACACAAGAGTGATATGAAATTAACATCCGACATTTAGTGGGATGTGTGACTTTCGCCTCATTTCCTGTTCCTTGTTTGGTTGTGAACTTAGGACAAAATCACCCAATCGAATGTCCGTTCGATCTAGATTTCTATAACTCGTATGTATTAAGTGATCACCGGAGGGTATTAACATCACTTCCAATTTATAGAACAAACACGTTTTCGAATGGTTTTATTTAATAATAAAGCTAAACTTTAACAACTTAAGTATAGGGAAATACTTGTACTATTCAGCTTTGGAACATTTAAATCAACAACTCACTATTATGGAAAATATAGGATTTTCCAAGGGAAACATAAGTATTTTACAATGTGACATCCCCAATTTCTCGGCCAGAAAAGACGGATTTGTTTATGCGTTATCGTCCTGCGTCATCGTCCACTTGCTCTGTCAGGCTCCAAAAGGCGTCAAAAGTCAGTTCACGTCGTGAACACTGATTTCACGTCGTGGTCTCTGACAGTTTTGGGGTTTCGCGCCCTAAACTTCAGAAATTCATAACTTTCGCATACGAACTCCATTTTCGACATTCTTTATATCGATGCGTAGGTAAAAAAAAGATTTACAACTTTCATTTATATCACCAAGGCCAAATATTGTTCATTTATATATTTTCATCGTAACTTCTACTTTTCTTCGAATGAGTATCTAACTCTTGGACTTCTTGACTGCAGGCGATGCTCAATCTTGCACCTGCTCTCCGTACTATGTTGGACTTTCAATCGTAACCTATAAGTTACAAACTAAATCCTTATTGAGGACTCCTCCTTCTTCTTCTTAGGATAAATACTTTCCTTTATCTATTGTAACAGACCGATGGGTCATGCTCTAATGACCTCTCATCGTATGACGCAACGCTTAGACTCAGGTCTTTTAGGGTTAAATTCCAGAATGGAATATACCTTCCTTCATATTCTAATGTGATATAATCACCTTTCAGCTTGTAGCATTTCTAGCTACTAACTTCTTAATAACGAGCGTGTTACCAATGACCGCATTGATTTCAATCTTCTGAATTTAGTTAAATGCTACATCAAACTTGGTCCTCTGAACCATATAACAAACTCATCGTAGTCGGACTCAATTTAATATTACCACTAGGGTCCGAATAACAAGCATCTCATTAGTCATTACTGAAATGATGGTAACTACATACTTGAATAAAACGAGACCAATTACTAGCTTCTTGGTAACCTTTTGACTTTCCCTGATCCAAGCGTGAGTCTTGTGCTTCTAGTAGTATAGATCTCTACTACTATTCACACCTACTCATACTCGTCCCAAGTATTGTCTTGCAGTCCCCAAGTCCTAAAATCACAAAACAATTTAACACATATGAATGTGTCCAATTAATCATAAAAATTTTCCTAGACTCTACTAGGATTTCATCCATGCGTATCTTCACTCATCAATTCTACTTCAACTCGGTTGGTGATGGAAATTCTAGACGATGGGACAACTTCAAGAATTACACCAATTGTTCCATCATCCTGCCAATCGAAGGTGTACTTCATACGTACTGTACTCCTCTAAACGTTATGTTATTTTATTAGACATATTCTAAAGGCAAGATACCACTCATACGATATCTTCCGATAGGTGTCATTCACTATCATAAGCCTTTCATTTCCACCATTTACTCAATTCTCTACGAGTCTCCAGCATAACGTTTTGTACACCCAAACAGACGTTCGGTGTACCGGGAGAGAATTTAAGATAAGAGAGCTTTATTTACGATAGACCTATAAATCTTCTTATCACTCCGAAACATTTACATGCTAGTTCGAATATCGTAGTTGTACGCTTAGAATCCTAAACACATAAGGTTTCCAGATCCGGTCGGCATCAGACCATAGATCCGAAAAAACAATATCATATATGGCGAACATATAACATTTAGCACATAAAAGCATTTTAGGAATCTTTCCTAAAATATACTTGTACTTGTGTCTAAAATATGGTAGACAGTCATCTCACAATCATCGCTTAGCAATCTAAGTTTAAGTCTAGAAATCCTACAAATTCCTAGTTCGCTTAAACTAATGCTCTGATACCAACTGTGAAATCCCGAATTTCTCGGCCAGAAAAGACCGATTTGTTTATGCTTCGTTTTAAAATCAAAGTAATCTTTTTAAGAAAACAATTGCGGAATTTGTTCCCAAGAAAAAATATGATAAGAATTTATCAAAGCATTTCATTAAAGAAATGTATTTTCATTAAATAACAATATCTCGGGATGTCATGTTCTGATACAGACCAAAAGTATAAACCATATAAAATAGACCTTACAATACTTATTTATAACTACTGATCTATAATCCAAAATCTCTCGTCAAGTCCACCAAATTATACTCTTGTGCCATTACCTGTAATGCAAAGAAAAACTGAGTGGGTCAGACTTGGGAGCCTGGTGAGCGTATAGGGTATTCAACCCACAATAATATATTTGTTATATTTAATCATCAAACAATCAACCCAATTACACATCCCCATTATCTTCATTTAATCTTCCATAATGATATTATCATAAGGGTCATCTCGTATATCATATTTACCTCTCATCTCCTTACATCTTATTTCCTTATATGTTTGCTCCTAAGAACTTTTCCTAATGATCATCGCCTATATCGCATAGACAATACTAATTCAGGGATCACTCCCTCAATATGTGTCTAGTAAGGGTTAGGGTATCATCGCATGATTACGCAGCCACAACATCGCCTGGACTCGTAAATCATGGTAATGGTTAGACTATCAACGCATGAATACGCAGCCACAACATCGCCTAGACTCGTAATTCATAATAAGGGTTAGACTATCATCGCATGAATACGCAGCTACAACATCGCTTGGACTCCTAATTCATAATAAGGGTTAGACCATCATCACATGAATACGCAGCCAAAACATCGCCTGGACTCATAATTCATAATAAGGGTTAGACTATCATTGAATGAATACGCAGCCACAACATCGCCTGGACTCGTAATTCATCACCTATCTGTCATCACCTTATTATCATCACCATTATATCCTCACCTTTATCTTATCACATTATTTCATCACACACCAACTATTTCATCTACCCATGTTCTACCTAACATATTTGTAAATATAAATTACATATACAGTTTAAAACTATTTAAAAACTCCTATAAAACATTCATTCAGCATCCATCTCAAGTAAACAAACAATGTATAAACACATAACACGTATTTCAAAGCAAATACTTCATATCTATGTGTTAAAAGAAAGTAACTACACACTCACATGATTAGACGATGCTCGGATAGCACTACGGCTCTTTGAGTAGTAATTTTCCAGTGAAACCGGGATATCTTCATACACCGGGCAGCTCGCAAGTAGAGCTTCGGCTGGGAAACTCTTTTCTTCTCAGGATCTTCGGGCTTCAGGACTCGCTTCGGGTCTCAGGATGATACCGGGGCTTCAGGGGTATTTCTTTGCACGTAAATCGGTGCAATACGGGTGAGAGATGAGAGAATGAGCAATCAAACTCGACTGCCCCTTCAACTAAATTTATAAGGTTGTTTTCTCGATTTTCACGTCGTGAATTGTTGAAACATAAAAGTGACCCTCTTGAACTTAACTACTGCAACGGTTCAGTACTTGCAGCTAATACATCACCCGGAGTCAATCTCTACAACTGTAACCGCAACCATTCTCCGTCAGCAACCATATTAGCATCCGGAGTATTCAAATCTTTCCTATCCACAGTCTTGGTTATTTCTTTTACCATGTAATTCACTCTATTGTCCAGCATGCCTTTCACGGCTGCTCAAAGAGTAGTTGTTTTCTAAACTCTATAAATACAGACTCTTTCTTATGTATTAAGTACCTTGTGATATATGTGAGTGTGAAAAATCTTAACTGCTCAATACACAAGATTTCTCATTCAATCATCTTTCTTATCTTCATCAGTTATCTATCTTATTACTCTTCACACTCAAACTGATACTGGAACATAACCTCTCTTCGGAGCAAGTCTTCTAGACTTAATCACTAAACTTGATCTTGCTAACTAACTTGGAGTGACTGCATTCTTTGTTATGAATCAGTTTAAGTGTAGTCTTGATATAACTCTTGTCATTTATCTTTCTTTACTTTCCGCAACTAACTATCTAACTATCTAACTATCTAACTTTATTATTGTTAAGCTTTTAGATTCTTAGATATTAACTATTCCACAACTTACTTGTTCTAACGTTTGTTCAAGTGTGTCTCCTAGTTTTTCTCTCAACAATTGGTATCAGAGTTAAAGTGGTTGCTTTTTGGATATCGGAACTCTGATTTTCTCATTAAGCCTTCTATACCACTAAAGCTCATTTCTAAAAAAAAATACAAAAAACAAGAAACAAAATGGCACAATCGTTATCTCTGAATGTCTCCAATAGTGTTGGTGGTTCTAACCGAGCACCAATACTAGTAGCAAATGAATATCATCACTGGTCACAAAGAATGGAGAGGTACTTAAGAATATTGGGTATAGATGTATGGAGATCCGTGGAAGAAGGACCACATGTTCCAGTCCTCACACCAATCCAAACTGATGGCACTGCAACCAGACTAGGAGGAGGTCAACCAACTATGAGCCGTCCTACCAAAGATGATCTCGATAAAATGGAAAATGATGCTGTTGCTTTTTATGAAATTTTGTGAGGTGTTACTCCTGACAACTTTGATATTATCATAAACTGCAAGTCAGCAAAAGAGATCTGGGATGTACTCAAAAACCTGTACGAAGGTTCAGAACAAACACAAGATAAGAAGCTCACAACCGCACTCAACGACTTCAACAACTTCAAAGCTCATGCTGGTGAAAGTTTGGAAGACTCCTTCAAGAGATTCAACCTGATAGTCACGAAGTTATCAAATGCTGGTACCATCTACAGCAACCATGAAACCAATCTCCAGTTCCTCAATGGTCTAGGAAGACATTGGACTATGGCCAAAATGATAGTCCAAGGTGACAGAAAGATTCACTCTTTATCACTCTACAAACTCTATGGAGAGCTTCAAGCACAAGAATCCATTATACTCAAAGATTGTGCTGACTTCGGAGGACCACTTGCCCTCATAGCACAAGCTCCACCGCAGTCACCTTACTCTTCCTTGTATGACACCCCACTACAGTCATACGAAGCAGATTCTGAGTATGATGATGAAGAAGATTTTCAGAAGGCTATTGCTCTAGTTAGCCAACAGTTCAACCGCATACCACCTTCTTCTTTCCACAAGAATCAACAATTCAACAAACCACCATTCAACCTTAACTTCGGTCCTCAGAACAACAACTCTCGGTATCCTAAAGTCTCTCAGAACAATCAACCCAAGGAAGTACCGCAGTCTCCTCAGAACAATGACTCCGATACTCAATCAGATTACAAGACTGATGTTGTGATTTGTCACAAATGCAACAAAGAAAATCACTTCGCAAAAGACTATAAGGCCAACGTAGTCAAGGACAGAGCATTCTATCTTATAATGGCTCAAGAGTTAGAAGAAAAAGAAAAGGCAAGGGCATATGTGGCTCAAGTTAAACGAGACCATCAAGTTTGGTCATCAGGAGATGAAGAAGAGACTATCAGCAGTGTTACAAGAAAAGGGAAAATCTGCATGCTGGCCGCTGCGGATGATGATGGGTCAGCAATGTTGAACAAAAACTACTGCTACATGGCAAAAGATGGGACTCTAAGCATCGTTGAATAGGTAAAACTCATGATCCAAACTTTAAATTATAGCATGCATGATTGTCAACCCTACATAGATGATCTTAATGACACTTGTGCTGCCGTCCTTTCAGACTATAACAAAGCCTTAGATGAGAAGAACATAGCATCCCAAGAGATGTTCCACGTGAGAGGAAGACTGGATAACAAGAGACTTAAGATGGCAATGTTAGAAAGAGATGTAGAGTTAGAGAAAGATGCTAGAATGTTAAGTGAAACTCAATTAGAAATAGCCTTGAATCAAAAAGATTTAGCTCCGAGAGAAATTGTACGCTTGAATCTTTTAATTGAAAAACTGTTTAATGAAAGTGAGGCTATTGAAAATTTGGTAAACAATGGAACTGTAGACAATACATATAATTGGGATTGGTCAAATGGATATCCTACCACAATGGATTCCTCACCCCGGTTCAACAAAGACAGACTGTATGTCCCTCCTGATAGAGAATTTCATTTCCCTGTCAATGAAAAGACTTTTCCCGAAGATATCAAAACTCACTTCGGTAGATTACACAATTTGAGCAATAATTGTGTCATTGAGGAAATTGTGCTCGAGGATTCCAGTCACATATGTGATCAAATTCCCATCAGTGACACAACTCACTCCAATTCTCAAGCTTCATCCGAAGTTGATGAAGAAATTGTTGTTGAAGGCCCCGAAGTCTCAGAGGACTTTCCATCTTTATCCTCAGACTATAGTCAACTGTCCCAGAAATGTCCCACCACAGTCTCATGTAAAACCTACTCTGCGATAGTCAAATCATCTTCACCGCAGTAAAAAAATATTGACTGCAACTCATCATTTCAAGGAACTACAACACTTCAACCGATTTTTCACGAATTGCCTATAGAAAATTTTGAGGTAGGCTAATGCTCTCAAATTCCAGAATCTTGAAGTTCTGATGACTCTAGCCCACGTTTTCAAAATAATTCAAAAGGTTCCAGGAAACCGCAGTTGAATAACAATGACTGCTGTTCACCAAAATTTTTGGCAAAAAGAGCTTTCAAAGAAGAAATTAGATCTTGAAACAAAAGTAGGTCAAATTTTTCAAAAATTAAGAAAATTCCAAAATCCAAGAGTTCAGAAAATTCTTCTTTCATGAAAACAAACAAAAAGGAAAGTTTAGTTTCACAAGCCACTTCTGCTACTTCTGACACAACCCAAAAAGGTGTCAAACATGTTAGAAACTATGTTTTTCAGATCTACTCTTCAACTGACCCAAAATGGAAAGGAGTTTTACCCGCTCCAACACTTTTAAAATCAAATCAAAACAAATGGAAAGGAATTTTATCAAGTCCACCTAGAGAAACTCAAAGATTTACACGTGCGAAACCTCGTTCAAAACACACTTTTCAGAATTCAAACGTCAAATCTTTCAAAAGTTACCCACATCAGACTAAATTCAAGTCCAACACACCCCATAAACCGCTGACCAAGCACAATGTCAGATTCAATGACAAACCTTCTTTTTGCAAATGTCAGTGTAGCTGTCAAAGGTTTTTATCTCATTTCAAGTCAAATCAAAGTCAGAAATCTCGTACTTTTTAGAAACCTCTTAATAATCCAAATCTGAACAAACACCCAGGTTTAGGTCTAAAAGATGACAAAAGACCTCTCCATGCAACCTCGGACCATGCATCATTTAAGAATACATAAATCGTCCCTGGCTCCAAACTTGTTTGGATGCCTAAACTAACCGTTTAATTCTCAGGCTTTGTGCAAGGAGGAACAATAAGAAGAATGGTTAATTGACAGTGCCTGCTCCTTGCATACGATCGGAAGGTTAGAGTACCTTCGGGATTTCAGGCCTATATGCAATGGTGGAAATGTCACGTTTGGCAACAATGCAAACGGTGTCATCCGAGGTTACGGTGTTCTCACTACTGGGAACTTTTCCATTCAGAAGGTTGCTTATGTAGAAGGTCTTAAACATAATCTTATCAGCGTTGGCCAACTATGTAAACCAGGACGTCGAGTTGAATTTGACAATCAATTCTGTTACATAATGACGAGTGACCGCAACACTTGCTTAATCAAATCACGCTGCGAAGGCACGATGTACCCTCTTGATGTTTCTCTCATCATTGGCAAACCGCAGTTGTGTTTTCTGTCCAAAGCTGTATCCAAAGTCTGCTGGCTATGGCACCGCAAGCTAGCTTATCTCAACTTTCGCTACATCAACAACCTCGTCACAGGAGAACTAGTCCATGGTCTCCCCATTCTCAAATTCAGCAACAATACTCTTTCTCCAGCGTGCGAATGCGACTCAAATCAAAGACTTCGCAAATCTTCATTAACTTCATCAAAGAAATCGAACAGCAAATCAAGCTTTCAGTCAGACGCATCCGCAGTGATAATGGAACTGAGTTCACTAATCATCTTCTGACCAGTTTCCTAGTTTCCAAAGGCATCTCTCACAATTTTTCAACACCTTATACACCGCAACAAAATGGCGTAGTAGAGAGAAGAATTCGCACACTCGTTGAAGCTGCCAGATCCATGCTTAACTTCGCCCAACTTCCTCTCTATCTTTGGGCCGAAGCAGTAGCAACCGCATGCTTTGTTCAAAACCGAAGTATTGTGTGCATGCGTCTCAATAAAACGCCATATGAAGGGCTCAACAATTGCAAACCCAATGTTTGTTTCTTTCATATCTTTGGATGTAGATGCTTCGTGATCAACAATAGAGATCAACTCAACAAGTTTGCACCAAAGTCTGACGAAGGTATCTTCCTTGGTTATTCCACTAACAAGGTTGCATATCGAGTGCTCATCAGAAGAACAAGGTTGATCATTGAAAGCTATGATGTGAAATTTGATGACTCTCACATCCGCAGTGCACCTCCGTCTACCGAAACAACTGCAATCATGGAAAGTGACATTCCAGCCAATTCTAGACCTGTAAATCTATTTGAAATCAACTATGATGATATGTTTGATCCCATTGAAATGGCAAAACTATCCGAAGTCCTAGTGTAATCCGCAGCTCAACAACAACATGCCGACGTATCTGGACCTTCTCTATCTGAAGTAGTATCGCTTAATACTTCCACCTCTCCGGTTGAAGGGGAAAGCTCTACTCCGGATATTGGTGCAACCGTTGAGATTCCAGTACCTGATGCTGCTTACATTCCTGCCCGAAGTGAAGCCTCACCATCAAAAGAACCTTCAGACGATTCAGATGACGAAATCATAGAGAATATTGACACTAGATCCGATCCTAGAATTGTCACTCTTTCATCTGCATTCCAGGTGGAACCTTCTCAGGTTCCAGAGGAACTCCCATCCACAATCCAGGGGAAACCTCAACCTCTGCCAATTCGTCAAGAAAATTATGTCTCAATAGATCAAGATATTTCAGCAGGATGCTCTCAATTCCAGGGGGAACTACCATCTCCAACCGCAGATTCCTCTGACATCCAAGACATTCCTTCTACTGCGGTTGCTGATCTAATGCCACGTCTTCATGTATGGACAAGAGACCATCCACCAGGCCAAATTATCGGCAACCCATCAATAGGTATCCAAACTCGATCTTCCAAAGATTTATCTAACCACTGCCATTATGCAGCATTTATGTCTTCGGTTGAACCTAGAACGATCAAAGAAGCTTTGCTTGAACTAGACTGGATAGCTGCAATGCAAGAAGAATTAGAAGAATTTGAAAGAAACAAAGTATGACAACTTGTTTCTCTTCCAAAAGGTCATACTATTGTTGGTACAAGATGGGTTTTTAAGAACAAGCTAGATGAATCTGGCTCAGTTACCCGAAACAAGGCAAGACTTGTTGCCAAAGGCTATAGTCAACTAGAAGGCATTGAATACGATGAAACGTATGCTCCGGTAGCACGAATGGAAGCCATCCGGATCTTTCTAGCATACGCAGCCCACAAAAATGTCAAGGTACACCAAATGGACGTTAAGAGTTCCTTCCTCAACGGTGAACTAAAAGAAGAAGTTTATCTTCAGCAACCTCCAGGATTTGAAAATGATGAATTTCCAGACCACTGCTATAAGCTCGAAAAAGCAGTCTATGGCCTGAAACAAGCTCCAAGGGCTTGGTATGAGACACTCTCTGAATTTCTTGTCTCATTCGGGTACAAAAGAGGAATGATTGATCCCACATTATTCAGAAAAGCAAATGGTGACCACCTTATGATGGTACAAATATATGTGGATGATATCATTTTTGGGTCTACTGATCAAGATATGGTATATGAATTTGCAAAGCTCATGACCAACAAATTCAAAATGAGCATGAATAGAGATATCAACTACTTTCTAGGTCTTCAAGTCAAACAAATTCAACAAGGAATTTTCATTCATCAAGAAAAATACACCATAGAACTTCTGAAGAAATATTCAATGGATAACTGCTCTTCTGCTAAAGTCCCTATGGCCTTGGGATATAAGACCTCTGCTGATCCCTCTTGTGAATCTGTGGATCACAAGACTTATAGAGGCATCATTGGTTCGCTAATGTATCTCACCGCAAGCAGACCTGACATTGTCTTTGCAACTGGTGTATGTGCAAGATACCAGGCTGATCCAAAAGTGTCTCACATGACCGCAGCCAAAAAAATTCTTCGGTATCTTAAAGGAAGCAAATCTATGGGCTTATGGTATCCTGCAGGCAACGACTTCAGTCTTCAAGCCTTCGCTGATGCGGATCATGCAGGTTGTAAGCTCGATAGAAAAAGTACTCCAGGTGGATGTCAATTTCTAGGAGGAAGACTTGTGAGCTGGTCCTCAAAAAAACAAACATGTGTATCTCTATCTACCGCAGAAGCAGAATATGTGGCCACATCCAGTTTCTGTTGCTAAGTTTATTGGATGAAGACATAATTACTAGACTACGGGTACAGAATGCTGCAGATACCAATTTACTGTGACTCTGAAAGTGCTATAGCTATCTTTCATAATCCTATTCAGCACTCCAAGACGAAACACATTGAGTTACGGTACCACTTCATCAAAGATCATATTCTGAAAGGTAATATTGAACTCATCTTTGTTCCTACTCATGAAGAGATTGCTGATGTTTTTACAAAAGCTCTTGACTCTACAAAACTCAATACATTCTTACAAATGTTGGGAATGATGAATCCGGACCCGCAGTTCTTTTTGAAATGTTAGCTACCGCAGACCGTCCTTGGTCTCCATTGCGGTTCTAACTAAGAATTACATATGATAGATGGTTTTGATACCGCAATCGGGGTACCGCAACCAATATGTCATACGTACCTCTCATTGGTCTTAATGTTCCTTTATTTCTAATTTTCGTACAAGTGTTTGTCTCATAGATTCTCTAAATTTTTTTTATCCGTGATGGAGTTTCTCAACTGCATTGATGAATTCATTCGCAACCTCCTCAAATAAATTCCAACAGATTCATTAACTCTTGAATCTTTGTGTGCTATTTAATGATCCTTCATTAAATATAATACAAACATTCCCTCTAGAAACTATCACTTTACCTTTCTTAATAAACCCCGTATCAGACCTATTTTAGGGATGATGCCAAAAAGAATGATTCCCAAATCAATCCTTTCTTAACCTGTCCTTTCCTCTCCCAAACACGTCCAATCAGTTACAACATTCTCTCTCATCAACCCACGATTACCTGACGTATTGCCATGCGTCCACTCCACCATTAAATGCAAAACCCTTTTTAAAGATTTCTCAAATCTCTTCAAAACCCGTTTCATATTCATGTGGCTGAGATTCAATCCCAGAATCATTGATTCCCCCCAAAACCCCATTCAACTTCTTACCCCTTTTATCTTTTACCTAGGGTTAAAATCCTTTTACCCCCTTTATAAACCCACCTTCTTCTCTATAATCGTTTACGCTCTCTGTTAATCGATTACTCTCTCAACTCTCCAAGAACTCATAAAAGCTCTCAAGAACTTCAATATCACAACTCTCAATGGCAAAGTCTAGTGCATCCAAGAAACAATCCAAGGCTTCAAGGTCGATGAATCAAACTGGTTCCATATCATCAACAATCGCTTCAAGCAACTTCAGAGCTGTGTTTGACGATCATCCATCTTACAATGCTCCAACAAAACTGATGATCAAGCATCTCAACAACCACATCCTATTTGGCCCGTTCGACGCATTCATTGATGTTGTTCCCGTTTCTACACTCTTTAAGTGTGCTCTGTCTGCATACAGACCACTGGAAAACCCCCAAGAAGTGCATTTGAACCTCATCAATGATTCCCTGGTCATCTTGACCAAAGAAAAATTCTTAACCTCCATTAACCTGTTAATCCATCCCTCCATCAAAATCTTCACTCCATCCTTATCCGATATCACTACCGCACTCTAACAAATGGGTTACCAGAAACCAATCCGAGGTATTGGTGTGTTTAAGAAGAATCAGTTGCCTGCGGTTTGACAGTTTGTATGTCACTTTGTCATCCGCTGTCTGTCTGGCAGAACTAGAGGCATTGACAACATGGGACTCAAGCTCCTTGAAGTCGTATGGAGCATCTTCACAGGCCATGATGTCAACTACGGTCAAATTCTTTGGGATGATTTCCTCCAGTATATTCCCAAAGAGCAACCAAAGGAAAACCCAACCAAGCTCACTTTTGCTCGCTTTTGGTCTCTGTGTATTTCTGATCTGCATGCGGATGCTGGTCTCGACTTGGGTAGTGACATCAATTTCTTTGTCACTAAGGATCTCAAAAGGTATACTACTTCCTCTGATCAAACTATTTTTGGACCTATCCGAAGGCTCCCCACACACATTCTTTCACTGCTTGGTCTTGAGACTGCAGATGTCTCAGATCATATTGAGGCCACAGAGGGTGTTATCCCATACCCTTCTACCCCACCTCTTCCTTCTTCAACTATTCTTCCTGAGGGTACCGCAACCCCCTTTGCCACTACACTTTCTAACATTTCTCAACGGAGAAAAACAGTAGCTTCTAAAAATAAAGCTACAACACCCAAAAAGAAAGCCCCAAAACAAACCGCACCCTCCAAGAAACGCAAAACCAAAACCACCACTGTATTGAGTAGTGACTCTGAGGAAGATAGGCTACCCATATTTATCCTCAAGAAAAGAAAAACAACTGAAACCACTAGCCATATGCGTGACCGGACTGATACTGAAGCCTCTTAACAGGCTCCGGTAGTCCTTGGGATGGCCGCACATCCATTCGATGCTACTATCGAATACCACTCAACCTCATCTTGTGAGATTTTTCATCATCATCTTCTTCTGAACGTGGAGACAGCCCCCCAGTTGTATCTCAAGAAGATAGAATTGGTAATCGCCCTAAGGTCTCCAGGGCTTCCCGGCTGCACATCTTTTCTTCCGAGGAGTTAGACTCCATCCTCTTGCAAGTATCCCAAACACTACAAACACCACTCCATCCGCAGGGCATCTCTTTCGTCCATGCCAGAACTGGGCCAAGGCCAAACCTGACCACGAGTCAAGGAGACCAAGGAATCCCAGGAAATCCTACTCTGCTTACATCTGTATCAGGCACGGTGAGCACTAATGTGCAAGGATCCGTGAACCCAAGGGACACCTTGGTGCGAACACAAGGAATTGATGATGACGACTCAAATGACTCTTGGAGTCGGTATCAACCAACAACTGATGTTGAAATCAAGAAGTATGCTGCCTTCAAAAGGGCATTCCAAGCCCGCAAGGAGTAGCAGGTCAAACAACAACAGCAGAAGGAACAAGAAATTCTGTCAGTGGCCAGGTACTGGGCAAATGCCATCAGCAACGCGCACACTGCTGCCACAATCCTAAAGGTTCAGACCTGGATGGACCAAATGGCTGAAACTATGCTGAAAGCTCAAGCCTCTACCGCAGCCGCAGGTACATCTAATGTTCCTCCAACTTTAACTCTTGTTCCACCTAATGCAGTCATCCCTTCTCAAGACGAAGAGCCAGCTATTGAACTCAGCTCGGCCCTAACCTTTGGTTTTGACGATGAAGACATCTAAGAGGTCAACAAAATGAATCCCTCGGATGACGACCTTATGATGTTCGAGGAAGAAGAAGAATCCAGCAGTTCTCAGCACTCCACTTCAAAGCCCAAAGAAAAGAAGAAGAAAAAGAAGAAAGATTCTGTCACTCGCAAATAATTCCTCAACCTTTAAGCCAAAGTTGATCAAATTTTGGCTGCGGTTAAGCCTACCGAACCTCCACCAGAAGATATCCCAGGTCCGCAATCCCTCATTGAGCGCATCGAACCACTTGAAACGAGAGAGCGTATGGCCGCTGAGCGCATCTCTCTCAAAGTCGAGATAGGGATTCGATCTCTCGACAACAACCACAGGGCCGACCATCAAGATTTTATGGCCGCAGCGGATTGCCTCAGCACTGAGGTAACTGCAATCAAACAAGGCTTACAAACAGCCGTTGCGGATCAAGCTGTCCAATCCAAAAGGGTAATAGAGGAAACTCATATTGCCTATGAGTCCACGATTTCTGTCCTTCATACCACAATCGCCCGAATGCAGAAATCCCTCACATCAAACTTTCATGGCCCAGAGATACTTCAGCTCACAAAGGATATTCACAAGCTGCTCTTCAACTCTGCCATTCCAAACAACTCCCAACTGGCCGAATCGATGAAACCACACTTTGCTGAGGTTTGTGCCAAAGTTGATGGACTCAAACAATGGCTTGAGGAAGCACCAAGGTTGCATTCCTCAAGAGGGGGAAGTGATAAAGAAGGCGATCACTCAAATCCATCCATCCGTCAGAGCCCTCCAATCACCACAAACAAAATTCCCACTCCGCAGCCCTCTCCTCCACCATCTCAAAATATTCCATCTCCCTACTCATCACCTAAAAACACCCACAACAGAACTGTGACTCCTCCCCACCTAAAGAATCTTGAAGAACATATGTCTTCAGAAAGTTCTACTGACTCTCCTGCTACTGCCCAAAGGAAACATGACTGGAAAGCAGCCAAGTTAGCCGAAATTATATGGAGAGAATGCGGTTTTGACACTATGATTGATGAATCGCTGATCAACTCATGGGTCAATCTTCTCCGCAGGCTACTTGATGAAGACTACACTCCCCACCTCACATATGCTGAACCACCATCTGATAGTTATTGGGATATTCCAATTTCTCCCAATGCCAATTATTTTGCTGTTTTTGACTCCTTCGACCGCAGTCTTCCTGATCACAAGCGTCTTCCAATGGAATTCGAAAGACTGAATCGCTTCTATGCGAAGCATGGCTCTTTAGTTGAAAACATTTGGTCTAACGATAGACCATCCGCTGTGAAGAACTACAAGATGTGGAAGTTTATGAAAGCAGACTTTGCTCAATTCACTCTGACCAGAAGAGAGCATGATTACATCCACACCCAGGCAGACTTCCCCTGCATGAACCCTAAAGAAATATTTCTCATTGCCAGAATTTTTTAGAACAAGGCAAAGAAACATCCTAAGATGCAGATAGCTCTCGACAAAGCCAAATCCTTCCTTAAGGACACTGTTTGTGACTTTGCGAAGATTGATGCGGACATCCACCCCACCATCCTCAAGAAATTTGACCTTCTACCACTTGAACCAGTGTCAATGCTTACAGAAGGTTATGAAGAAAGATCTCTAGGCGCAACCAACTTCCCAGAACTTGGCATCATATTCAAACGGAAGACAGACAATGTCAAATATTTCATTCCGATGAATGCCATGTATCGCCTGCCCAAGAAGCAACTTGACATCTGCAAGACCGCAGTAGAAAAATCAAAGCACACTACTTCTGAAGTCAAGTTTGAGATCTCCAGAAGAATCATGTGGCTGGAAAATGTTAGAAAATTCTGGTGGATTTTGATCATGTTTCTCAAACTTGATAACTGAACCAAAGTTAAAGAGGTCACTTAGGGGGAAATTGTTGAAACATAAAAGTGACCCTCTTGAACTTAACTACCGCAACGGTTCAGTACTTGCAGCCAATACAGCACCCGGAGTCAATCTCTACAACTGTAACCGCAACCATTTTCCATTAGCAACCATATCAGCATCCGGAGTATTCAAGTCTTTCCTATCCGCAGTCTTAGTTATTTCTTTTACCATGTAATTCACTCTATTGTTCAGCATACCTTTCATGGCTGCTCATAGAGTAGTTCTTTTCTAAACTCTATAAATAGAGACTCTTTCTTATCTATTAAGTACCTTGTGATCTATGTGAGTGTGAAAACTCTTAACTTCTCAATACACAAGATTTCTCATTCAATCATCTTTCTTATCTTCATCAGTTATATATCTTATTACTCTTCACACTCAAACTGCTACTGGAACATAACCTCTCTTCGGAGCAAGTCTTCTTGACTTAATCACTAAACTTGATCTCGCTAACTACCTTGGAGTGACTGCATTCCTTGTTATGAATCAGTTTAAGTGTATTCTTTATATAACTCTTGTCATTTATCTTTCTTTACTTTCCGCAACTAACTATCTAACTATCTAACTATCTAACTTTATTATTGTTGAGCTCTTAGATTCTTAGATATTAACTATTCTGCAACTTACTTGTTCTAACGTTTGTTCAAGTGTGTCTCCAAGTTTTTCTCTCGACATGAACAGTGCTCCCACATCGTGGGCATAAACGTCATTGCATGCGTCATTGTCCACTTGCTCTGTCAGGCTCCATAAGGTGTCAGAAGTTGGTTCACGCCATGAACACTGATTTCACGTCGTGGTCTGTGACAATTTTGGGGTTTCGCGCCCCGAATTTTAGAAATTCATAACTTTCGCATACGAACTCCGTTTTCGACGTTCTTTATATCGACGCGTAGGTAAAAACAAGATCTACAACTTTCATTTAGATTTATAAGGCCAAATATTGCTCTAACGTAAATTCACTATTTACGTCGCGCTGTGTCGTGCCGGTTTTGTCGCGAAACTTCGACAGATCATAACTTCTACGCTATAACTTGGATTTCGGCATTCTTTATATATCTTAGTTAATATTATTCATTCTAAATAATATTCTATCAAAAATTCGTTTTCGACACTTATTGTCTCTTAATTGACTAGCCCTGATCTACAGGCGTTACAATTATCTCCCCCTTAGGATGATTACGTCCCGAAATCATTAACGAAAATAGGGCTTGTATAATGATTCCATACGTTATATCTTTTCATCGTAACTTCTATTTTTCTTCAAATGAGTATCTAACTCTTGGACTTCTTGACCGTAGGCGATGCTTAATCTTGCACCTGCTCTTCGTACTATGTTAGACTTTCAATCGTAACCTATGAGTTACAAAATAAATCCTTATTGTGGACTCCTTCTTCTTCTTAGGATAAATACTCTCCTTTATCTATTGTAACACACCGATGGGTCGTGCTCTAATGACCTTTCATCGTATGACGCAACGCTTAGACTCAGGTCTTTTAGAGTCAAATTCCAGAATGGAATATACTTTCCTTCATATTCTAATGTGATATAATCACCTTTAGCATGTAGCATTTCTAGCTACTAACTTCTTAATAACGAGCGCGTTACCAATGACCGCATTGATTTCAATCTTCACACTTTAGTCAAATTGTACATACCTCTGAACCATGTAACAAACTCATCGTTATCAGACTCAATTTAATATTACCACTAGGTTCGGAATAACAATCATCTCATTAGTCATTACCGAAACGATGGTAACGAGATACTTGAATAAAATGAGACCAATTACTAGCATCTTGGTAACCTTGTGACTTTCCCTGATCCAAGTGTGAGTCCTGTGCTTCCAGTAGTATAGATCCCTACTACTATTCACACCTACTCATACTCGTCCCAAGTTTTGTCTTGCAGTCCCCAAGTCCTAAAATCACATAACAATTTAACACATATGAATGTGTCCAATTAATCATAAAAATTTTCCTAGACTCTACTAGGACTTCTTCCATGTGCATCTTCACTCATCAATTCTACTTCAGCTCGGTTAGTGATGGAAATTCCAGACGATGGGACAACTTCAAGAATTACACCAACCGTTCCATCAACCTGCCAATCGAAGGTGTACTTCAGACGTAACGTACTCCTCTAAACGTTCCGTTATTTTATTAGACATATTCTAAAGGCAAGATACCACTCTTACGATATCTTCCGATAGGTGTCTTTCACTATCATAAGCCTTTTATTTCCTCCATTTACTCAATTCTCTATGAGTCTTCAACATAACGTTTTGTACACCCAAACAGACGTTCGGTGTACTAGGAGAGAATTTAAGATAAGAGAGCTTTATTTACAATAGACCTATAAATCTTCTTATCACTCCGAAGAAAGTACAAACAATGTATCAACATATAGCACGTATTTCATAGCAAATACTTCATATCTTTGTGTTAGAAGAAAGTAACCACACACTCAAATGATTAGACGATGCTCGGATAGCACTACGGCTCTTTGAGTAGTAATTCTCCGGTGAAACCGGGATCTCTTCACACACTAGGCAGCTCGCAAGTAGAGCTTCGGCTGGGAAACTCTTTTCTTCTCGGGATCTTCGGGCTTCGGGACTCGCTTCGGGTCTCGGCAAGATACTGGGGCTTCGGGGGTATTTCTTTGCACGTAAATCGATGCCATACGGGTGAGAGATGAGAGAATGAGCGATAAAACTCGGCTGCCCCTTTAACTTTATTTATAGGGCCGTTTTCTTGATTTTCATGTCGTGAATAGTGCTCCCTCGTCGTGGGCATAAACGTCATTGCATGCATCTTTGTCCACTTGCTCTGTCAGGATCCAGAAGGCGTCATAAGTCGGTGCACGTTGTGAACACTGATTTCACGTCATGGTCTTTGACAGTTTTGGGGTTTCGCGCCCCAAACTTCATAAATTCATAACTTTCGCATACGAACTCCGTATTTGATGTTCTTTATATCGACGTGTAGGTAAAAAGAAGATGTACAACTTTCATTTAGATTGCTAAGGCCAAATATCGCTCTAACGTAAATTCAATATTTACGTCGCGTTGTGTCGTGCCGGTTCTGTTGCGAAACTTCGACATATCATAACTTCTTCGTTATCACTCGGATTTCGGCATTCTTTATATATTCAGAAATCTTGTCACGACCACTACAACTTAGTTAATATTATTCATTCTAAATAATATTCTATCAAAAAGTCGTTTTCGACACTTTGTGTCTCTTAATTGACTAGCCCTGATCCACGGGCGTTACATACAAGCAAACAGTTCATCATTCGACTAACAAAAAACTATTGTTAATTCTATAATTCCTTAGTTTATGCATCAAGGTCATGTGTGAAGAATATCCGACAGACAGCGGGATGTGTGGCCTCCACTTCATTTCATGTTCGTTGTTTACTTATGGGCTTGGGGCAGAACCACACAATCGTTTGTCTGTTCAATCTTGTTATATATATAGCGAGTATAAAATAAGTGGTCATAAAAGAAATTAGTATTATCACATTCTTATTAAGATAATATAGCATTTTCTTAAGGAACACTTTCATCATATTTCAAAGGACTAATACAGTTAACTCTGTAAGTACCTAGTGAATACGTTAGGGTTATATACATGAGGATCCGACAGACAGTGGGATGTGTGGCCTCCGCCTCATTTCATGTTCTTTTTTTGATTGTGGGCTTGGGGCAGAACCACATAATCAATTGTCTTTTCGCTCTGGATTGTATATGACCGGTATACACTAAGTACTCGTAGAAGGAACTAGTACGAGTCATTTTACTTATCATTCATTACATAAGAAAATATAGGATTTTATGGGGAAGCACATCATGTTTTAGAAAGAGAAAAGATCATATTTTCTAAAACTAAACACTTATAAACTCACCAACTTTAATATTGACACTCTTTCAAAACCACTTGTATTCTTAGGACACTAGTAGACAAGTACACGCCCAAGTTCCTAGAAGACGGAGCATAATAGCTTCATGTCTTTACGTTTTTATTTACTTTTGGATTTAGTAATATATGATTCGAATACAATGTAATCATTTTAATATCAATACTGTCACACCCCAAAACCGGAACGGCGGAAACGTTCTGGGGTGGAGGACGTCATGTCAAGTATCACAACATATGTAGTATAGTAATCAAAGTACAACAACCATTGCATTAACATTAATAATTTTACACAGGTTACATTTCATAGCAACAAAAAAGTAAATACATAACATAACATAGATGCAACTTGGTTCTAGACTGACTTCGCAAAAGCTCCTAGGATGTACCTGTCTACCGATGACCTGAGAATACATGTTATTTTGAAAGAGAGTATCAACATTTTTAAATGCTGGTGAGTTCATAAATACTTAATGACATTTATATAATTACACATTTTTATTCAAAATAACCTCATGAAAGATGGTAGCTTAGAATATTTAGAGGATTAGAATTCTTTCCATAAAATTCTATATTTTCTAAATAAAAGTAGTCTTCTACCAAGACCCGAGGTTTTATGTTTAAGGGGTAATTTCCCCAAAAGTACTTTCATTATTAACATATAGTTTTACTTTAAAGGGATTGTGAGAAAAGTCACAAGTAAAAATAGTAGGGAAAAATAATATTTTACCTCAGCAGAAACACTGCTGGCTAAAAGTAAATAAAACCTAGACTCCAGGCAGGACGCCTCGCAAAGCTTAACGGTAAATAAATCATAGACTTCAGGCGGGATGCCTTGCAAAGTCTAAAAAGGTAAATGAATACATAGACTCCAGAAAAGCATCGAATGGACAATACGCCCGGCTCAGTCTAAAGGAAAATAATACATAAACTCCAGGAAAGCATCGAATGGACAATACGCCTGACATAGTCTAAAATACAATAAAACGTAGACTCCAGGAGGGTATCGAATGAACAATACGCCTGACTCAGTCTTAAGGAGATTAAAAAGGATGAATGTGAACTCGTATGTAACCATGCTGATTGACGATTGAATCCTTGATGACCCTCCAGGTCTCGCGTAGAGTTAGTACCATTATGTCACCCATGGGCCTTACCAGCTCGGACTGTAGCTAGCAATCAGGATGCGGGAGTGTCTGTCCCATATAGATCTATACACATGATGTACGCTCTCCCTCTAGGAGACTCTGGTTACACGGCGATGGCGATATGAAGCGTCGTATCGGGGAATAGTGTGTCACATTCTATTTTAAGTATTATAGTAATAGTATAGACTCATGAATGAACTGACTTTTGTAGAATTCTTCGTACTAGAAAGAGTAAATAGAACCACCTAACTATTCCTATAATAGTTATTAATGTTTCAGGTATAAGAACAATGAATGGAAGGATGCCTTTGCTACCCAAAGGAAATGAACTTGTTGAGGGAAACCTTTATGACTATATATGTATACACAATATATAACTAATAATTAAACGACCTTCGGACGTATAACTGATACCCCATAACCACATCCAAACAAGGAAAAGGAGATAGGGCGAGCTAGCCTTCCTAAGTCCTTTAAGCATTACTTATATAACTATACATATACAGGCATGCATTTAACAATATAAAAGCATGAAAGAAACTTTGGTAGGACCTTTGGAAAACTTTAAAATTTAGAATTGATGACTTGATGTCAGTTTATAAAACAAGCCTTGAAAACCTTTGGAAAATCTTTGATAATCTAAACGAGAAATTTATACTTTACAACAAGATTTGAAAACCTTCAGCTGGATAAAGCAGTTTGACAAGCAAAATCTATTTTGCTATACAGTTATTAATCACATGTGATTGATCTAATAACTCTATAGTTCAACTTGTATTCCCCCCATAAAAGCATTTAAAATCATTTAAAAGGTTGATTCAGGGGTATGAACTCAGCTGTCGTGGGTGATTCGGATGAATGGACGGTATACGATGCTAAGTGTCAAGTGAGGACTTGACCACACACACGAATCCTATTTAACATGTAATGATACTGTAACAACCGAAAAAAATACAACCAATTTTAAATTTTTCAAAAAGATCTCATTTCGAATAATTCTTTACAAAAAGGTTTTCAATACAAAACATTTATCGTAGATGGATTTCTATCGCATAGTTTGAAGATCGGATTCTTGAGCAACTTCTTAGGAGTTATGAGATATTGCTTAGGAATAGATAACAACAAGTTTTCATATGGATTGTAAGGATAATTTTTTCCGCAAAGTTTTAAAATAAAAGAAATTTTTTTTGATTTTATTTATTTTAAAATATCCTTACAATGGCTTTTGAGGAAAAATTGTTGCTTATATGATTCCATTAAGAGCAAGAGTGGAAATATGAAGTTGATTCTTTCATTTGTGGTAATGTCTATATTTACCAAATAAGGAAAGATTCTCATCACCCAAGTTTCATTTGGACCGGGACTTGGAATCATGCAAGTTATATAGCATGATGAATGAGAACTTTCAAGTTTTGGAAAAATTAAGACTAATTACTGGTTCACATGGATGTGTGACTCAAGTGAAGGACTAAAGAATCGAGTACACAGTCTTGTGCACTGATTAAGTCCACCACAAAAGATCGATAAGATTATTCGTCATAGTTTACTAAAGCTCAGTAAATATGATTATACTTACATGCTTAAGTGTAACTCTGAGACATTGGAAAAGGTTCCAATGTAAGGCAGAGCGAATAAGAAGAATCAAATTAGGCAGAAGGATAAAAGTTTCTCAAATCTGAAAAGATGGGAGAGTACTTTAGTATCAGTTTTTGTGATCATCTTAATGATTAAGAAACCATATCAAAATTAGTTCTCTAAGGAAATCTTAGTGCATTCTTATGACTAAGAAGAGGAACTTGAATTGTTGAAATGGTTAAATCAAGAAGATGAGTCATACTTCGTTCCAATACAAGTCTTAGAGTCATACTCCAAGATTGTCATTTGAGTGACATGTCTTAAAGAAGGTTTAAAACACTTGTCAAATGTAAGAGTAAAAATTTTCTACTCTTGTACATTTGAAATTGGTAAGTTGTGATGTTTTGGATAAAACAAAGACCAACTTAGGCCAATTGGGTAAAGTGTTTTTCTTGATTAGAATCCGCACTATCTCTTGGATGTTTGACAAGGGAGTCTTATATGTCAAGAGGACAGTGGGAGTCTTAAAGGTCTTGAAAGTCTCAAGAAATAATCAAGAATAAAACCTGAAGTTCTTCACTAGCACACGACTTGAGGTTTATAACCTATCGTGTTGACATATCTGTGCCCATTCCAGTTAAAGTTGGCTTTGCATATGAGTTCTTAGAGTTCTCAGTTTGTTGCATAACAACTTGGAAGCAACGGCAGGCCCTTGAGCTGCCAGGTGGCAAGAAGTTAAGATTGAGTTCAATCCATATGGTTTTGGATTTGTCATTATCTTTGTCTTGTGATTATGGTTTGACAAATTCATATGGGTAGGAACTCATACACCATATAAATCTAAGTGTCATAAGGTTTCTCTCCGATTCATGAAAATGATGGTGAGGAAACGCTTTCACTAAGTAGATTTTACGAAGATATCAATTGTGTTATTTGCATTTTCAAAAGTCGTTAGTGGAGCGCGTGTGGTTAACCGGCACACTAACATGGACTTGTGAGAAATGGCAAATGCCTAAGAAATTGAGACCATGATTACGGTATCCCTTTTCATGGTTCTTGAAATTGCTTAGACACACACGTGAGCTATCTACGGAAAGGGTGTGTAAATCTAAATTTCAGACTGTCCAGCTGATTTCTGAGTACATGTCAAAGCTAGTGGGAGCATAAGTGTTATGCTAATAATCATCATGTTAGTGGGAGCATGATAATTATGATAAGTATTGCAAGTTAGCAATGTTAATTATAGAAAACAAAAGTTTCAATTGGGAAAAAGTTGTTTTGCTATAATTAATGGAGAGGAAATTATGCTTCATCTCAAATCTATAAGCTTAGATCGTGAGGTTTTAATCATTTAGTCAAGGATATATATGAATTTCATGTTGGAATGGCTCAACATAAGGAAATTCTGTATATGGGTCCATTATTTGCATTCTAAAATTCGATTATGATTACGACATCCCTTTTCATAATCTGAATTATGAGAACTTGGCAAATTGAAATGGAAATATTATAGCAAAAGACTGGTTTAGTCTTTATGTAAGACATCATGAATCGTGTCCCATATGCTTCGGATATAGGATCGATTACATGTTCTATATTCATCCGTTCTAAAATTTTCCAAAATGCCTGGGGCATTAAGAAGGGAAAAGGTTTAGAACTGGATATGACTAAAAGGATTAAACAATTGTCGAGGACAATCTAAGGTTTACCAAAGATTGGTTACTCAAGGACAATTGGAAGTATAGTGATAATTCTGGAAGGACCATATTGACATAATCTGTAAGGAGGCAACTCTTGTTCAGAAGTGATAGTCATAATGGAATCTGGAAATGTTTCAAAGTTAGAATTTTCAATCTATGTAAGATTAAGGAAACTTAATGCAAGAAGGATATTTCAAGGAGTTGATCTCCTTTGGAATACTCTGTAATGATTGTTGCCAAGTCTTTGTGACTTTGTGCACAATCGTTACAAGAGGATCAATGCATATAAGTTTAGAATCTAACAGATTTCTGTAAATGGCATGAATTTGGAATTCTTGCATTTGTAGTAAGGATTTGGGAGTGTGAAAAGAGAATCATTGAAGTTATGTTCAATTGATCTAGTTCACAAAATAAAGATCATAGAAAAACATAGTATGCATACTTGGTGTGTGGCATGACTAGTGTTTAAGAAAACATAGTGTACATGCTTGGAGCATGGGACAACTATTGTTTTAAATTCAAGAATAAAGTTGATAGCTGAAACAGTATACAATGAATAATGTGTAATCATATGGTGATAAATAAAAGGTGTTTTATTTATGTTCAAAGGGTTGATACCATATTGGATTCAATTATTATTGTGTTTTATTTTGCATGTTTTGACTTCCCGAATAAACTGGGTTATTCTTCCTGAATGACTAAGTTATTCAAACATCCACAGTCGGTCATATGTTGGAAGTAGATATGAATTAAGAGTGTCATGGGTTGGCTTGTAGAGGTCTAAGGTGTTGGACAAAGGGATACAACACTCATGAGTGCTCATAAGTTCTGAGTATTGGATTCAACCCGCGCTCATTGGAATCACTTCATGGATTTTATCACGAGTGATCATGAGACAATAATATCTTATATTCTTCAAACCTAGAGATATGAGTTGTTACTATGAGTTGGTTGTACATTGATTACACGAAAACGCATTTGGTAACTCGGTGCTATAAAACGTGCCTTTGTGTATGATTCAACAAGTAGTAGAACAAGCCATATGAGTCGAAGTTTATCCATTCCTTTTACCTTCGGGATAAAAGCGATATCTGTGGGCCCCTCGATGATTTGATGATGACAAATGGAAGTGCTCGGCCGGGCCAGGACTGATTTGATTTGTTCAATTAGTCAGTCGTCATAAATCGGAAATCGGGAAACAACAAATGGACAGAGAGAATGATTATAATCCATGTCTCAGTCCATATGATATCTAGAATGGAGGAATATATGATCCCTTATCTAATGGACAAGTTCGTTGACAAGATCAGAGTTCGACAGCAACTTTAAGAGCTACGATTGCCAGTTAGGTTTGAAGTCATACGCAATAATAGTTTTAGACTTATCCAAGTGGGAGACTGTTGGATTAATGTCTAAGTCCATAACTATATTTGGTATGTACTTGACCCGACCCGGCATGGTCCATTTGGGTTGCACTTCACCGACACAATTTATATGGATAATCTTTTGAGAATAGTATGTTTATGATTAATATTAATATATTATAAGTTCTAATATATTAATATGGAATCATATTATTTAATTAGTATTGATCAAGAATTAATTTATAATTAATTAAGTGATCAAAAGGAACTAATTAAATATGGACTCTTATATATATGGAATGGGCCAAGTTCATTTAGGTTGGGCTAAGCTTTCATGCATAGTCCATGGAGTGTTTAACCCATGGATCCTAGGAAATGAAAGGTCATGGGTATTAGGGTTTAACCCTAATCCTCCATACTATATAAAGATGTCTTTGGTTGGTGAAATAGGCACTAGTGTGGATACACTAAAGAAGGGCTAGCCAATTTCACTAAAGAGAACCAAGTAATCATATTCTCTAAAGTATTCCAAGGTGTCTTGGTGATTTGTGATTCCACTTGAGGCTTCCACACTATTGGGGCTAAGCTCTTAAAGCTTGAAGACATCAAGCTACATCAAGAGGTATGTATTCTATCTTGTTACATTCATAGTTTTTGTATGCTAGATTAGGATAATACCTTGGATGTTCTTATTTGCATGTATAATAGAGAAAACATAGATCCAAGGTATTTAGGGTTGCATGTACACTTAGGAAGTGTTAGAATGCACATAACCCAACACTTACCGCTGCTCGGGCGGAGGTAAGGGAGTACCAGGTGAGGCACGCAGCTCTCGAGGAGAGAGTGATCGCGGCCGAGCGCCGGATTGCGGAGCTTCAGGGATCCTCGACCTCATCCCAGGGCCACCATGGATCAGATGCTTCACGCCACGAGTAGTGTTCGCGCTACTTATATTTTGTTATAAATCTAGGATTTCGAGTATGCGTTGGTGCTACTCTTTGTTGCGAATAGGTTGACGTCGCAACTAAGTGGTCACACTAGTCAAAGGGACTTTTGTACTGCCAAAACTTTATCTTTTACTACGATGTAATGTAGACCCTTATGAGGTCAAACTCCTAAAAACATTATGTACTAGCAAATTATCAATGAATGTGGCTTGTATTTACTTCCTTCGATGCTGACACAAACCAAACACTTGACTCTGCTGGAGTCAACACTAATTAATTCATAAGTTTAATTGCATAAACTTGACAATTAATTGCCTTCTAAATTAATAAACTCGGACAAAATACAATTGAGATGTAACCAGTAACGCTCGACTCGCTATCACCATTGAAGTCTTACCGTCAAGTCTTTCTTTTATTTTCTTATGCCAGAACCATGCCACCAAGGAAAAGACCAAGACCTTCCGGAAACTCAGCACCACCCACTGCGCCTCCACCTTCGGAGTTTGATCCGGTGATGTTTCAGGCTGCAGTAACAGCAGCCGTGGCGGCAGCAATGTCGCAAATGGGTGCAAATGGTTCCGGCGGTTCCGGATCCGGGAATACTAACTCGAATCAGGGGGACAGCACGGGGCGCACTAAGGAGTGTTCATACAAAGACTTCACTAATGGCAAACCCGATCCTTTCGACGGAAGCGGGGGCGTCATAGCGCTGATGCAATGGTTCGAAAGGACCGAAGCAGTCTTCGAAATCTGTGCTTGTCCCGAAGCAAGCAAAGTCAAGTATGCGGCATTCACTTTCATAAGAAAAGCTCTTACTTGGTGGAATGGCCGAGTTAAGTCACTTACTCCTGCAGTGGCTAACTCCATCGGCTGGGAGAACTTAAAAGCGTTGATGCTAAAAGAGTATTGCCCGAGGGGAGAAATACAAAAGCTCGAAGAGGAACTATGGAATCTCAAGATGTCGGGGATGGATCTCGAAGCTTATACAGCCCGATTCAATGACCTAGCACTCCTTTGCCCTGCAATGGTTACTCCGGAGGAGAAGAAGGTAGAGCGATACCTTTGGGGGCTGTCATCCCAGATTCATGACAGTGTTCTGGCCTCGAAACCTACTACCTTTGAAAGTGCCAAGGAATTCGCACAACAACTTATCAATCATAGGGCCAGCCGTGGCACCATGGTCGCCGCCACCAACCAAACGAAAGGAGGAAACAACAAGAGGAAGTTCTGGAACATTAAAAAGAAACAACCAGTACGTGACCCCGCAAAGAAGCAACATACAGTTGCTGTCCGTGTAGCCACTATTGCTCCTGTTCCAGCGCCGCCAAAGCCATATGCTGGAAATCTCCCCAAGTGCAACAAGTGCAACTACCATCACAAGGGCGCTTGTCGGGAATTGCACTGCAAAAACTTCGACAAGAAAGGGCATACCGCTCGTTTCTGTAGAGCGCCAGCTTGACCAAACAACCAAGTTGCCAATGCGGGGGCAAGCCAAACCTGCTATGAATGTGGTGAAGCAGGACACTTCAGGAGAAACTGCCCCAAGGCACAAGCTCCTAATGGTGATGGTGTAGGGAGAGTCCTGACAATGGGACACGGAGAAGCGGTCAAGGATCCCTCGGTGGTTTCTGGTACGTTTCTCCTCAATAACACATATGCATGCGTACTATTTGATAGTGGAGCAGAGAGGAGTTTTGTGAGCCATGAATTCAAACAATTACTAAAACAAACCCCTCATTCATTAAAAGATACATACGTAGTAGAAATGGCTAATGGGAAAGAAGAGCACACTAATGATATATACTCAGGGTGTACCCTCACTCTAGACAACCATTCGTTTAAAGTAGACCTGATGCCGGTCACAATAAAATCCTTTGACATAATCATCGGCATGGATTGGTTAAGTTCACATCGTGCCGACATTCTATGTTACGAAAGGGCCGTTCGCCTTAATCTGCCGAATGGCGAAACCCTCTTCATCTATGGCGACAAACCCAGTTCAAATTTGCAAGTCATCTCTTGCGTCAAAGCCCAAAAGTACCTCAGAAAGGACTACCACGCATTTCTAGCCCACATAGTAGATACGAAACGAGAGGTGAAGGATATCAACGACATTCCCGAGGTGTGCAACTATCCCGATGTATTCCCCGAAGATCTTCCAGGTGTACCCTTCGCACGACAAGTCGAATTCCGGATCGACTTAATCCCATGAGCTACCCCCGTCGCCAAGGCTCCATACCGTTTAGCACCGGCAGAAATGCAAGAACTTTCCAGCCAGTTAAACGAACTGTTGAGCAAAGGATTTATCAGGCCAAGCTTCTCACCCTGGGGAGCACCGGTCCTGTTCGTAAAGAAGAAGGACGGATCTTTTCGCATGTGCATAGACTACCGGGAGCTAAACAAACTTACTGTCAAGAACCGATATCCCTTACCCCAAACCGATGATCTCTTTGACCAACTCCAAGGAGCAAGCTACTTTTCAAAAATCGACCTGCGGTCGGGTTACCATCAACTGCGAGTACAAGAAGAGGATATTCCCAAGACTGCGTTCAGAACTTGTTACGGGCACTATGAGTTTGTGGTAATGCCCTTCGGATTAACGAACGCACCAGCAGTGTTTATGGACTTGATGAATCGGGTGTGTCGACCCTACTTAGACAAATTCGTGATTGTGTTCATCGACGATATTTTAATCTACTCCCGAAGCGAGGAAGAGCACCGTCAACACCTCCGGCTAATCTTGGAAACACTAAGGGCTGAGAAGCTTTACGCCAAATTCTCTAAATGCGAATTCTGGATTAGAGAAGTGAATTTTCTTGTCCATGTGGTTAGCGAGAAGGGGATACATGTGGATCCCACAAAAATCAAAGCTATTAAAATCTGGTCAGCACCTACAACCCCGATGGAAATTCGACAATTTTTAGGGCTCGCCGGCTATTACCGAAGATTCATACAAAACTTCTCGAAGATCGCCAAACCACTCACCACCCTGAATCAAAAAGGTGTGGTATTTAAGTGGGGAGATAAACAAGAAACCGCTTTCCAGACATTAAAACAAGCCCTATGCAGCGCACCAGTTTTGTCTCTTCTCGAAGGAACTGATGACTTCGTGGTATACTGCGATGTTTCAAATCAAGGCCTCGGATGCGTGCTCATGCAGAGAGGAAAAGTCATCGCCTACGCGTCAAGACAGATTAAAACACACGAAGTTAATTACACTACCCATGACCTTGAATTGGGAGCGGTAGTGTTCGCTTTAAAGATTTGGAGGCACTACCTCTACGACACAAAATGTACCATCTTCACCGATCACAAAAGTCTTCAGCATATCCTCAATCAGAAAGAGCTCAACATGCGACAATGGAGATGGGTTGAATTGCTAAACGACTACGAGTGCGAAATTCGCTACCACCCAGGCAAGGCCAATGTAGTGGCTGATGCCCTAAGCAGAAAGGAATATTCGCGCCGCCGAGTAAGATCCTTAACCATGACCATCCATTCCCACCTGGCCACACAAATTCGGGAAGCTCAACTAGAAGCCTTGAAACCAGAGAATGTGGCAGGTGAGGCATTAAGGGGAATGGATAAGAACTTAGAAGTCAAGGGCGACGGAACCCGTTCTCTCAGTAACCGGATCTGGACACCGAAGTTCGGTGGGATCCGAGACGTGGTCATGAATGAAGCACACAAGACTCGATACTCCATTCATTCAGGGTCAGATAAGATGTATCTAGACCTCAAAAAGTTATACTGGTGGCCGAATATGAAAGCCGAGATTGCTACATATGTGGGCAAGTGCCTGACTTGCGCCAAGGTCAAGGTGGAATACCAGAAACCCTCAGGACTACTACAACAGCCTGATATACCGGAATGGAAGTGGGAACGGATAACCATGGACTTCATAACCAAGCTGCCTAAGACTTCGAGCGGGTTTGACACTATATGGGTAATCGTAGACAGATTGACCAAGTCTGCGCACTTCCTACCAATAAAGGAGAAGTTAACCAGAATATACCTCAAGGAGATTGTGCGACTGGATGGTGTACCAATATCTATCATCTCAGACCGAGATAGTAGGTTCACTTCGAGATTTTGGCAGTCCCTGCAGAAATCCTTGGGTACTAGGCTAGACATGAGTACGGCCTACCACCCACAAACCGACGGGCAGAGCAAGCGCACTATACAAACCTTAGAAGACATGTTGAGAACATGTGTGATAGACTTTGGTAAAGCGTGGGATACCCATTTGCCGCTGATTGAATTCTCCTACAATAACAGCTATCACACCAGCATTAAAGTCGCTCCATTCGAAGCTCTTTACGGTCGCAAGTGCAGATCACCCCTATGTTGGGCTGAAGTGGGGGATACTCAGTTAGCTAGGGAGCAAATTCCAAATAGCACCCTCACTGGTCCTAAAATCATAAGGGAGACCACAGAAAAGATTGTTCAAATCCGAGAAAGGCTGAAGGCCTCCCGAGATCGACAAAAGAGTTACGCGGATAAGCGACGCAAACCTTTGGAATTCCAGGTTGGCGATCGTGTGTTACTAAAATTTTCCCCTTGGAAAGGAATGATACGTTTCGGCAAACGTGGGAAACTAAACCCGAGGTACATTGGACCGTTCGAAATCCTTTCCAGGATTGGTCCTGTGGCGTATAAACTTCGATTACCTCAAGAACTCGATAAGGTACATCCCACCTTTCACGTATCGAACCTGAAGAAATGTCTGTCCGACGAGACACTTGTAATACCTCTCGATGAGATCGAAGTTGACGGAAATCTCCACTCCGTAGAGGAGCCAATAGAGATTATGGATCGGGAGGTCAAAAGAACGAAACAAAGTCGTATTCCCATCGTGAAGGTTCGATGGAACGCTAAACGAGGACCTGAGTTCACCTGGGAGCGCGAAGACCAAATGAAACAAAAGTACCCGCACCTTTTCCTAAACCCTTAAAGCCCTGGCCAAAGCGTAAATTTCGGGACGAAATTCCCTCTAACGGGGGGATGATGTGACAATAGTCAAATTCGGGTCAAGTCTAAGCCGGACAGGGTCAACGAGTCAAACCGGTCAACTCAATTAAAACCTTGTATGATAGGGTTTATATTATGTAATTACTGTATAACTCACTATTTTAATGAGAAAACACCACTTGGAAAGTTCATGTGTTTAAATTTCCTTAGCATTAGTGCTAAACAATGAACAAAAACAATAAAACAATGTTGCATACTCATAGGGAGTGTGTAAGATCCTAAAACATGGCACAACGGGGTCTAAGGACCTTGCATTGCGAAGCCGGACACTCTCATTCATCACACACGAAAACACTCTCAATCGTTTTCACTCTATCTCCCTGTATGTGAAACCTCTCCCAAATCTCTCTAAGTATGTGAAATCTCTCCCACATATCTCTTTGTATGAGAAATCTCTCCAAGTATGTCAAATCTCTCCCAAATATCTCTAAGTATGTGAAATCTCTCCCACATATCTCTTTGTATGAGAAATCTCTCCAAGTATGTCAAATCTCTCCCAAATCTCTCTAAGTATGTCAAATCTCTCCCAAATCTCTCTAAGTATGTGAAATCTCTCCCAAATATCTCTCTGTATGTGAAATCTCTCCAAGTACGTCAAATCTCTCCCAAACCTCTCTAAGTATGTGAAATCTCTCCCAAATATCTCTCTGTATGTGAAATCTCTCCAAGTATGTCAAATCTCTCCCTAATCTCTCTAAGTATGTGAAATCTCTCCCACATATCTCTTTGTATGAGAAATCTCTCCAAGTATGTCAAATCTCTCCCAAATCTCTCTAAGTATGTAAAATCTCTCCCAAATCTCTCTAAGTATGTGAAATCTCTCCCAAATATCTCTCTGTATGTGAAATCTCTCCAAGTACGTCAAATCTCTCCCAAACCTCTCTAAGTATGTGAAATCTCTCCCAAATATCTCTCTGTATGTGAAATCTCTCCAAGTATGTCAAATCTCTCCCAAATCTCTCTAAGTATGTGAAATCTCTCCCACATATCTCTTTGTATGAGAAATCTCTCCAAGTATGTCAAATCTCTCCCAAATCTCTCTAAGTATGTGAAATCTCTCCCAAATATCTCTCTGTATGTGAAATCTCTCCAAGTACGTCAAATCTCTCCCAAACCTCTCTAAGTATGTGAAATCTCTCCCAAATATCTCTCTGTATGTGAAATCTCTCCAAGTATGTCAAATCTCTCCCAAATCTCTCTAAGTATCTGAAATCTCTCCCACATATCTCTTTGTATGAGAAATCTCTCCAAGTATGTCAAATCTCTCCCAAATCTCTCTAAGTATGTCAAATCTCTCCCAAATCTCTCTAAGTATGTGAAATCTCTCCCAAATATCTCTCTGTATGTGAAATCTCTCCAAGTACGTCAAATCTCTCCCAAACCTCTCTAAGTATGTGAAATCTCTCCCAAATATCTCTCTGTATGTGAAATCTCTCCAAGTATGTCAAATCTCTCCCAAATCTCTCTAAGTATGTGAAATCTCTCCCCACATATCTCTTTGTATGAGAAATCTCTCCAAGTATGTCAAGTCTTTCCCAAATCTCTCCAAGTACGTCAAATCTCTCCCAAATGTCTCCGAGAACGAGGAATCTCTCTCGAAATCTCTCCCAACTTTCTATAATCACTCGGGACATCCCGACCCTCGAATTTGGCGAAAAATAGCCCAAAAACGGAAGTCTACGCGAAAAACGGACTTAAGGAAACAAACCCTCCGAACCGAAAGTACTATTCATCAACTGAACCAAGAGTACTGTTCATCAACCGAACCGAGGGTACTGTTCATGAACCGAACCGAAGTCACTGTTCATCCGAGCCGAACCGCGCATAGAAGGAAGGTCCGAACCGAGCCTCGCATAGAAGGAAGGTCTGAACCGAAGTTACTGTTCATTACTGTTCACAACAGTTCCTTCGGTTCTTGCTTCCCTTCGGACCGAACCTCCTAACTTCGCTTCTCGCCTTCGCTTCGGACTGCTTCTCATCGGACCGAGCCTTCGCTTCGCCTCCCGCCTCCGGATTCAGCCTCTCGCGTCCGAACCGTGCACCACCTAACCGAACTTCGGCCCAGAGACCGAACCTCGGCCGAGATCCGAGGAGTCTCGCTGGGAAAGCCCATTTTTCACCCGTTTTTGCGTATTTTTGCGTTTTAAACCCATTTTTAATTATTTTAACATAGGATTTTCACCCAAAACTTTATTTTTAATTATAAGACCCCCTAAATTAATGATTTAATCACATTTTAAGGATAAAACCTTATCTAAAAAGGAGTTGGTAAAGTACAAAAGAAGAGTGTTGACCTTACCTTAGTTTATGACGCAAGCAACCCCCACACCCACTCCATGACAACCCACACTCCTCCCCACCATACCTTGTACCTTTTACTCCCTTTCACAAGTAACCCCCACAATCTAAGGGCTGATCATATACCCTCTCTCCTCATTTTCTTCAAACACTCTCAAATTACACCAAGATTGAACTCCAACTTTCTCTCTCCAACTTCTCTCTCTAACTCACGATCTCAAGGCTGATCATCAAGTGTTCTTCCACTCTTGGTAAGTGAAATCCACCCTCCTTGTGATTCTCACACTTCATTCTACTCAAATCATTGATAGCTCATACAAACTCCATAACTATCATGCTAGATTCTCGAAAATCTTCAAGACATTCCAAGTGTCCTTGAGTTAAGCACCTCCATTCTTCAACAATCATCTACTGAAAACACTTAAGGTGAGTTCATACCCCTACATTTTCATGTTTTCTCAAGTTTTTAGGGGGGGGGGGGGGGGGGGGAATACAAGTTAAAACACCAAGAACATAACTAAATTCTTCTAATAGCTTTCATCAGAAAAGTTGGACTCCATTCACAGACTGTTTTGGACATCTTAAACATTTTAGTTTTCAAAACTGTTTTAGGTGCATGTAGTTCCACTTCTTAGCTTTAAAATGACTACTTGCACACCTCCATACGATTTTTCTACAATTTATGGTGATTTTTACAAAACTGCCTATCATTTCAAACACCAATCCGGACCAGTCTGTGATTATGGACTTTTCCACCTAAGTTTCAGGTCATTAAAAATCATGATAAAAATTATGAGTAAACTAGACACATTTTGGGAACTCCCAGAATTTACGGATTTAGTTTTCGACTTCATATGATTTTTCTATGAATTTTCAAAAACAGTGTAGAAAGGCTGAAAACTTGTTAACAGCTTGTAATTTTTATAACACTTTGTAATATGTTGAGCAAAGTGTATAATGTCAAGTTCTAAGTATTGAATGTGATACGTTGTAAATTTTATCACCATAAACTGAAAATAAGTTATTCATGATAAGATTATTCATCTATTTAGAACACGTATATATATAAACTATAATAAGCATAGTTTAATGGATTTCATAATCATAACGCTTTTTCATAAAAGAGTTCTTACATATTACAAACATTTTGGATAAACTATAATAGGTATAGTTTATGATACATCACATGACACACACGTACGAAAAGGGTACATTCATACAGAAAGATTTTACACTCCCGCATACAACTTGTAAACTTGTTAACCTAAATTGTGAGACATTCTCTTTCCGTACGTCCGAGTGCGGGATATAAAATCCTGTTCGTTATAATCAGAGTCTCCTAGAGGGAGAACGTGATAGTTGTATATAGATCTATATTGGGTTTGACACCCCACACCTTGCTGCTAGCTACAGTTGGACCTGCAGGTCTACGGGTGACAAATGTCATTTCAGTTTTACGACGCATGAGAAACGTCGTGGCAGGTTCATTTAGTCTTAAGTATGATTATAGCGGCTCACATAAGGATATAACAATACATAAAGTTTACGGGATTTTTATAAAACTTAAATGAGTTTTATGTCGATTTTAAAATCACTTTTATCTCAATAAGTACAGGTATTACTGTACGTTTTCGGTTTTGGTATTTATGACTACACATCATGTGATACCACATTTATAACTTTAAGTATGGACAATACTTGTTATTTTCTTGGTCCTGAGATTTAGGACTACACGTACAGAAAGTATTAACAAATTTAAGAAATTACGAGAGTTTCACTAATATCATATGCGTTTGAATTGAAATAAACATACATTATTTTCTATAAATAAGGAAGATTACTCATACATTACAGTCTTTGGATACAAGACTACATTATACATTTTAAGAAAAATATCGGATTTTTCTGGAACAACTATACCATTACATGACGAGCTTTCTCAGGAAATCGCTAAACAGGTAACAAAGTACTTTTGAGGATGGGACGTTGAGGCGTCAAACTTATCATATTTTGTCAACATATTGTAATTGAATTTGAAACATGTAATTCATACAATGATGTAACTTTTTCAATTATATATATGTTGGTTGTGTTTACTTTCATCACTATTACCATTGTTGTTATGATACTACACATGAAGTCCTCCATCCCTGGATGTTTCCGCCATCCTTGGTTCAGGGGTGTGACACGCCCTCTAATAACTTCACCTAACCCCTGAGCATTACCCATAATGTAACACTGCTCCAAATCACAATCATCACTCGACTCATAATGGCTAGAAAACCATGAACCATCGGATCCCCGATCCGAATCCCACTCTATCCACTCCGTGACGACGGAAAACCCATTCTCTATCTCAGAGCACTCCCACGAGTCCTCCTCTTACAAACACATACACATGCTGAACTAGCTCCAGTATCCTCAGGTTTGGAAAATCTGACACACTGATGACACCCTCAAACATCCCTCAGGATGGACCACTAATACATAAGTAATACCCTGAACAGAATCATACCGAGAGTCCAGGACTCTCCCCCCTGCAACCTTTCCAAGCCTCAGGGCTCTACTCCTGCAGAATTCCCTCCGCAACCTCAGTAGACATCCCTAATCGGATGAGCTCCTACTTCACTGCCGTGAACACGATGCTCAAAATCATACTCGAAATACTCTAATCATAACTCTGCTCTGCAGCTTTCACTTTCGTGAACTTGCACTCCCTTCGGAGTTATACACCTTTCTCTCTTCCTTTTCCAAGGAATCCACTTGGCCACATTGCCACCCCCAACAAGTGCTACGGTGCTCGCCCAACGCGACACCACCCTGTTTGCGTAACCGCTATTCACATACCCAGGCTTCTCATTGCAGGGGCTCTCAAGCCCATGCATTCTCTCAACACAACAAAGTCACTTCCCGGGGCCAGACCTTCCAATGCAATCACACTGCAACATACACAGACAACAATCTCACACTGATCCAACAATACCTGCAGAGTCTTCAGCATGACTGGACCGCCTCATCAGGCCTTCAGTCCATCTGAACCACTCTCTCAGAACCTTCAGCCAATCTGGACCGCTCTCCGAGCCTTCAGTTTGGCTGGACCATTCTCCAAGCCTTCGGTCTGACTGGTACGCCTTCCGGCCTTCAGTCTATCCGGACCGCTCACTATCAACCAACATTCCATGCTATCCCCCTCGGAATTTCCCCCATGCATACCGTTCTAGACCTCTAGAGGTTCCGAACTCCAACTCCATCGACATACTCGATCCCAGCCTGCTTCCAGGCCTCCATAACCCATGCCCTAGGTCTGTATCCCGCTCCACATGCCCGACACTCGCTCTTATCAGCCTGTACTCTAGGCTGACAGAACACTGCTGAAACCCAACAGCTAAGCTCCCTCAAATACTCATCGATCTCTCGGAGAATTCTCCAATTCTCCCCCACTATAGCACTGACTAATAACCGCCAGCCGCCATCAACGACCTTCCAAAACAACCCTGCACAAAGAGACCACTTACACTCGGGCCGCTTCCACAAGCATAAACAACCTTAGCAAAACACATCTCCTCACTGATCAATCCGCTCAAGAAGAATCCGATCTCCAATTATCCCTTCCACGAACGAAGATGCTACCTGACGTATAACCCAACGCCGTACCTCCACTAACCACCCTTACGAACGATAACCAACGAAAGCACCAAAACACTGACCATAATCATATCAAACCCTCAGGAAACAACGGATACCAAGACGAAAACCCGGAACACAATCCATAACCCAAACCACAACCCGCAAAACGAAGAATATCACGAGGAAAACCAAACAATTACCAGCTCATGAACATTACACCACAATAATCACAAGATAACAAGACATCAAGAAAGAAACATACCCGCAACTGTCTCTGGCACTGCTCTGACCTCCTCTGCAACAAGCTGAAAAACACGACCCTGAGCCCTTGGGGGCTCCGCTCCACCCTGACCTCCACCTGTGATCCTCAAAGTGGCCGGTGCTGGAGCCTGCACCGATCCAGCAGCAAACTGTGGACAATTGGCCCTCAAATGCCCAACCTGATGACAATGATAGCAGATCCTCAAATCCCGAACTGGCGCTGACTGCCGACAATCCCTCGCATAGTGCCCATCCCTTCCGCACTTGCGACACTCACCACCGGTCCT
Organism: Lactuca serriola; assembly: GCF_051521515.1. NCBI lineage: Eukaryota > Viridiplantae > Streptophyta > Magnoliopsida > Asterales > Asteraceae > Lactuca > Lactuca serriola. Next base: position 205,826,083 of record NC_136410.1, read on the forward strand.
ACAAAACCCGGCGTGACCCTTCCCACACTTCCCACAAGTGTGGTTGCTCAAATCCCCCACTCTAACATCAACGGTCTTGGACCGTTTCGGCGCCGGCTGCGACTGCACCGGAGCCTGCCTCAACTTACGCATCTGCAACTCAATCTCTAACTCACGCCGCCTAGCGGCCTCCTGCAACTCCAACAAGGTCTCGCATCTCTGCGCAGACACAAACTGTCTGATGTCTCTCTTGAGCATGCTCAGATATCGGGACATCTGGGCCTACTCCGAAGCGAACTCTGGGCAAAACATCGCCCTCTCAGTGAACATCCTGGTGATCTCAGTCACCGACTCCGATCCTGCTTCAGCTCAAGGAACTCCTGAGCCAATCTCTCCCTCTCAACCTGTGGAACATAACGAGTACTGAACATTTATCTGAACTGATCCCATGAAACTGCAGCCCTCTGCGCCTCCGAAAATGACCCCGTTGTCAATCTCCACCAATCCTTCGCCCCGAGCCTCAACAGGTTCAGAGCACACCTCACCCTATGATCAGCAGGGCATGAACACGTGAAGAAACATCCCTCCACGTCTGACAACCACCTCATAGCAACAATCGGGTCCTGAACTCCGTCGAATGTGGGAGGCTTCGTCCTATCGAAGTCCCGATACTGAAAACCCCGACTAGCTCCTCCCCCTGCCGCTGCTACAGCTGCTGTAGCCGCCGCGGCAGCCGTCTCAGTGAGAGCCGCATAACGCTCATCAAAATACTCAACCATGGCGGTCTTAATCGACCCAAACAGCTCTGGCAACTCAGCCCGGAACAACTTCGCAATCTCCTCACGCAGGATCTCACGAATCCTCGCGTCCAACTCGCTCATGCTCATCTGACCAACAACCTCGGGCGGCACCGATTCGCCCGAAACCCTCTCTCCAGCTCCCGATCCTGACCCGGATCCACTCTCATCATGCCTCGGGATCTCCATACTGAAAAGAAACACCACATAAAATCTCAGACTCTTCCTACACCATGGAATCCAACTCTCTCTCAACCCACCCTAGAGATCATGGTTTCCCTGATACGCGTATGGGTCCTGTGCTTTCAGTAGTACGGGCCCATACTACCTTCCACACCTACCCACATTTGTATGAAGTACTACCACAATACCCTAGAGAACAAGCATAACAATAATCAACCCTCACCACTAGAGAAACACTGAGAATCTCCCATAAGGGACCCTAGGCTACAGGCATCACAAATCAAGCAACATATCATGAAATCCTGAAGATCCCTAGCCTAACACTAGCATGTTGTTCTATCAAAGCTCAAAACAAATAACATGCATGGTATTTTGGGGTTACTTACTGGCTCCGGCTGATCGTACCTCCGCGTCCTCCTTTACTCATTTTTTTTTGAAAACCATTTTTTTAATTACTCTTTCAAAAACTCTCCTCGATTTGAGACTGGAGTCACACGAGTGTTTCTCCAATTCACTCAAACCAAGGCTCTGATACCAACTTGTAACAACCGAAAAAAATACAACCAATTTTAAATTTTTCAAAAACATCTCATTTCGAATAATTCTTTACAAAAAGGTTTTCAATACAAAACATTTATCGTATTCCCAGAATCATATCACCACAAAATCATGAGGAGCGGTACAATCACGCCTTCGCCTTGCCACGATCTCCTGAAGAACCTGAAAAACATGAGACCACAACTGTAAGCTCGAAAGCTTAGTGAGATACCCCAAAATACCAACCACAAATACCATACACGCATAACATGCCATAACATATCCGATCACAGAACAATCATGCTCCCCGGGTCTACTGTGTGACTGGTCCGCCGCACCGGCCAACAGTCCACCTGGTCCACCCTCTAAGTCTATCCGCACCGGCCTTCAATCCACCTGGTCCACTCTCTGAGTCTACAGTATGACTGGTCCGCCCGCATCGGGCCTTCAGTCGGTCTGGTCCACTCTCCGAGCCTTCGGCACGTCTGGTCCGCCCTTACCGGGACCTACAGCCTATCCGGACCGCTCGCTGGGCCTACGGGACAACCGGTTCGCCCTGGGTATCTTGGCCTACTGCACACAGCAGGACCCGCCTCAACCCAACTCCAGTCCAAACATCCATGTGCACATATACATACAATCATCTAATAATTCACAGATAACAAGCAGATCAACAGATCACATAACATGCCACTATCCTAACCAGGATACCGACCTAACAGGTCACTAACATAGCATCTTCCTATCTCTCTGGATATCGATCTCAATCAGGTCTCTAGCATATACCATCCTAACTCACAGGATGCAAACATGATAAAGCAGTAACATAAAAACACTACCCGGATCTCAATCCGATAAGGGCCGGCCTTGGTGCCTTAGACCCCGTTGATATAGTGAGGATAACTCACCTCGAAGCTGCCGACTGAACAGATAATCCAAGCTACTCCGATCACTGATACGATCTCCACCACTGGTCAACCACCAATGCGCTGAACTCAAAACAACAAACAATAATTACCAAAATGCCCCTGGACACCATTGGTCAACCCTTGGACAAAGACAAGGTCAAAGTCAACTCCTGACTGACCCTACTCGCCGAGTCAACCCTATGACTCGCCGAGTTCCCATACTCAGACTTCACTCCATCCGCGACCTAACTCGCCGAGTCACCCCGAGACTCGCCGAGTCCAACAACTCAGAGTCCACTCGCACACAACTCACCGAGTCATCCCTTGACTCACCGATTCTCGATTCGACCAGAGAATATCGGAACTCTTTGACAAGACTCGCCGAGTCCAAGAACAGACTCGCCGAGTCTAAGGCTATCATCAACCTACTCGCCGAGTTGTTCATACAAATCGCCGAGTTCCAGGCTATCTTCATCCGACTCGCCGAGTTGTTCTTCCAACTCGTCGAGTCCCAGCTCATCTTCAAGCAACTCGTCGAGTTCACCCATGTGACTCGCCGAGTACCACCGATCTGAATCCATTCAGAAGCATTCCAGTCCATGCAAATGACCCAAAACATAGATCTAGCCTTATATAACTCATCCATCACGTAAAGTGGCAAACTTTACGTGAATCCCAAGAGATCTAGGCTTTATTCACTTATAACTAGGGTTTGGGACTTGCAAGCTTCACCAAACACTCCAACACAGGGACTTTCATGCTCTTTGATTCTCCTCCCTTCCAGATCTAAGGTAGCAACCTCAGATCTAACCTCTAGACTTCCATTTACATCCTTAGGCGAGATCCCACAAACCCCAAATTGAAGAAACAACCTACAATCAGGCCAAGAACAAGATATTACCTCCAATGGACGCCCCCAACTGAAATGAAGTTGATTCCAAGCAAAGCCCCTTGCCCCAAGCCTTCAATACCCACAAAATTCCTTCAATAAACTTCTTCAATGCTCCAATCCACTCAACAATGGAGCTCCTCTGCGATTTAGGGTTTCTGGTACTCAAGAGGGGAGATAAAGAGGCTGGGGAAGGAACATTATGTTCCTTATATAGGGCTCAACCCCGAGAATTAGGGTTTTCTCCACCCAGCGCCTACTCGCCGAGTCCATCTCATCGACTCGCCGAGTCAGCTACTTAACACGCGACCAAGTCGCGACTCTACTCGCCGAGTCCAGCCATGGACTCGCCGAGTCACTCTTTCCCAAATAACACCTTTAGCCCTTCAACTCTACTCTTGCTATTTTGGGATGTTACAGATACATTCAAGTATCTAATTAGTCATTTAATAACTAATTAAGCAAGTAAGGATGTACTAACACATGAAAACACTTTGCTACAAATGCTAGGAGTACCAAGGGTTGCATATAAGGAAAGTATAGACTCACATTGGAGTTTACTCCTCAAATGGTGGCCCTTAGGGTTGTTTACGGTTTTCATACCACTTCCCCCATGATTTTACAGCCTTAAACTCATGGAAGTGGTATCATTGGATGTTCAAAGGTCCTAACTCACTCAAGGAATTATGCTAGACTCGAATCAAGGGCATAGGAAGGTGTTTAGGGATTAAAATGGACACTTTTTGGAGTTTATGGTCCTTGGAGCACTCCCTTGGGTGTTTACGGTCGTAAACACATGGGTTTATGGCCATAATCTCATGTTAGTCCATTTCTTTTGTGTTTTGGTGGTTCCAACTCATGCATGCAAGGTTCTAGTCACTTATACAAGCATAGGAAGGTGTTAAGGGCACTTAAACACCTTCAGAAGGTGTTTACGGTTTTGGGAGACCTTCCCAAACTGTAAACTCATATTTTTTCCCTTCATTTCATGTTCTTGGGGTCTCTAGTTCATGCAAGTAAGGTTCTACTCCATTATCCAACCATTTAATGGCATTAGAGGCATCTAAGCACCTTTTGGAGGTGTTTACGGTTTTTGGGATGGTCTCCCCAAACCGTAAACCCATATGAACATGGGGAAATGATGATTTTCGAGTATTAAACTCATCAAGGAAAGGATCTATGTTAGTTTTCAAGGCTTAGAATGAACCAAGGCACACTTTGGCACCCATTTTAGGGTTTACGGTCCAAGAACACCTTGGACCGTAAACACCTTGTTCTTGGTGTTTCTTGGATGATTTCAAGGGTAAACAAGTTCCTATTAGGCACACAAGGAGCTAGGGTAAGTTTACTTACGTTCTAGGAGCTTGGATGATCGATTTTGGCAGATTTGACGGGATGAATTTATGATAGTTGAGAGAATCCTTGGGTGTTCTTGAGGTTGGAAGTTGGAAAAATAGAGAAAATGACTAAGTTTCATATTTATACTCTCGGCTGTTTGCGGTCAAAAACTTCGAGTTTACATCCGTAAATTCCAAATTTTCGGGGTTTAGCGACTTACGTTAAACATAACAACTCTAAATTATACTTCCTTATTTTTTTTGTTCGCTTGAAGAATATTATTTAAAATATTCCAACGGGGTTAAATCCGGCCAAAAATATTTTGGGATAAATTTGGCTAATTTATGAAGTGCTTAATTAGGGAGTTAAAACAAACGGAAATTTTGGGTTGCCACAAATACAATGGTTGTTGTTACTTTGATTAATATTATTCAATTGTTGTAATACTATAGATGACGTCCTCCGCCCCCGAACGTTTCTGTTGTTCCGGTTTCCGGGTGTGACAAATTGGTATCAAAGTGTTGTTTATAGTGAACTAAGTATCTCAACCCCTAAAAGATATACAACTATAAATACAATGGGGCCGAAGTGCTCTGACTAAAAGTATACTTTTAATATATAAGTATATTATTAAAAGTATACGAACATGCATACATATTAAGAACAAGTATCACAAGAAGAACAAAACAAAAGTATTTAGATGTTGGAGACTATAGTTAAACCTAGACAGTTATGTAATAATATCGAGGATAAATATAGCCTGATCAACTATATTTATTTGAGATACGACCAACATGTGTTTGGGAGTGATCGTGGTGTTGCAACAAGCCTAAAGCTTACCTAACTCTATATACGAAAGATCTCTAGAAAAAAACATAAAGTTAAAATACTATAGGAGTATTTTATGGTACTATAAGATAACAACAAGTCTGAAAACTTACCAGGTCCATATACCAAGAAACTTTAGAATATCACACAATTAAAATACTATAGGAGTATTTTAGGCACTATAACTAACTTATGTGAAAACTAAAAGACCCTTACTGGCAGGTCTATGATTGCGAAGTGTATGCTTCCAGGGTTATATATAATTGGGATCTTATAACCTTAGAATTCGTGATCGTCTCTCTACTACCTGTTCCTTGTTTGGTTGTGGTTTTAGAGTAGGGTCACTTATTCGAAGGTCTATTTGATCTTGGTTATATACAACTTCCATGCACTGCGTGGTTATAGGAGGATCCAGTTTGGATCACCAAAACTTCCAAAGAAATGTTTTACTTAATCTGATAAGATTCCTTAGACATTCCCGTTCTCGTACGAACAACCTAGATAAATACAACCACTCCACTACAAGAGTCCACAAAAGAGTCAAGGAGGAACAAGAAAGAAGTTATAAGGAGGATTCCGAGATGGGATCGGACGAGGGGTAAATAACTAGAGAAATCACTGAAGACCTTTACCCGATCAGGAGCAGGCATGAGAAGCTCGCTCAAACATTCGGAGTCAGACTTTCCATCATGAAGTGATGGAGACCAGTGATTAAACTCAAAGGATGACCTAGCAAGGATTTGACAAACTTGTTGAGAACAAGAACACCATAGGAATTCTTAGAGACAGCCAATCCCAACCAGTTGAAACTAGAACAATCATAGGAAGAATAGAGAACACAGGAAACCACTCACTAGACACGTAAATAGACCAAACACTATATACGTCACGCTAATACATAATAAACTAATATAACCTAGTGAGTTATTGATTATACTAATCACACTATGTGTTAGGTTTATCTTGTCCTTCATAAAAACTAGTATCAGTTATTCAATTCACATAAAGTCATATAAGGGTAGCCACTACCAATTCATAAGTCTATTTTGCATGGGCTTATATTATGAATTGTTTTCAGAACACTATAAAATTCGGAACACGATTCAATCGGAACTAAGATAACTTCGATTCAAATGACACTCGACTTGTAACCACCACTAAAGAATTACCCTTGTTTCATCTTTTAAACCGTATAACAGAAAGATACCTCCCCGCAGTCTCATCAGGTGCGATCATACCAGCACTAACGCATCGGATCCCATCAAAACTCCGTGGTTAGGTATGCTTGGGCAAAAGTAGTACCAAGATAAGTAAACTTAACACTCGTCCGATACCTATTCCTACCCACTACCATGAGTACATCATAGGATGTAGGTCGAAACATTGAGAATTTTATAACAAAACGAGAAATTTATATGTACATATATACAGGTATAATACAATTAGAAATGACCATAGTTACTTACAAGCTCATTTCACATCATGCAACAGCATCATGTCTTTACATGGAAATAACCGGCCAACCAATGAAACCCCGATTCTACATATAGATTCCGCTACATTCCAAGCCGCGAAAACAGCTGCCGTGACAGCTGTCATGGCACAATTCAATTGTAGCAACCCAAACGGATGTAGAACCAGTGTCGACAATTCAACCCGTAGTAACAATCAGGGAACCCAGCGAGTGTCTACCCACGGGGATACCCCAACTCTTAAACCTAAGAACAAGAAGCGTAAATTCTAGAACAAAAAGGAGCGTAAGTCATCTCAAAGACTTGCCAAGAGACAACAACCTATGGCAGCCCTTGCGGCCACAACATCTGTCACGCCAACAACCACTCCAACACCTATCAGGGAATACGCTGGAACACTCCCGAACTGTGACAAGTGTAACTACCATCACAAAGGATTCTATAGGGAGTTGTGTTGTAATAGGTGCAATAAGAAGGGACACACTACCCGCTTCTATAGAACCCCGTCCCAACAAATCATTACCACTACCAATGTTGATACAAGTCAAGCGTGTCATGCATGCGGTGCAACGAGACATTTCAAGAGAGATAGTCCCACAAAGGGGAATGACGAAGGAGCAGGAGGAATTTAACAATCAGTCATGTAAAACAACAAGGAACACTCCTGGGATTTTGGTACGTGTCTAAAAAATAATACTTACAACTTAAATTTTTACTAAGACTAGTATCAATCCAAAAGTAAACAATTTTCTTCCTCGTCCGAACAAAGCACATTACTTATATGAAAACTAAGTACCCTACGGTTAAGTTGTGATGGCTTAGTGTAAACATTAGGGTCATATATAATTAACATTACAGGCTTAGAGCATATGATTGCACCTTATTTCATGTTCCTTGTCTAGTTGTTGATTTAGGGCAAAATCACTCAGTCAACTGTCTTCTCAACTTTAACTATATATGACTTGTACACACCAAGCGATTGTAGAGGGACCTGATAAGAATCGTAATATGAAGTATCATCACTATCTATCAGAACACTCTTACTGCTAGTACTCGCTTAATGCGGTACGAAGCATAAGCAGTGGTAATAACAAGGATAAAACTGAAAGCATTAGAGAGAAAACACAGAAGGCACTATCGCGTACACACAAAATGCACTATCGCACTAATAGACGTTTCTTTTGAATCAACTTAACACACGTTTCACTAAGAAGTTCCGATGTCGTCATTCGACATGGGTTGGCTTGGTCCTCACCATACAATTTGCATGTGCTACAAAATGACCCTTCGCCTTAACCAACCGACTAGCGAAACCCCCATCACTCATAACGACAAACTAGATACGAACCTTAGAATCGTCTCTTGCTTCAAACCTCCGAAGTACTCATGCGAAGAGTACCATACCTTCTGAAACCTTCCGGAGTATTCCCTGTAGACCATTCAGGAATACCACTTATGCAGCAGGTCAAGTTCAAGCACAGAGGCTAGGGACAAATACGGTTAACCTATCACTATTAAGTGTATACGCGAGAGTGGTATATAATTAAGATCCTACGGACTTAGTATGTGTGTTTCCTCCCTATCTCTTGTTTCTTGTTCGATTGTGGACATAGGGCAGAATCACTCATCCGACCGTCTTATAAATTTTAATTATATACGACTTGTATACAGGAGGCGATGATGGCTGGACCAACTATGAGTACTGCCATGAAACTTCAGGACAAAAGCTGCCCATAACTATGAGTGAATATCCTACCAGTTGGATAAAAACAGATGAGTAAGTCAAACCCATACACCTTCTACCAATCAGAACAACAAACCCAACAGTGAAGATCCGCTATATCGCCAAGTGAGGATTTGAATTCTCTGAAAAACGAGAGGAACAGATAGAACCAAAGTACCCACCTACTTTCCTACTTCTGAGTAACCTTTTTGGATTCGAATTTCAGGACAAAATTCCCTCTAACGGGGGCATGATGTCACAACTCCTAATTTTAGACCCAATATGGTCTAAACCCTAACCAAGTGCTAGTATAATCAGCGTTGCAACCTTGATTGCATGTGTCCTCTATAGCCTTAGGGCTTGTTTATAGAGCTAACAAAGAAGTATAGAAACAAACCTAAACTAAAATAGGAAGGTATAATGCAACACTTGGTAAAAGATCAAGGTTTAAAACATAAAATAACCTTCATAAGGGAGTTCACGGCCAAACAGTTCTAGAATAAAATAGTTCACGACCAATATTTCACTCCAAGGGAGTGTGCACGGGCCAAAAGTCACTCCAAAATGGAGTTCACGGTCCAAATTCAAAGTATCAAGGGTGTTCACATTTTAGGGACTAAATTCGAAGTAGTTTACGGATTGAATTTTGATGTAAAATGGTGTTTACGGTAGGCCTAAGTCCGAAAACACAAGGTAAGCCCAATTTAGAAACATAAATCCTAAGGTCCAAACCCATTATGATCCGTAAACACCCCATATATATATATATATATATATATATATATATATATATATATATATATATATATATATATATGTTTTCACCCCTGAATAAATTCATTTCCCCATTTCTCAACCGCAAACCACTCCAAAATCCTCTAAATCTTCATCCGTGAACTGCTTCATTTTCTTTTTATCTTGAAGTGTTTACACACGAATTTCCTTAAGTTCTTCATATTTCCATCAAGAACATGCAGAACCCCTTCAAATCTTCATATCATCTTCAAGTCTTCAAAATTCCTCAAGAACACACCGTGAACCCATTTTTCAACCGTAAACCCCTTTTCTTTTTCAACCATGAACCCCCTTTCAACATTTCACATAATTCCAAAGAAATATTGTAAGTATCCCTTAACTAATTGAATCACTATTTAATTGTTATTTAAATTAATATATTATTAATTTAAATACGTCGTCGAGGATAATTATTTTTAGGATACGACTTCTGTCATGAATTCTAATCCGAGGAGCTTTTGCGATCACTTTGAGTCCGATCAAACACACGCAGAATAGATGAGTTCATACCCCCCATATTTTCCAAGCTTTTTCAATGTTTTTAGGGGGGTGGGGGATACAAGTAAAACACAAGTAATCTTGTGTTTAAAAGTATAATTTTGCTTATTATATTTACTGACCGTTAACATGCATTCGAACGTGATACTTATTAAATACGACAAGCATTGTGACTGCTAGACTTAGAAACAATTTACAAAACATGTTGAGACACAACTAATTTACAAGTACAAAATTTTAAAACGGAAAAACAAACTTATAAACAAGTATAAGTATAGTTTATTGAACGGACGAGTTACTTTTACAAAGATACATGTTATTACAGAAAAGGATTTTCATGGTATTATTCATGAATTGTTGAGGGAACCAATTTGTGAGACACGTCTTTGAGTGCTTACCTAAGTACCAAGGGAAGTCTAACTATTAGCTACAGTTGTTCTTTGAGTGCTTACAGAAAAGGATTTTCATGGTATTATACATGAGCTTATGTATAGATCTATATTGGACTGACAATCCCGCGCCCTAACTATTAGCTACAGTCGTTCTTGGTGAAAAACGTCATTAACATTTATGGCGTCCGAAGTACATTCTACGGTTTAACGTCCATCAGTATGGTTATAAGAACTCACATGGATAAAACAAGAACTCGTTCACGTAATAATTTACTTAACAAACAGTCCCCAGAGTTAATAACTATGTGATTACTTAGTATATACACAAGAGTGATATGAAATTAACATCCGGCATGCAGTGGGATGTGTGACTTCCACCTCATTTCTTGTTCCTTTTTTGGTTGTGTGGTTAGGGCAGAATCACCCAATCGACTTTCCGTTCGATTTAGATTTCTATAACTCGTATGTACTAAGTAATCATAAGAGGGTATTAACATGACCTGCAGTTTATAAAACAAACACGTTTTCGGCTAGTTTTATTTAATAATAAAGCTACACTTTAACAGCTTAAGTATGTGGAAATACTTGTACTTTCAGCTTCAAAACATTTAAATCAACCACTATTATGAAAAATATAGGATTTTCCAGGGGAAACATCAGTATTTTACAAGCAAACGGTTCATCATTCGACTAACGAAAAACCATTGTTAATTCTATAATTCCTTAGTTTATTAATCAAGGTCATGTATGAAGAATATCCAACAGACAGTGGGATGTGTGGCCTCCGCCTCATTTCCTGCTGCTTGTTTTTTTGTGGGCTTGGGGCAGAACCACAAAATCGCTTGTTTGGTCAATCTTGGTTTATATATAGCAAGTATAAACTAAGTGGTCATAGAAGAAACTAGTATTATCACATTCTTATTAATAAAATATAGGATTTTCTTAAGGATCACTTTCATCATATTTCAAAGGACTAATATAGTTAACTCTATAAGTACCTAGTGAATACGTCAGGGTTATATACATGAGGATCCGACAGACAGCGAGATGTGTGGCCTCCGCCTCATTTCCTGTTCCTTTTTTGGTTTTGGGCTTGTGGCAGAACCACATAATCGATTGTCTGTTCGATTTGGATTTTATATGACCTGTATACACTAAGTACTCGTAGAAGCAACTAGTACGAGTCATTTTACTTATCATTCGTTACATAAGAAAATATAGGATTTTCTAGGGAAGCACATCATGTTTTAGAAAGAGCAAAGATCATGTTTTCTAAAACTAAACACTTATGACCTCACCAACTTTAATATTGACACTCTTTCAAAACCACTTGTATTCTCAGGACACTAGTAGACAAGTACACGCCCGGGTTCTTAGAAGATGGAGCATAATAGCTTCATGTCTTTATGTTTTTATTTATTTTTGGAGTCAGTAATATATGATTCGAATACAATGTAATCATTTTAATATCAATACAATGGTTGTTGTTTCTTTGATTGCTATTATTCAATTGTTGTGATACTATACATGACGTCCTCAGCCCCCGAACGTTTCCGTCGTTCCGGTTTGGGGGTGTGACAATCATCATATACATTTTATACGTAACTAATGTTCATGTTAATTTCAACATTTGATTATGTTTGTAACTACTTTGATTTTCATAGGTTCAAGAACAAGCAACAACAAGGCTATGCAAAAACCATTGAATAGTTACAGTCAATGGACAATTCCCTGGCCCCACTATAGATGTACAAAATGGGGGCAGTCTTGCTATCAAAGTCACTAATGCTGCTCCTTACAATGTAACCATCCATTGGTAAGTACTTATACTTTTATCATTTACATGTTAATTATTCTTGATTAATTTTCTTTTATGACCTTAATGTTTCGTTGTTTTCAGGCATGGATTGCGTCAACTAAGAAACCCATGGGCCGATGGGCCTGAATTTGTGACCCAATGTCCAATCCGACCAGGAGGAAGCTACACATACATGTTCATCATAACCGACCAAGAGGGAACATTATGGTTGTCACACCTCCAAATTGAGATAGCGGAAACATTCGGGGGCAGAGGACGTCATGTACAGTATCATAACAATGCACAATAGTAAAACAAGCAACAACATCCATTGCATTAATAATATAGCTTATACAAATGTGTTATGTGTAAAGTTGTAAGACACCAAAAACAATATATCAAAATAGAAGACGAGTCTTGAACATGCTCCGTCTTCTTAAAACCTGGTCCAGTGTACCTGTCTACTGGTGACCTGAGAATACAAGTTATTTTGAAAGAGAGTATCAACATTTAAGTTGGTGAGTTCATAAGCATTTTAGTGTCAAAAGTTTACATTTGTTTCATTAAACTGTTTGAAATGGTTTGATGAAAATGTTTGTATACATCCTAGAAAATCAAATATTTTCTACTTATATGAAAAGTAGTCCTCTACCAAGACTGGACTGTTTTGTATGTTTTGTTCTTTTCAATAAAGTGCAAAATGTAAGTTTGTACTTGATATAGTATAAATGTAATGTTTTCCAGATTTGTAAAACTATCTTTACTCTAAAAATAGTATGCATTTCTCGTGTGAGAATATCATTGTATGAATGTAATGGAAAATGAAGATTTACAATAGTATTGTATAAAATACAGTATTGAATGCATTAACTATCTTATAAACCAAATTGGTTAAATTAGGTTAAAATGTGATAAGGTTATAACCATACTTGATAGACTAGTATAAAACATGACGTTCTTCAGGTGTCAAAAATTGTATGACATTTGTCACCCGTAGACCTGCAGGTCCCACTGTAGCTAGCACCAAGGTATATGATGGTCAATCCCGTATAGATCTATCCACAAACTCATGCTCTCCCTCCAGGAGACTCTGGTTTTAAAACGTGACATTGCAAGGATATTGCTACGCCGTGAAATTGTATCTTACACTTTCGTTATCTTGTTCTTGTTATAGTATGTATGTTCCTTCTTGTTCTTGTTATAATATGTTTTGTAGTGTATAGTAATAGTATGTATGTACTAACTCATGCATGTTTATTGGTTCTAGAAATAGTATGTAGTGATCCTCTAAACTATACCTATTATGGTTTACTAGTATGCTTGTTTGAACTGTTACTGATTTGTAGAAAAGACTAAATTGTTCACCATAAGCAACTAAGTTAAGTATGTTCCTTAAAAATGGGGTTTAATATTCATATATGTATTTAATAAGTATAACTATGATTTAGCCGACAGTCAGACTAGTGATCCTACCCTAAGCCCACAACCAAACAAGGAACATGAGTTACGATATTTAGCAGTAATCTTAAGTCCGTTAAAGCATACTTATACGTAAATAGATATATGAATATGATTTTGATAATAAACAGCAGTCTAAAATGGTTTCAAAAGAGTTTTAAAGTGTTTTTAACAAGTTTTTGTGTATAAGAAATCCCTTTGTTTGATGTGTTCACATGTAAATCATTAACACATTTATATTGTGTTCTACTTGTATTCTCCCTGTAACAACATCTAAAAAGCATTTAAAACAATTTAAAACTGTCATTTGGAAGGGTATGAACTCACCTTGTGGGAGTGATTCGAATGAAAGTTCAATATAGGATGATCGATTTCACAAGCTAGTTCCCGGGACAAAATAAGTCCTAAATAGCAATTTATGCAACATATTGGCATGAAATTAGTGAATATAACCTCAAAGGTATCAGGAAAACAACCTAGGATGCAAGAAACAATTACAGAAGAAGTGTTAGAACCAAAATCAAGAGGCTTAAAGGAGTTTACGACCAAGCTTCGAAGGGTTCACGACCGTACACGGTTCACGGCCCAAGAACACTTGGTGTTCTTGAGTTTACGGCCCAAACTTCTTGATGAATGATGATTATTTGAAGGTCCTAAGAAAGTTCTCTTAAAGAAGGAGAGAAGGAGAATGATATTTGAGAGCAATAGGATGTTTTTGGTTGAAGATCTTTGAGAGAGAAAGGGAGGTGTTTATGGTCAGAACTGTAGAAGTGATGATAAAAATTAGTCAAACTTCTATATATAGGGGTGAGTTCACGACTGCAAACTGAGATTCACGACTTGAAGCCTGATCACGACTCGAAGGCTCATTCACGGCCCGAAGGCTCGTTTGCGGTCCTCAGTACAAAGGGTTTTCTCACTTAACATACAACACTTTAGAATACTAGGCTTGAACACATTCATCTCGTTAACCTAATCCAACCATAAGATAATTAAAGTAATAAGTTTGACCTTTATTGGATAAGTTTGACTTTTGCTGACCAAGTTTGACTTTTACAAGATAGAAATTTCAGGTTGTCACATCATCCCCCTGTTAAACGGAATTTTGTCCTGAAATTAGAATTAAGAAAATACACATGGACTAAGGGAAAATATGAGGATACTTATGTTTCATTTGATCCTCCCACTCCCAAGTGAATTTGGGTCCCCGTTTTGCATTCCAGTAGACCTTCACTATCTGAATACAACTTTGTTTGGTTTGCTTGACTTCCCTATTCATGATCTCTACCAGTTCTTCCATGAAGTTGAGGCTCTCATTGATCTCAATTTTATCAAGTGGGATTACAAGACTCTCATCAGATAGGCACTTATTTAGGTTCGATACATGGAAGTTAGTGTGTACGCTACTAAGTTCTTGAGGTAGTTTGAGTTTGTAATCTACTGGGCTGATTCTTGTAAGAATCTCGAAAAGGCCCAATGCACCTTGGATTTATCTTACCATGCTTTCCGAAGTGGATCAAGCCCTTACAAGGTGAGACCTTCAATAGAACAAGGTCACCAACCTAAAATTCCAAAGGTTTTCATCTCTTGTCAGCGTAGCTTTTCTGTCGGTTTCTAGAGGCTTTCAATCGCTCACGAATCTGAACGATCTTATCTATCATTTCCCGAATGATTTCCAGACTTGTGAGAGTGCTCTCAGGAACCTGTCCTTTAGCTAGTTGCGTGTCACCCACCTCAACCCAGCATAGAGGGGATCTGCAACTCCGGCCATAGAGGACTTCAAATGGATCAACTTTGATACTAGAATGGTAGCTGTTGTTGTATGAAAACTCATCTAATGGTAAATGGATATCCCATGCTTTACCAAAGTCGATCACATAAGCTCTTAGCATGTCTTCCAACGTCTGTATCGTCCTCTGACTCCTCTCACTCTTTCCATCAATTTGTGGGTGGTAGGTTGTACTCATGTCCAGCCAAGTTCCCAAGGACATTTGTAGCGACTGCCAAAATCTTGAAGTGAATCTATTGTCTCTATCAAAGATGATAGATATGGGAACACCATGCAATCGTACAATCTCCCTAATGTGTGTTCTTGTCAGATTCTCCATCTTGTCAGTTTCTTTGATTGGCAAGAAGTGTGCAGACTTAGCTAACCTGTCTACTATCACCCAAATGGCATCAAGACCACCCGTTGTCTTGGGCAATGTGGTTATGAAGTCCATTGTAATCTGCTCCCACTTTCACTCAGGTATATCCGGTTGTTGTAGTAAACCTGAGGGTTTTTGGTATTCAACCTTAACCTTAGCGCAAGTAAGACACTTGCTCACAAAGGTATCAATCTTTGTTTTCATGTTAGGCCACCAATATAGCTTTTTGAGATCCAAGTACATCTTATCTGAACCTGGATGAACGAAGCATCGAGTATTGTGCGCTTATTTCATGACAACGTCTCTGAAACCACCGAATTTTAGTGTCCAGATTCGATCCATGAGGTACAAGGCTCCATCACCTTTGACTTATAAGTTCTTATCCATCCCTATAAGGGATTCACCTGCCACACTTTCAGGTTTTAAGACTTCCTGTTGAGCCTCCTTAATTTGTGTGGACAGATGTGAATGGATTGTCGTAGTCAATGCCTTGACTCTACGACCTGAGTATTCTTTCCGACTTAGGGCGTCAGCTACTATGTTGGCCTTACCGGGATGATAACTAATTTTGAATTCGTAGTCATTGAGTAGCTCGACGCACCGTCGTTGTCTCATGTTGGCTCTTTCTGGTCGAATATATGTTAAAGGATTTTTTGGTCTGTAAAGATAGTGCTTTTTCGTACCATACAGGTAGTTTCTCCAGATCTTCAGAGAAAATACCACTACTCCTAACTCAAGATCATGTGTAGTGTCGTTAACTTCGAGCGTCTTAAGCTGTCTTGAGGCATAGGCGATGACCTTTCCTCGTTGCATAAGAACACAACCAAGCCCTTGGTTGGATGCATCGTAGTAAACCACAAAATCTTCTACCCCTTCTAGGAGGGATAATATCGGTGCGCTGCATAAGGCTTGCTTCATCGTTTGGAACGCATTCTCTTGTTTCTCTTCCCAATCAAAGGTCGCACCTTTCTGGGTCAATGTGGTAAATCGTTTCGCAATTTTGAAATGTTTTGAATTAACCTGCGATAGTAGCCAACGAGACCTAGAAATTGACGAATTTTTGTAAGCGTCTTTGGTGCTGACCAGTTCTTAATGGCCTTTATTTTGGAAGGGTCCACGTGTATTACCTCTTCGCTAACCACGTGACCCAAAAAATTCGACTCTACGAATCCAAAATTCGCATTTAGAGAACTTCTCATAGAGCTTCTCTGCTCGTAGTGTTTCTATGATCTGTCGTAGGTGTTGACTATGCTCCTCCTTACTACGAGAGTAGATAAGTATGTCATCGATAAATACAATAACAAAATAATATAAATAAGGACGGCACACTCGGTTCATTAAGTCCATGAACACCGCGGGCGCATTGGTTAATCTTAAAGGTATAACTACAAACTTGTAGTGCCGATAACGAGTTTGGAAGGCTGTTTTGAGAACATCTTCCTCTACAACTTGTAACTGGTGATACCCGGATCTCATGTCGATCTTTGAAAAGTAGTTTGCTTCTTGCATTTAGTCGAACAAGTCGTCTATACGTGGTAGAGGGTATCAGTTCTTAACAGCCAGTTTGTTTAGCTCTCAATAGTCGATGCATATTTGGAACAATCTGTTTTTCTTCTTTACGAACAATACCGGTGCTCCCCTGGGTGACAAGCTTGGTCTAATAAATCCTTTTCCTGAGTAGTTCGTTCAGTTGACCAGATAGCTCCTGCATCTCAATTGGTGCAAGTCGCTAAGGAGATTTGGCTAAAGGGGTAGCTCCTGGAAATAAATCGATTTTGAACTCGACTTGACGTTGTGGTGGTAATCCTAGCGGTTCTTCGGGAAAGATGTCGGGAAAGTTGCGTACTTCTGGGATGTTCTTTATGTCTTTCACCTCTTGGCTCATATCAACCACATGGGCAAGGAATGCATGATATTCCTTCTATAAGTACTTCTAGGCTGGTATACTTGAGATGATCCAAAGGTTCGTGTCGGGTTTGTCGCCATAGAGAACTAGGGTTTCACTATTCGGTAGATTAAGATGAACGACTTTCTTAAAACACATGATGTTAGCACGATGAAGACTCAACAAATCCATACCGATAATGACGTCGAAAGTTTTAATTTAGACAAGCATGAGGTCGATTATAAATAAATAGCTATCTAGATATAGGGTACATCCTATGTATATATTGCTAGTACTCTCAGTCTTTTTGTTAGCCATTTCTACGGTGAACGTTTCATTTAGTGCTCGTGGTTATTGTTTAAGTAAGTGTGCAAATTTTTGGTTCACGAAACTTCTCTCCGCTCCACTAGCAAATAGTATGAATGCATAAGAGTTATTGAGGAGAAATGTACCAGTGATCACTATAGGGTCTGCCACAGCTACCTCATAGCTTATCGCCAAAACTCTACCTACTCCACCAACATTCCTTGCTTTCGAGCAATTCCTCTTGTAGTGACCTGTCACACCCCAAAACCAAGAACGGCGGAAACGTTCTAGGGCGGTGGACGTCATGTACAATATCACAACAATGAAAAGTAGTAAACAAGAAACAACATCATCCATTACATTAATAATATAATTATTATACAAGTGTGTTCTGTCAAATTTTGATAAACACTAAAGCATAATCAAAATGAAAGATAAGTCTTGAACGAGCTCCATCTTCCTTAATCCTTGCATCTGTACCTGTATATGATGACCTGAGGATACAAGTAATTTTGAAAGCGAGTATCAACTTTGAAGCTGGTGAGATCATAAGTATTTTAGTGTCTTAATTTTTATGTAAGTATTTGTATGTATATGAATTGTAACTATTGAGAATATATATGAACTGTAAGTATAAAAACGTATATGAATTGTAAGTGTAAAAATGTTTTGTATGATCCTAGGAAGCCCTATGTTTCCTACTAATCGTATCCTTCTACCAAGGCATCTAGTGTCTGCGTGTATGGCTCACATAAGAGAGTGTATTTTCCCAACTCTAACTATCATTAATCAAAATATAGTTTCTACAATACCGTGCGTCGTGTGAAAATTCACGAAGTGAATGTAATGGGAAAAGAAATAGTACTATGGTGTAGTGTCGAACTACAACCGTACCTATTACCTTAAATCTAGGGTAATACTTCCAAGTATTGTAGTATTTGTAATAAATAACTACATCGGTACTCAACTGCCTTATTTGAGGGATAAGGTATAATGTGATGTCTAGATCCCAGACTATACGCTCCCTTATCAAAGGGATTTTGGGACCTACCCACGACCCCTGCATGTATGAAAGCCGTGAGCATCTACATTACTATGATCATGTATACTCGATATAACTATCAAAATTGCGTTGTGATTCATCAGTATAGTTAGATCCTGAATTGGTTCCATGCTATAGCACCTAATGACGTATGTTCTATGTATATGTAAGCGTACTCATGTAAGTGTGATCATATAATTATACTATATAAGTGTGATCATGTAATAGTATAGTAATGTACTGTAATGTTCTACGTGTGCTAGCTGTAACGTGTGTTCTCTCTCTATCTAGAATGTATAGTAATGTACTGTAATGTTCTATCTGTAACGTATGCTCTCTCTATCTAACAAGTATAGTAATGTACTGTAATGTTCTAGAAAGTATTGACTCATGAATGAACTGACTCATTGTATGATATCGTGTTCTAGTAATAGTTCTATTATCTTCCTAAACTACCCATATGGTAGCTTACTAGTAAGCTAACTAGTACGTATGGACATGGATGTATACCCTTGCTACCCAAGGGCATTAGCTGAAGTGGAAGGACCTTTATGACTATATATGTACACATGATATATAACTAATATTTAAATGACCTTCGGATGGGTACCCGATATCCTATCAGACCACATCCAAATCGAGGAAAAGGAAACAAGGTGGATAGCCTTCCTAAGTATTTTATACATTTCTTATATAACTATACATATAGAGGCATGAAATTTGTAATATAAAAGCATAAATAAATTTTGTAAAACTTTTGAACATAAGTATTACTTCAAGAAAAGATCGACTTGATGTCAATCTATAAAACGGTTTGAAAGCCTAGGTTTTATAAAACAGTTTAAGTATAAATAAAAATTTGTTTGAAACACAGTTGTAAATGAGTTTGAAATGAAACATAAAGAGTAAAATGTACAGTTTAATAAGGAGTTTTAAACATATAATGTGTTTATGAAAATCATTTGAAGGAAATTGTTTGGTAAAACGGTAATGAGTAGTAAATCATTTGAATGCTGCTTATTAATCACATGTGATTGATATAATAAGTAGCATGACTCTACTTGTATCCCCCCATAAAACATTTAAAAACAGTTTAAAACATTGATTAAGGGGTATGAACTCACCTGTTGTGGGTGATTCGGATGAACTGAAGAGGCAGGACTGCTAGGTGTCACGTGAAGTCTTGAACACACTCGATGATCCTAGTTAACATATAATTTCACATATATGTAACAAATAAGTCTATAAACAACTAATAAACAAGTCAAGACAGCCTAGGATATGCTAAACACCTTTATCAAGTGTTATTAGCCTCTAGGATTGCATCTAAGTGTTTGTAGGGGAAGCTATTGTGTGTAGGGCTCAAGGAAAACTCCATAAGGGAGTTCACGACCCTAAAGACACCACTAAATGAGTTTACGGCTGTGAACTCATACTTATGTGCCCATTTGATGATTGATGCTCTATGAGGCCCTAATAAGCATTTCTACTTAATGGCTTGGTCTATGGAAGAGTTTAGGGCATAATATAACTCCTTTTAGGAGTTTACAGCCCTGGGACCATATTCCGTTGGAGATTACGGCCATAATCTCCCTTGGGAGGATGTTTATGGTGTTTTCAAGTCTCTAAATTAACTAGGAACTAAACTAGGCTTTTGTACTTGGCTTTAGAAGAGTTTATGGCACCATTTGGCACCATTTTAAGGAGTTCACGGCCCTAGAACCTTTTGGTCTGTGAACACCTTACTCTTGGGACTCTAAGTGTGTTAGATAGTCCTAAAATCATTTAGGTACATGCCCAAATTAGTCTCTTGGCTTAAGGAGGGTTTTTAGGGCGTTTTGGCACTTAAACATGGAGTTCATGGCCCAAGAACCTTCTTGGCCGTGAACTCACTTTCACCCTTTGATTCTAATGGATTTTGTGTCCTAAACATGCAATGGTGGCTTCTAGTTTGATTTCCAAGGATTTGAGGGACATTGGGACACTGTTGGCCCTTAAAATGGAGTTTACTCCCCAAGTGTTCTTGGGCGGTAAACTCCCAAATCTTGGGGTTTTGACATGATTTTGATGTTATAAAACGTAATCTAAGCTATATAATACAACTAGATTGAAGTAATCATGATTTGGGATAAAAACCCGAAGATCCGTGAGAGAGAATTTGGCTTTTCTCTAGTTGTAACTGTATCTAATGAACGAATATGGTTCAGATTTCTATATATAGTCCTAAGGTTTTTGGCAGAAAATATTTTATTCCCGGAATGAACTTTAATATCATAGAGTATTGGAATAAAAGTGTTGCACAAAACCTTAGTGCATCCACTCTCCAGATATCTCCTTAAGTGCTAAACCTGAAATACTCAAACTTATACCAAAAGTCTGGAATTTCACTATAACTATCCTAATTTCTATTGGCTTGATATGGTTTGTTTAGAATGGAAATTGCAGGTTGTCACATCATCCCCCTGTTAAAGGGAATTTCGTCCCGAAATTAGAATTTAGGCAAGTAAGTAGGTACGAATGATCGATTCGTGAGGTGGAAACTTCCTAATCGATTGGTTCTAGCGCTCTTAAGTGAAATCGGGTTCTCGGTTGGTATCCCAACAAACCTTCACTAATGGGCGACGACGTTGCTTCGTCCGCTTGACCTCTCGGTCGAGCGTCACTACGGTTCTAATACGAAGGCGAGGATCTCGACGAGTGGACTTACAAGAGTCCTAACGGAAAGGTACGGTTTCACAATCGAGATGCGAAGAGTAAATGTACGTTACTGAGTTCGCAGAGTAGGTCTAGTTTCTGCGAGGCATAGGACCGATTCTGGTAAGAATCTCGGCGGTCCTATCTATTTTGGATTTAGCTTTCCACGTTTTACGAAGCGTATTAAGCCATTCCTAGAGTGAGTTTTCCTAAAGAACTTGGTCTCTCACTTGGAATTCCAAAGGTTCTTTCTCTTGCTAAACTTCCCAGTCAAGGGCCACCCCTTGCTGGGTCAAAGTCGTACGGTTTTCTGTGATTTGTGAGGAGTTCTGGATGATCTATGACAGTAGGTTTGTAAGACCTAGAATTTGGCGAATTCCTGTCGGCGGCTCTGGTGTCGACAAATTCTCAACGGTTTTGACAAATTGCAAGAGTACTCAAAATTTCCCACATCACTAAAAGTGTGTTAGAGAAATTTGACTTTTTAATTTCAAAACACATGCCTAGAGAACTTCGTGAAGAGTACCTCTGAAGGTAATGTTTCCATGGGTTTCTTCTTACTATGAGGGTAGATAAGGAAGTCATTACCTGGAGAAATGACAAACTGATCCAATTAAGAAAGACGTACCCTACCCATTTAGCTCATGAAAAACTATGGGCGTATTGGTCCTATCCGAAGGGTATCACTACGGGCTCGAAGTGTCTGCATCGAGTTCGGAAGATAGTCTTCCGGACATCCTTCCCTAATACTCGAACTGGTGATATTCGGATCTGAGATCCATTTCTAAAAGTAATTCTTTCTTTGCGTTTGCTCAATCATTTCATCTATGCGAGGCAGAGATAATGATTTCTAATGAAAATCTTGACGGAGTCCTCGATATCCAAGGTATATACGATGCAATCCGTCGATCTCTGGAAGACTAAGACCGGGATTCTCCAGGGTGAGAAGTCTAGTCTTCTAATTCTATTTTTGTGCGGTTCACTAAGTTGTTCGGGTTGTTTCTTGTGTCTCTGTAGGTATTTAGACTGAAGGGCGATCTGTTTACAGAAGTCGTACTGGGTCCTAAGTTTGTTCACATGACGATGCGACTACTCGTAGGCTTGGGCAGTTCTCCGTCCTGAAGTTCATATTAGGATTTATACATGGTTCAACGATCACAATCTCGTGTATACGAGTCGTATATAATTAAGGTTGAAAAGATAGTCAAATAACCGATTCTTCTTTAAGCTCACATCCCATCGGGGAAAAAGAAGTTAAAGTGAAATAATCAATTCTAAACCTGTAGACCTTGATTATATATCAACCTTATGTATACATTCTTCAGTGATAGATTAACCGTATGAATCTTCGGATTGAACTTGACGTACTGCACGAGTGGTACTTCGGGGATTTCTTTGGAAAAGAAAAGAGTTATGGGGTACTCTAGGCATGAGTACTTCGGTGTTCTAAAATGACAGTTTCGCTAAAAAGACGTTTACTGATAAAGAGATGTACGTATGAAGCTGTTTTTTTTGTGAGGATCAAATTGAATCGAGTCGCATGATAATGTCGGAATCATACTAAAACTTGAAGATATTAGATTTGAACATAAGACGTTTACAGACAAAACACAACCGTGCAACCATCAACATAGTTCCTACAAGACTATTGCTGCTAATAAGGTATACTACAAAAGACAAGTATACGCAGCATGAGCATCTCTAAACCTACGGAATCTCGCAAAAGATAGGACTCTAGTTGCACTAGTTCGGGATAGTTTATAAGTATGTTACAACGAAACGCCTAAATTACATTAACGTGGTTCCGAAGTAGGCTCTCCTGCAGCTGTGATCCTAAGAATTCTCCCGTCTGCGCCAGAGATCTGCATTATCGGGCAATCCTTCTTGAGGTGTCCAATTTCACCGCATTGGTGACATATCTGGACAGCACCCACATCAGTGGAGGAAGTGAAGTGTCGAGTAGGAGTTATGGGGACACGATTGCTTTCGTTGATCTTCCTTTTTGGGCAATTTCTGTAATAGTGCCCTGCCTCACCACAACTATAGCAAACTAGGTTTGTTCCAGTGGTGGAGGTAGTTCTACAGAAACGAGCAATGTGTCCCATCTTGTTGCAATTATTGCATTGCCAGGCTCGGCAAATTCCCTTGTGGTGGTGGTTGCACCGGTCCCACTTCGAGAGTGATCATTTATATGGTCTGCTCGGTACTGGGATGGCAGAGGTTTCTACTTGTGGTTGTTGCCTGGCAATTCTCTGAAATCGTTTGTGTTCCACTTTGACTTGACGTTTTCTTTTCTTGAACTCTGAGTGGTTGCTTTGGGTGGTGGCGACTGTTACTATTTGTTGATTCCTCGGATCGTTAACACGATCGGGATTGTCAACTCCTTTTTCAGCCTTGTTTGCGTTGGTAGTGCTGCGATTTGCAAGGACTTCTGTCACGGCAGCCATCACAGCAACTGTAACGGAGGCTTGAAAAGTAGCGGCGTCCATAGGAAAAGTAGAGGTTTCGTTGCTTGGCTGATTGTTTCCAGATGACGACATGATTCTGTAACACGAAAGATAAGGATTTTGTGAGCGATTCTAGTTAAACCTAGATGTACTTAGATTGTTCAAGTAAAGAGTAAGACTATGTTCTCGAAAGGTTGACCTACATCCCTATGATGCAGTCCTAGTACTAAGTGGGAGTGAGTTTGTGAAATGGTCTCAAGATGTTTGTCGTTCAAGCCGAGGGATCGATGGTTGGTGAATAACATGATCCAACCACTGAAAGAGACTTGGAGATGTCTTCGGAGCTAAAATACTATAGTCCAATGACTTGACTAAAGCATGTTTTAGATAGGCTCCATTGAAAGTACGATAAGAGTACTTGAATAAAGAATGACACAGAAGTTAGCCGTCTGTCAATATCTTCGATATTCACGACGTAAAGATTTGGGAAAATGACCTTGTAAACGTCTTACCTCATATCCTAAGAAGATAGTTCTTGACAGCATAAAGATCTAACCAAAAGTACTTACAGTACAAGATAATTTCATAGAAAATGCCACATCGGGCAAAGACAGAAAAAATGGTTCCTTCATAACAAGGAAAATAAAGTAAAGCATCTATTACTGGCGACGGTCATCCCTCTGGTGAACTCTCAGTTCAGCCTATTGACGTTCCACGTCAAGTAGGTGTCTTTCATACACCCTCTGGTGTACTCGTAGCTCTATGACTTCGGCTCGTGATTCAGCCAGTGCTTGCAGCAGGGTTTCATGGTTTCTCTCAGATCTCTTGCGAGCATCTTCTAGACAAATGGTGCGAAGGGTATGCATTCTAGCATCAGCGACAACTTCGTTGATCTAATATAGGGCTGTCCTGCCTTGAATCTCATTTCGGGTCACTCTGCGGACCAAGATTGGCAAGATTCTGTCTGCTGAGCCCCCATTACTCAGGTCATAGAAGCTTCGGTCACCATTAAATGGAATGGGCTGATCTTGTCCTTGGCTCCATGTTTCCAAGCATTCCACCCATTCAGGCGTCGGGCCATGAAAATCCGGACGAGGGTTAGGAATTGGAACGGGAGTTGTCTGGGGTAGGTTCTCAACCTCGGGTTCAGAGTTAGCATCATCTGAAATGTTTTCATCAAGGTGATCATTCAGAGGGATAAGATGATCATTCTCTGGATCTCCTCCAAACCACCCAGCAATGACCTCATTCGGAAGGTACCGGTTGCCGTGGGGATGGAGTCCAACCATGTTATCTTTGCGAGAATTGTGGTCGGAAAATAATTATTAGACGAACAACCTAGATAATTATTTAGAAAATCTTCATTAGTTACATTGCTATTTGTGAAGTGCATACCACTTATATGTAATCGAAACAGGATAAGCCTTCGAATATGTGACCTTAACTCCAAATTCACAAAGAATAGGGGTAAGGTAAAATTTTCACAAATTCTAAGTCTATAACATCCTAATTACATACATCCTTAGTGTATCCACTTACCAACTATCAACTTAGTAAAGAAGATCCCGTTTTAGTTCTCAAGTATAAAGTACTTATAGTAACACCAAATACTCCTATAGTATTTTAAGTTTTTAATGTTATGTTCTACTGTTCTCATTGTGGTAGGGTTGGTAAGATTTTAGTTTTGTTTCAACCACACAACTACACTTAGGCACATGCTAGTCAATCCTCAGATAATATAGGTGATCAGGCTATATCTTCCCAGTTTTGACCATATATCTCTAAGCCCACCTGTGTTGCCCAACAATCGTAATTCTTTTGTACAGTCATAGTGACACTAATTTTAGTATGAATGCAGGCATGTATACTTTATTAAATATTTTATTATTTGAAGTATAAACTATTCGTCAGAGTATTTTTAATCCCTTATGTATTTATAGTTAGTATATCTTTTATGGGTTGATATACTTAATTCACTATAAACAATGCACTGATACCAATCTGTCACACCCCAAAACCAAGAACGGCGGAAACATTCTGGGGCGGACGACGTCATGTACAGTATCACAACAATGAAAAGTAGTAAACAAGAAACAACATCATCCATTGCATTAATAATATAATTATTATACAAGTGTGTTCTGTCAAATTTTGATAAACACTAAAGCATAATCAAAATGAAAGATGAGTCTTGAACTAACTCCATCTTCCCTAATCCTTGCATCTGTACCTGTCTATGATGACCTGAGGATACAAGTAATTTTGAAAACGAGTATCAGCTTTGAAGCTGGTGAGATCATAAGTATTTTAGTGTCTTAATTTTTATGTAAGTATTTGTATGTATATGAATTATATGTACCGAGAATGTATATGAACTGTAAGTATAAAAACGTATATGAATTGTAAGTGTAAAAATGTTTTGTATGATCCTAGGAAGCCCTATGTTTCCTACTAACTGTATCCTTCTACCAAGGCATCTAGTGTCTGCGTGTATGGCTCACATAAGAGAGTGCATTTTCTGAAATCTGACTATCATTAATCAAAATATAGTTTCTACATTACCGTGCGTCGTGTGAAGATTCACGAAGTGAATGTAATGGGAAAAGAAATAGTACTATGGTGTAGTGTCAAACTACAACCGTACCTATTACCTTAAATCTAGGATAATACTTCCATGTACTATAGTATTTGTAATAAATAACTACATCGGTACTCAACTGCCTTATTTGAGGGATAAGGTATAATGTGATGTCTAGATCCAGACTATACGCTCCCCTATCAAAGGGATTTTGGGACCTACCCATGACCCCTGCATGTATGAAAGCCGTGAGCATCCACATTACTATGATCATGTATACTCGATATAACTATCACAATTGCGTTGTGATTCATGAGTATAGTTAGATCCTTAACTGGTTTCATGCTATAGCACATAGTGACGTCTGTTCTATGTATATGTAAGCGTACTCATGTAAGTGTGATCATATAATTATACTATATAAGTGTGATCATGTAATAGTATAGTAATGTACTATAATGTTCTACGTGTGCTAGTTGTAACGTGTGTTCTCTCTCTATCTAACATGTAAAGTAATGTACTGTAATGTTCTATCTGTAACGTATGCTCTCTCTATCTGGCAAGTATAGTAATGTACTGTAATGTTCTAGAAAGTATTGACTCATGAATGAACTGACTCATTGTATGATATCGTGTTCTAGTAATAGTTCTAGTATCTTCCTAAACTACCCATATGGTAGCTTACTAGTAATCTAACTGGTACATATGGAAATGGATGTATACCCTTGCTACCCAAGGGCATTGGCTGAAGTGGAAGGACCTTTATGACTATATATGTACACATGATATATAACTAATATTTAAATGACCTTCGGACGAGTACCCGATATCCTATCAGACCACATCCAAATCGAGGAAAAGGAAACAAGGTGGATAGCCTTCCTAAGTATTTTATACATTTCTTACATAAGTATACATATAGAGGCATGAAATTTATAATATAAAAGCATAAATAAGTTTTGTAAAACTTTTGAACATAAGTATTACTTCAAGAAAAGATCGACTTGATGTCAATCTATAAAACGGTTTGAAAGCCTGGGTTTGATAAAACAGTTTAAGTATAAATAAACATTTGTTTGAAACACAGTTGTAAATGAGTTTGAAATGAAACATAAAGAGTAAAATGTACAATTTAATAAGGAGTTTTAAACATATAATGTGTTTATGAAAATCATTTGAAGGAAATTGTTTGGTAAAACGGTAATGAGTAGTAAATCATTTGAATGTTGCTTATTAATCACATGTGATTGATATAATAAGTAGCATGATTCTACTTGTATCCCCCCATAAAACATTTAAAAACAGTTTAAAACATTGATTAAGGGGTATGAACTCACCTGTTGTGGGTGATTCGGATGAACTGAAGAGGCAAGACTGCTATGTGTCAAGTGAAGTCTTGAACACACTCTATGATCCTAGTTAACATATAATTTCACATATATGTAACAAATTAGTCTATAAACAACTAATAAACAAGTCAAGAAAGCCTAGGATATGCTAAACACCTTTATCAAGTGTTATTAGCCTCTAGGATTGCATCTAAGTGTTTGTAGGGGAAGCTATTGTGTGTAGGGCTCAAGGAAAACTCCATAAGGGAGTTCACGACCCTAAAGACACCACTAAATGATTTTACGGTCATAAACTCATGAGTTTACGGCCGTGAACTCATACTTATGTGCCCATTTGATGATTGATGCTCTATGAGGCCCTAATAATCATTTCTACTTAATGGCTTGGTCTATGGAAGAGTTTAGGGCATAATATAACTCCTTTTAGGAGTTTACGGCCCTAGGACCATATTCCGTTGGAGATTACGGCCGTAATCTCCCTTGGGAGGATGTTTATGGTGTTTTCAAGTCCCTAAATTAACTAGGAACTAAACTAGGCTATTGTATTTGGCTTTAGAAGAGTTTATGGCACCATTTTAAGGAGTTCACGGACCTAGAAGCTTTTGGGCCGTGAACACCTTACTCTTGGTGTTCTAAGTGTGTTATCTAGTCCTAAACTTATTTAGGTACATGCCCAAGTTAGTCTCTTGGCTTAAGGAGGGTTTTTAGGGCGTTTTGGCACTTAAACATGGAGTTCACGGCCCAAGAACCTCCTTGGCCATGAACTCACTTTCACCCTTTGATTCTAATTGATTTTGTGTCCTAAACATGCAATGGTGGCTTCTAGTTTGAGTTCGAAGGCTTTGAGGGACATTGGGACACTTTTGGCCCTTAAAATGGAGTTTACTCCCCAAGTGTTCTTGGGCGGTAAACTCCCAAATCTTGGGGTTTTGACATGATTTTGATTTTATAAAACATAATCTAAGCTATATAATACAACTAGATTGAAGTACTCACGATTTGGGATAAAAACCCGAAGATCCGTGAGAGAGAATTTGGCTTTTCTCTAGTTGTAACTGTAACTAATGAACGAATATGGTTCAGATTTCTATATATAGTCCTGAGATTTTTGGCAGAAAATATTTTATTCCCGGAATGAACTCTAATATCATAGAGTATTGGAATAACAGTGTTGCACAAAACCTTAGTGCATCCACTCTCCAGATATCTCCTTAAGTGCTAAACCTGAAATACTCAAACTTATACCAAAAGTTTGGAATTTCACTGTAACTGTCCTAACTTGTATTGGCTTGATATGGTTTGTTTTGAATAGAAATTGTGGGTTGTCACATGACCAACCTCACCACACCCGTAGCATGGTTGGCCTACTCCAATACCAGGGAACTGGGTGATTAGTCTTGCTGGAGCCTTACAGAAACGGGAAGTGTGCCCCTTCCTGTTATAGTTAGCACACTGCATCTCCCGACAGGTTCCAACATGGTGCAATTCGCACTTGCTGCACTTCGGCGAACTCCCAACATACTGTTTCGCTGGTGCAGTGATAATAGGTGTTGTTGCATCATGAACAACCACAATCTGCTGCTTCTTGGAAGCGTTCTGTACAGAGTTGTTTTTCTTCCTGTCCTAAAACTTTCTCTTGTTGTCGGTTGTCTCGGCTGGTTCTAAGATAGCAAGGGTTGTTGTTGGTGTGTAGACTCCATGGTCGATAAGTCGTTATGCCAATCGTTTGGCACTGTCGAAGGTAGTGGGGTTTGAAGACAATACATTCCCCTAAAATGGAGGTACCAGCCCCCAGATGTATCTCTCAATCTTCTTTTAGTCAGTACGGACCATCCCTAGACATAGAGCCACCAGATTACTGAACTTGGCAGTGTAGGCTACTATGTCTGATCCCTTCATGGTTAGGTTCCAAAGTTCCTGTTGAAGTTTTTGAACTTTGCCTCTCGGGCAGTACTCCTCTGTCATGAGGTCTTTCAGTGTTTCCTACCCCATCGCATTAGCCACTACTAGAGTAAGTGACTTGACATGTCCATTCCACCATGTGAGGGCTCTGTTCGAGAAGGTGCAGGCAACAAATGTTACTTTGCTTCCTTCCGGGCAGGAGCAAATCTCGAAGATAGACTCCGTTTTCTCTATCCATTGTGATAGAGCGATAATTCCTCCACTGCCATTAAAGGCTTTGGGTTTACAGTTGGTGAAGTCTTTGTATGAACACTCCATAGGGTGCCCATGACTATCACCTTGGGTCGAGTTAACACCTTTCCCACCTCCGCTAGTTCCGCTAGTATTTGTTTGAGTTAAGGCTGCCGTTACAGCCGCAGTCACTACAACTTGGAGAACTACAGGATCGTATTGTGGAGGAGGTGGTGGTTGAGTTGGAGTTATCATAGGAATGTGTGTTGTCGATATACGAGGAGGCATCTTTCAACTGTAAGTCTACAAAGACGAAGATAATAGTAAGCATTCAATAGATAGAATAATGAGAGTGATCCTCTATCTAACTCACCATAGATCAACATGTAATAAATGAAGTGTTTGCAATTAAGTTCTACCATTTGAAAGATGAAAGAATTTGGATAAGGATTTTCCAAGAGGATTGGATGCTTGTTAATATCATTGGTATTATAGATATAAAGGGTTCATGAAAATTTGACCTTGTAATAGGTCTACAAATTCCAATACAAGGAAAAACTTGACAGCATAACGACCTAATTACTAAAAGTTCAAGGTCTAGATACAAACAGGAACATAATACTAGATTCTAAAAGTAGACTTAATGTGTATCCAAAAGAGTGAGTAGAGTAGGCTCTACTTGTGATGAGTGTTGTTCTGATTGGTACTGGGTTATGCCCAGGATTCAACCAGCTGCTGTTCTGTTTCCCCCACACACCTTTGTAATGCCACTTGGTTTTGTCGAAGATCCCTAACTTTGGATTGACAGGCATTCAGTTCTACCTATAGGGCTTCAATGTGAGTCATTGCTAACTCCTAGTCATCGGTCAGATGGCGGAGACGAACTGTGTTGACTCCCGATTTAGCACGAATTTTCATGACTTGGTCGAAGTTTCCTCTTCCCTGTTCAACATTGCGAGCAACACAGCGAACCAAGATAGGAAGGACTTTGTCTGCTGAGCCTCCCTCATTCAGGTTGTAGAAGCTTCGGTTCCCATTGTAAGGAGGTGGTTGTCCATGTTTGTGGCTCCACTTTCCAAAGTTCACTGCCCACAAAGGCGTTGGGCCTTGAAAATCCTGATGAGGGTTAAGATTTTGAGAAACTTGGGGTGGATTATAGACCTCGGGTTCTGAGTTGGAGTCTTTCTGATCTTCTTCGTTCTCTTCCTCAAAACTCTCCTCGGGTTCTTCTTATATTGGGACCACCAGGTTACCTTCTTCGGGTTCAACTTCAAGCCATCCACCGATCCCTTGATTGGGAAAGTACGGGTCGCCACGTAGATGGAATTCATCCATGATATCTAAGCGATAAAAGGGGTGTAAGCAACATATAATACATGTACTACTAAAGATAATTATAACAAGATCCTTACCAGTTACTTCTATACTTACATAGTGCATACCAACTATACACAACTAAAGATAAAATTGACCTTCCAATAAGTGACCCAACTCTAAGTCCACAACCAAACAACGAATAAGAAGCAAAGCGAAGATCATAGATTCTAATTCTATAACATGTTAGTCACATGTAACCTAAGCGTATCCACTCAGCAACTATAGACCTACTAGTAATGACCTTTTTAGTTTTCATATAAGTAGTTATAGCACCACAAAATACTCCTATAGTATTTTTAAGTTTATGTTATGTTCTAGAGTTTCATTAAGTTTTTAGACTTGTTGCAACACCACAATAATTCCTAGGCACCTGCTAATCAATTCTCGGGTAGATATAGTTGATCAAGCTATATCCATCCTAGACATGATTATATGTCCCCAAGCCTACTTTTGATGTTCAACAACTGCAATACTTTTGTTCTATTCTAGAATAACACTGATCTTTATACGAATGCATGTATGTGTACTTTGGTAAAATAATTTATTATTTTAAAAGTATAAACTCTTGGTCAGAGTGTTTTAATCTTGATGTGTTCATAGTTGTATATCTTTTATGGGTTGATATACTTAGTTCACTAAAAATAAAGCTCTGATACTAATTTGTCACACCCCTAAACCGAGATGGCGGAAACATTCGGGGGCGAGGACGTCATGTATAGTACCATAACAATGCACAATAGTAAATCAAGAAACAACACCCATTGCATTAATAGTATAGTTTATACAAATATGTTCTATGTAAAGTTGTAAGACACCAAAAACAATATATCAAAATAAAATACGAGTCTTGAACATTCTCCATCTTCTCAAAACCTGGTCCAGTGTACCTGTCTACAGGTGACCTGAGAATACAAGTTATTTTGAAAGAGAGTATCGACATTTAAGTTGGTGAGTTCATGTTGGGTTTTGAGCATTCTAACACTCCTAAGTGTACATGCAACCCTAAATACCTTGGATCTATGTTTTCTCTATTATACATGCAAATAAGAGCTTCCCAAGGTATTCATCCTAACTAGCATAATAACATTGATTCAAATGAATATATCAAGTTAGAATTACATACCTCTTTGATGTAGATTGTCTTCATGAAGCTTGAGTGCCTAGTGCCCCAAGTGTGACACCTCAAATGGTTCACACAACACCAAATACACTTGGAATAACTTGAGAGAACATACACACTTCATGAAATCGGCTAGCCCTTCATTCTCACACATAGTGTCCGATTTCTTGAGCCATGGAATTCTTTTATATGGTGGCTATTAGGGTTACATCATGTAACTCATAACTTTACCCATTCCTTATGCCCCATGGATTTCAACCTCCATGGAGTATCCATGGGTCACCCCATGGACTTAGTCTAACATAAGGAA
Source organism: Lactuca serriola (assembly GCF_051521515.1). Classification (NCBI taxonomy): domain Eukaryota; kingdom Viridiplantae; phylum Streptophyta; class Magnoliopsida; order Asterales; family Asteraceae; genus Lactuca; species Lactuca serriola. Next base: position 205,859,066 of record NC_136410.1, read on the forward strand.
TCTTGGATCACAAGCCCACATATATAAGAATGAATGATTTCCACAATCAACCCATATATTTAATTAGTCTCCTTTTGATCACTTAATTAATTCCAAATTAATTCTTGATCAATACTACTTAAATAACCTTATTAATATATTAGAACTTATAATATATTAACAAACCTTAAGTGTTATTTCTCTCATTATAGTCTATCGAAATGCATGATGCCATGCAACCCAAATGGACCATGCCGGGTCGGGTCAAGTCTTACCAATTATAGTTATGGAATTAGACATTAATCCAACAGTCTCCCACTTGGATAAGTCAAAAACTATTATTGCGTATGACTTCAAGAACCGACTGGAAATCGTAGCTCTCAAAAGCTTCTGTCGAACTTTGACCTTGTAGATGAAATCTGACCTTTGTCAATGACTTGTCCATTAGATAAGGGATCATATATTCCTCCATTCTATATATCATATGGATTGAGACATAGATTACAATCATTCTCTCTGTCCATTTGTTGTTTCCTGATTTTCGATTTACGACGACTGACTAATTGAACAAATCAAATCAGTCTAGGCCTGGTCGAGCACTTACATTTGTCATCACCAAATCATCGAGGGGCCCACATATATCGCTTTTATCCCGAAGGTAAAAGGAATGGATAAACTTCGACTCATATGGCTTGTTTTCCTACTTGTTGAATCATACACAAAGGCACGTTTTATAACATCTAGTTACCAATGTGTTTTCGTGCAATCAATGTACAACCAACTCATAGTAACAACTCATATCTCTAGGTTTGAAGAATATAAGATATTATCGTCTCATGATCACTCGTGATAAAATCCATGAAGTGATTCCAATGAGCGCGGGTTGAATCCAATACTCAGAACTTATGAGCACTCATGAGTGTTGTAGCCCTTTGTCCAACATCTTAGACCTCTACAAGTCAACCCATGACAATCTTAATTCATATCTACTTCCAACATATGACCGACTGTGGATGGTTTGAATAACTTAGTCGTCCAGAACAATGACCTGGTTATTCAGGAAGTTGAAACATGCAAAGTGAAACACAATAATAATTGAATCCAATATGGTATCAAAACCTATGAACATAAATAAAACACTTTATATTTATAACCATATGATTACACATTATTCATTATATACTGTTTCAGCTATCAACTTTATTCTTGAATTTAAAACAATAGATTTCCCATGCTCCAAGCATGTACACTATGTTTTCTAAACACTAGTCATGCCATACACCAAGTATGCATACTATGTTTGTCAATGATCTTTACTTTGTGAAATAGATCAATTGAACATAACTCCAATGATTCTCTTTTTCACAGTCCCAAATCCTTACTGCAAATGCAAGAATTCCAAATTCATGCCATTTACTGAAATCTGTTAGATTCTAAACATATATGCATTGATCCTCTTGTAATGATTATGCACAAAGTTAGAAAGACTTGACAACAATCATTACAGAGCATTCCAAAGCAGATCAGCTCCTTGGAAACATCTTTCTTGCATTAAGCTTCCTAATCTTACACAGCTTGAATAATTTCTAACTTTGAAATATTTCCATATTCCATTTTGACTATCACTTCTGAACAAGAGTTGCCTCCTTACAGATTATGTCAATATGGTCCTTCTAGAATTATCACTATACTTCCAACTGTCCTTGAGCAACCAATCTTTGGTAAACCTTAGATTGTCCTTGACAATTGTTTAATCCTTTTAGTCATATCCAACTCTAGACCTTTTCCCTTCTTAATGCCCCAGGCATTTGGAAAATTTTAGAAAGGATGAATATTACACATGTAATCGATCCTATATCCGAAGCATATGGGACACGATTCATGATGTCTCACATAAAGACTAAACCAGTCTTTGCTATAACATTTCCATTTCTGTTTGCCAAGTTCTCATAATTCAGATTATGAAAAGGGATGTCGTAATGATAATGGAATTTAAGAACGCAAATAATGAACCCATATACAGAATTTCCTTATGTTGTGCCATTCCAACATGAAATTAATATATATATATATATATATATATATATATATATATATATATATATATATCCTTTACTAAATATGGCTAAAACCTCAATCTAAACTTTTAGATTTGAGATGAAGTATAATTTCCTCTCCTTTAATTATAGCAAAACAACTCTTTCCCAATTGAAACCTTTTGTTTTCTATATTTAACATTGCTAACTTTCAATACTTATCATATTTATCATGCTCCCACTAACATGATGATTATTAGCATTACACTTATGCTCCCACTAGCTTGGACATGTATCCAGAAATTAGCTGGACTTCTAGAAATCAATACTTTATTGACTTTCTTACCAAAGTTCAGATTTCTGATACTAGATTGCTTTGATAAAACTTTATCATAATCATACACCTTATCTTAGATAGCTCACAAGTGTGTCTAAACAATTTTAAGAACTATGAAAAGGGATGCCATAATCATAGTCTTGATTATTTAGACCTTTGCCACTTCTCACAAGTCCATGTTAGTGTGCCGGTAAACCACACACGCTCCACTAACGACTTTGTGAATGCAAATATCACAATTGCTATCTAGCTAAAATCTACTTAGTGAAAGTGTTTCCTCACTATCATTTTCATGAATCGGAGAGAACTTTATGACACTTAGATTCAATGGTGTATGTGTTCTTATCCATGTGAATTTTCAAAATCATAGTCACAAAACAAGGATAATGACAAATCCAAACTCATATGGACTGAACTCAATCTTAATTTCATGCCACCTGGCAACTCAAGGGCCTGCCATTGCTTCCAAGTTGTTGTGCAACCAATTGAGAACTCTAAGAACTCATATGCAAAGCCAACTTTAATTGGAATGGGCACAGAATATGTCAACATGATAGGTTATGAACCTCAAGTCGTGTGCTAGTGAAGAACTTCAGGTTTTATTCTTGATTACTTCTTGAGACTTTCAAGACCTTTAGGACTCCCACTATCCTCTTGACATATAAGACTCTCTTGTAAAATATTCAAGAAATAGTGTGGATTCTAATATAGAAAAACACTTCACACAATTGGCCTTAGTTGGTCTTTGTTTTATCCAAAACATCACAACTTACCAATTTCAAATGTACAAGAGTAGAAAACTTTTACTCTTACATTTGACAAATGTTTTAATCCTTCTTTAAGACATATCACTCAATTTACATTCTTAGAGTATAACTCTAAGAATTGTTTTTGGAACGAAGTATGAATCATCTTCTTGATTTAACCACTTCAACAATTCATAACTCCTCTTCTTAACTATCAGAATCCACTTAGAGGATGAATTGTGATAAGGTCTCTTAATCATTAAGATGATCATATAACATGATACTAAAGTACTCTCCCATCTTTTCAGATTTGAGAAACTTTTATCCTTCTGCCTAATTTGATTTTTCTTATTCGCTCTGCCATACATCGACATTTTTCTAATGTATCAGAATTACACTTAGACTTGTAAGTGTAACCATATTTACTAAAGTTTAGTAAATCATGATGAATAGTCTTATCAATCTTTTGTGGCGGACTTAATCAGTGCACAAGAATGTGTACTCGATCCCTTAGTATTTTACATGACTCATACATCCATGTGAATAAGTAGTTAGTCTTAATTTTCCAATGCTTAAAAGTTCTCATTCATCATGCTATACAACTTGCATGATTCCAAGTTTCTATCCAACTGAAACTTGGGTGATGAGAATCTTTCCTTATTTGGTAAATTTAGACACTACCACAAATCAAAGAAGCAAATTCATATTTCCACTCTTGCTCTTAATGGAATCTTATAAGCAACAAAAATTTTCACAAACGCCATTGTAAGGATATTTTAAAATAAATAAATTCAATTTTTTTTCCTTTTATTTTAAAACTTTGTGGAAAAACTATCCTTACAATGCAAAAGCACATTAAAACTTTGTTGTTATCTATTCCAAAGCAATATATCATAACTCCTAAGAAGTTGCTCAAGAATCCGATCTTCAAACTATGCGATAGAAATCCATCTATGCGATCAGATTCAGCATATTCTTTCTTTAAGTTTCTTCACTTTTCTTTGATTCTTAAAACATCAACATGTGACCCAGTCACATCATGTCTCAAGAATCTCAGAATAGAAACTTAGCAGAGTTAGATAGTGGACTTTACCTGAAGTAGAGTCAAACTTATTGACTTTAACACCCTTAGGTAAATTGGCAGCTTCGCAACCAATGCCCCTTCCTTTGGCAATTTAACATATGGACGTGTCACACCCCAAAACCAAGAACGGCGGAAACGTTCTGGGGCGGAGGACGTCATGTAAGGTAATCACAACACAGTAAATGTAAATAGGTAAAAGACATCATCCATTTCATTAAATATATAAATTTAATACATGCGTGTTCTGTACAGTTTTAGAGACCAAAAATATAACGTAAATCAAAATAATAAAATGATGAGTCTTGAGTACGCTCCATCATCTCAAAAGCTGGCATCGGTACCTGTCTACTGATGACCTGAGAATACAAGTTATTTTGAAAGAGTTTATCAGCATTAAGCTGGTGAGTTCATAAGTATTTTAGTGTCAATGTTCGTTGTCAAAAACGTTTGAACCTGTCTCAATGTATAAGTTTGTAAAAATGTAAGTAAATGTTTAAAAGTGTTTGCAAAAGTTTGAATCTCTCAGAAAATCCTATATTTTCTATAGTATAAAAGTAACCTTCTACCGAGGCTTAAATGTTTTGTAAACTCGTCTGTTGTAAAAGTGTGTAATTACCCAAGTATAACTATCATTTGAAAAAAAATATAGTTCATACATTAATGCTTAAGTGAGATTATCACCAAAATATGTAATGGGTAAATCATTGTAGTACTGTAGTTTTGTATAATAAGAACTACTGTTGTACTAATTACTACTACCTTAAACCGGATTTATATTAAGGTATAATGTGATAATTGCACCATACTATCGACTGATAACAACGACATAAAGAACGGTCGTGATAACGGAATGACGTTTGGCACCCGCAGACGTGCAGGTCCGGCTGTAGCTAGCAGCAAGGTGTAGGATAGTCAATCCAGTATAGATCTATACGCAAACTCAACGCTCTCCCTCCAAGAGAATTCTGGCTACAACTCGGGCCATGACATTTAAGGCATGCTCCGATACAGTGGATCACATTTGTTATCTTATTCTTGCATATGTGATGAAATGTTTCTTGTTCTAGTATAGTTGTATATGTTCTCGTAGTATAGTTGTATATATTCTCTTCCTAGTATAGACTCATGAATGAACTGACTCATTGATCTAGCAGTTGTAATAGTATGGTTCTGTGTTACCCCGATGGTAACTTGTTAACGGTGCGTCTAGTACGTATGATTATGGAAGTACTTTTATGTCTATATATGTATATTTGATATGTAATTAACATGGAAACGACCTTCGGATGGTCACCCAAAATCCCACCAGACCACATCCAAATCGAGGAAAAGGAAATAGGGTGGATGGCCTTCCTAAGCCCTTTAAACATTATTTATACGTCTATACATGTATGGGCATGCAATTTATAATATAAAAACATAAATAAGTATTTATAAGACATTTGAAACATAAGTATTATTTTTAAAGAAAGATTGACTTGATGTCAATCTATAAAACAATTTGAAGGCGTAGATTTGATTAAAACAGATTAAGTATAAGGAACATTTGTTTAAATCACAGTTGCAGTGTAAATTCGAAAAGTAAATGGGTTTGGAAAACATTTTGAAGTAAAACAGTTTGATAGATAGTTTGAATAGTGATAAAATCACTGATTTCCCTAGTTATTAATCACATGTGATTAGTGCAATCACATGTGATTGAAACAATAACTATAAGTATTTAACTTGTATTCCCCCCCTTTGAAAGCATATAAAAGCATTTAGAATATTTAACAGGTTGATTAAGGGGTATGAAACTCACTTGATTGATTGAAGAAAGCGAGATGGAAAATCGGGCAGAGTTTCGTCTCGGAAAACGGATTTTTCTCGGGATTCTCGGGAATCTCGGGAGTAAAATCGACCCTCGGGACTTGAGCAAAAAGACCAGAGCTTCGGGTTATAATAGGCACGGAAAACGAGGCAAGGTTGTGAGAGAGAGAAGAGAAATGAGCAACATTTTTAGAAAGCCTCGCATCCTATTTATAGGAAGGCTGAACTGCCTCCATACGTGGGGTGTACGCTCGTACGCAGCGCGTACGCGTACGTCATGCATGACCGAAGCCTCGACTGCCTCGGTTCGGATGGGACGGGTTGCTGGGTACGCGGGTCGGATGGGACGGCTGGTCGGACGGGACAGCGGGTCGGACGGGTCGGAGCTTCGGACGGGTCGGACGGTTTAGAATTCTTCGGATAGTGCGACGTGGACGATCCGAGACCCTCGATCTCAGTACGCGGGGCGTACGAAGGTACGCAGGGCGTACTTCGGTCCAATCTGATGACTCCCCTTCGGATATTACCGGGAATTTATAATTAAATTTATATTTATTATAAATAAACTTCAAAAATTCATATCTCCCTCATACGAACTCCGTTTTTGACGTTCTTTATATCCACGCGAAGGTGAGACCATGATCTACGACTTTCGTTTAGATTCCGTTGGCAAATTCCGAAATTATTTTTTATTATTTATTTATTAAAATGACGTTATTAAGGAATTTCTTCAAAAATTCATAACTTCCTCATCCGAAGTCAGATTTGGACGTTCTTTTTATGTACGCAAACCTTGATATGATTCCTACTACTTTATTTAATCCGAACAAGATTTTAGGAAGGTTACATTTTGACCTAAATTTGATCGGTTTTACATTACATTGACTCGAAATATCGGGTTGTCACATCATCCCCCCGTTAGAAGGAATTTCATCCCGAAATTAGAATTTTAAGCAAGTTAGAAATTACAAATAACTAAGCAAAAAGGTGAGGGTATTTCAGTTTCATCTGATCCTCACGTTCCCAAGTGAATTCCGGTCCTCGCTTGGCATTCCAGCGAACCTTCACGATAGGGATACTGCTTTGCTTTGTCTGCTTGACCTCACGGTCCATGATCTCTATAGGTTCTTCCACGAAGTTGAGGCTCTCGTTGATTTCGATCTCGTCGTGTGGGATTACAAGAGTCTCGTTGGATAGACACTTTTTCAAGTTAGATACGTGGAATGTAGAATGTAGGTTACGAAGTGCGTCTGGTAGTTCGAGTTTGTAAGCTACGGGGCCGACTCTTGCAAGAATCTCGAAAGGCCCTATGTACCTCGGATTAAGCTTTCCACGCTTGCCGAAGCGTATCAAGCCCTTCCAGGGTGAGACTTTGAGGAGGACTCGGTCTCCCACCTGAAATTCCAAAGGTTTCCTTCGTTTATCAGTGTAGCTCTTCCGTCGGTCTCTAGAGGCTTTCAATCGTTCACGGATCTGAACGATTTTCTCTGTTGTTTCCCGAATGATCTCCGGACCGGTGAGAGTACTGTCGGAAGTTTGCCCCCTGGCTAATTGGGTATCACCCACCTCAGCCCAGCACAGAGGGGATCTGCACTTACGGCCGTAGAGAGCTTCAAATGGAGCAGCCTTGATGCTCGTGTGATAACTGTTATTATAGGAAAACTCGACAAGGGGTAAATGAGTATCCCATGCCTTCCCAAAGTCAATCAAGCAGGCTCGCAACATATCTTCTAGAGTTTGGATGGTCCTCTCACTCTGTCCGTCGGTCTGAGGATGGTAGGCTGTGCTCATGTCTAGCCTTGTTCCTAGGGAATGTTGTAGTGATTGCCAAAATCTTGAGGTGAACCTACTATCTCTATCGGAGATAATGGACATAGGTACACCATGTAGCCGTACGATTTCCCTAATGTATGTTCTCGTAAGTTTCTCCATCTTGTCGGTTTCTTTGATAGGCAGGAAGTGTGCAGACTTGGTCAATCTATCAACGATGACCCATATGGTGTCAAGTCCACCCGTTGTCTTGGGCAACTTGGTTATGAAATCCATAGTGATCCGCTCCCACTTCCATTCCGGGATCTCTGGTTGTTGCAATAAACCAGAGGGCTTCTGGTACTCGACCTTAACCTTTGCGCAAGTAAGGCATTTACTTACGAAGGTAGCAATCTCTGCTTTCATATTAGGCCACCAGTATAGCTTCTTAAGATCCAGATACATCTTATCTGAACCTGGGTGGACGGAATACCGAGTGTTGTGCGCCTCGGTCATGACCAAGTCTCGAAAACCACCATGTTTCGGTGTCCAGATCCGGTTCATGAAATATAAAGCTCCGTCACCCCTGGCTTCTAAATTCTTGTCCATTCCTCTAAGGGATTCATTCGACACATTTTCAGGTTTCATGGCCTCAAGTTGAGCCGCCTGAATTTGCTTAGTCAGGTGTGAATGGATGGTTATCGATAACGACTTGACTTTGCGACCAGAATATTCCTTCCGACTTAGGGCGTTTGCTACTACGTTGGCTTTACCCGGATGATAACGAATATCGCATTCGTAATCACTGAGTAGTTCGACCCATCGTCGTTGTCTCATGTTGAGCTCCTTCTGATCGAAAATGTGTTGTAAACTCTCGTGGTCGGTAAAGATAGTGCTCTTCGTTCCATACAAGTAATGTCTCCAGATCTTCAGAGCAAACACTACTGCTCCTAGTTCAAGATCGTGGGTCGTGTAGTTAACCTCGTGTGTCTTCAATTGTCTCGAGGCGTAGGCGATGACCTTACCTCGCTGCATCAGAACACATCCGAGCCCTTGATTCGATGCATCGCAATAAACTACGAAGTCTTCTATTCCTTCTGGAAGGGATAGTATTGGTGCGGTGCACAAGGCTCGTTTGAGCGTTTGGAACGCTCTTTCTTGTTTCTCTTCCCAGTCAAAGGCCATGCCTTTCTGGGTTAGGGTTGTAAGAGGCTTCGCTATTCGTGAGAAGTTCTGAATGAACCTGCGGTAGTAGCCAGCGAGACCTAGAAATTGACGAATTTCTGTAGGCATCTTCGGTGCTGACCAGTTCTCAATGGCCTTAATTTTGGATGGGTCCACGTGGATTCCCTCTTCGCTTACCACGTGTCCTAAGAATTCGACTCTTCGGATCCAAAATTCACATTTCGAGAACTTCGCATAAAGTTTCTCTTTTCGTAATGTCCCTAGAACTTGTCGTAGGTGATCGCCATGTTCTTTCTTACTTCGGGAGTAGATTAGGATGTCGTCAATGAAAACGATGACGAACTGATCCAATTAGGGTCGGCATACTCTATTCATCAAATCCATGAAGACTGCGGGCGCATTGGTCAATCCGAATGGCATCACCACGAACTCGTAATGTCCGTAACGAGTTCGGAAGGCGGTCTTCGGCACATCCTCCTCTCGCACTCGTAACTGGTGATATCCGGATCTCAGATCAATCTTAGAAAAATAGTTCGCCCCTTGCAGTTGGTCGAATAGATCATCTATGCGTGGTAGAGGATAACGATTCTTGACCGTCAGTTTGTTGAGTTCTCTGTAGTCAATACACATACGGAAAGATCCGTCCTTCTTCTTAACGAACAAGACCGGTGCTCCCCAAGGTGAGAAACTCGGTCTTATAAAGCCCTTGCTGAGCAGTTCGTTAAGTTGACCAGAGAGTTCCTGCATCTCAGCTGGTGCTAAACGGTAGGGCGACTTGGCTACTGGGGTAGCTCCTGGGACTAAGTCGATTCTGAACTCGACTTGTCGTTGCGGAGGCAACCCGGGTAGTTCTTCTGGGAAAATGTCGGGGAAGTCGCTCACTACTGGGAGGTTCTTTAGTTCTTTCGTTTCTAGGTTCGTGTCGACAACGTGAGCAAGGAATGCGTGGTATTCCTTACGCAGGTATTTCTGTGCTTGAATACTTGATATGATGCGAAGACTTGTACCGGGTTTGTCGCCATAGACTATAAGAGTTTCGTTAGACGGAAGGTTTAGACGGACTGCTTTCTCAAAGCACATGATGTCGGCACGATGAAGGCTTAACCAGTCCATGCCAATGATGACGTCGAAACTTTTTATTGAGACTGGCATGAGGTCGATTGGAAATGAATGGTTATCTAGAGTTAGGGTACAACCTAAGTATATGCTACTCGTATTTTCAGTTTTTCCATTAGCCATTTCTACTGTGAATAGTTCTTTGAGTGCGTGCGGTGGTTGATTAAGCATGCGAGCAAATTTATGGTTTACGAAGCTTCGCTCCGCTCCACTATCGAACAGAATGCATGCATAGGAGTTATCGAGGAGGAACGTACCGGTCACCACTGTTGGGTCAGCAACTGCTTCCCCGTGGCCAATAGCTAGTACCCTCCCTGCTCCTCCCGCATTCCTCGCTTTGGGGCAGTCCCTCTTAAAGTGGCCTGCTTCACCACATCCATAGCAGGTTGGGCTCACGCCAGAGCCAGGGACTTGGTTGATAGGTTGTGCCGGGAACTTACAGAATCGGACGGTGTGTCCTTTCCTGTTGCAGTTAGAGCACTGCAATTCATGGCAGGGGCCGTTGTGGTGGTAGCTGCATTTGTTGCACTTGGGCGAACTTCCAGCATACCGACTCACCGGAGCAGTAGTAGTAGCAGTAGGGGTTACTGCGGCATGAATTGCCACCAATTGCTGCTTTTTGGCAGCCTGCTGCTTCTTCCTTTCATCCCAGAATTTCCGCTTAGCATCGGCGGGTTTGGAGGGTTCCGGGATGGCTAGGGTGGTTGTGGTTGCAGGGGTTTTGACTCCATGGTCAATGAGTCGTTGTGCCAATCGTTTGTCACTGTCGACGGTAGCGGGGTTTGACGCTAGCACATTCCCCTGATACGGAGGCACTAGTCCCCAAATGTACCTCTCGATCTTCTTCCCCTCGGTGGGAACCATATTGGGGCAGAGGGCCACCAGCTCGCTGAAGCGGGCAGTATAAGCGACCACATTGGTGCCCTTCATTGACAGGTTCCAGAGTTCCTGCTCCAGTTTCTGGATCTCGCCCCTCGGGCAGTATTCCTCAGTCATGAGGTCTTTCATTGTTTCCCAGCCCATGTCGTTGGCTACGACGTGAGTTAGGGCTTTGACGTGGCCGTTCCACCACGTTAGGGCTTTACTCTCAAAGGTGCATGCGGCATATTTCACTTTGCACGCAGCAGGGCATGAACAGATTTCGAAGACTGATTCAGTCTTCTCGAACCATTGTGAGAGAGCAATGACTCCGCCGGTGCCATAGAAAGGCTTCGGCTTGCAGTTTGTAAAATCATTGTAAGAGCACTCCCTTGAGCGCACAGGGATTTCGATCGGAATAGATTCCACAGGGGTTCCACCTCTGCTGGCATCAGAAGAGTGATACTGAGCCATGGCAGTTGCCACTGCTGCAGCTACGACAACATTTAGGGCTACAATATCGATGACCGGAGGCGGAGGAGGTGGTGGAGGTGCAGGATTATTCCTATTCCTGGGAGACTTGCGAGGAGGCATCCATCAGCTATAAGTTTATAAGGATAAGAAAGATGGTAAGAATCAATTTGTAAGCAATGTGAGAGTGACACATGGACTAACTAACCATAGTCCAACAGTTGAAAGAGTGCTTGAAACCACAATAAGAAATATTAGAAGGAAAACATAAGTGTATAGATTTTTCCCAGATAGATAGATCTCAAAAATACTGGCATTACTGATGTAATAAGTTCAGGGAAAATCGACCTAACAGTAGGTCATACATCATACCATATAGAAAAGTTTGACAGTTCTTAGATTTCAAATTTGAGTACGGAAGTTAGAAACATTTTACACACAAGTGCTACTTGGAGCACAGATGTTAAAGGCTATCCTTTAATTAAAAGACGGAGATGTACTAGGCATCAACCAACGGCGATGGGAAAGTCCCGGGCGAGTACTGCGGTCGGATACTTGACGAAACACCTCTTGAATGGGTTGATCCTGAGTCCTCTGACGAGCTCAAAGTTCCAATATTTCAGCTCGTGAGGCAGCCAACTGCTACTGCAGGGTTTTATTTGTCCTCTGGGTCCGTTCCATGTCTTCTTCAAGACGGCGGATGCTGACTGTGTTGATACCTGAGTCGGCATCAATCTCTATGACCCGGTCAACGGCTGCTCCACCTTGCTCGACAATACGAGCTATTCTGCGGATAATGACAGGCAGAGCCCGGTCAGTAGAGCCACCATCGCTGACGTTGTAAAAGGTTCGGTCCCCAAAGTATTGAAAGGGTTGACCCTGATCATTACTCCAGCGGTTCAGGTTGTTGACTTTAGGCTCGGAGTCGGATCCATCTGAAAAGCCTTCTGCAAGGTGATCATCCAAAGGGATTGGATGATCAACTTCGGGCTCTTCATCGATCCACCCGGCATTGCCTTCATTAGGAAGGTATGGGTCGCCATGATGGATATCTAGCCATCAAGATCTACGCGAGAATAGAGGTATAAGAATATAGTATACGTGTAACCAGTAGCGCAAAATACTCCTATAGTATTTTAAGTTAAAGTTCTATTGATCTTCTTGTGGTATTGTTGGTAAGTTTTTAGACTTGTTAACCTATCACAACCATTCTAAGGCATGTGCTAATCACTCCTAGGATCAGCATAGTTGATCAGGCTATGCCGTTCCCAGGACTGACCATACATCCCCGAGCTCACTTGTGATATTTAACAATCGTAATACTTTTGTTCTTGTCATTGTGACACTTATTTTAGTATGAATGCAGACTAGTATACTTAGTTAAATATTTTATTATTTAAAGTATAGACTCTTGGTCAGAGTTTAATCCCTAATGGGTTTATAGTTTAGTATATCTTTTATGGGTTGATATACTCAATTCACTATAAACAATGCTCTGATACCAATCTGTCACACCCCAAAACCAAGAACGGCGGAAACGTTCTGGGGCGGAGGACGTCATGTAAGGTAATCACAACACAGTAAATGTAAATAGGCAAACAACATCATCCATTGCATTAAATATATAAATTTAATACATGCGTGTTCTGTACAGTTTTAGACACCAAAAATATAACGTAAATCAAAATAATAAAATGATGAGTCTTGAGTACGCTCCATCATCTCAAAAGCTGGCATCGGTACCTGTCTATTGATGACCTGAGAATACAAGTTATTTTGAAAGAGTTTATCAGCATTAAGCTGGTGAGTTCATAAGTATTTTAGTGTCAATGTTCGTTGTCAAAAACGTTTGAACCTGTCTCAATGTATAAGTTTGTAAAAATGTAAGTAAATGTTTAAAAGTGTTTGCAAAAGTTTGAATCTCTCAGAAAATCCTATATTTTCTATAGTATAAAAGTAACCTTCTACCGAGGCTTAAATGTTTTGTAAACTCGTCTGTTGTAAAAGTGTGTAATTACCCAAGTATAACTATCATTTGAAAAAAATATAGTTCATACATTAATGCTTAAGTGAGATTATCACCAAAATATGTAATGGGTAAATCATTGTAGTACTGTAGTTTTGTATAATAAGAACTACTGTTGTACTAATTACTACTACCTTAAACCGGATTTATATTAAGGTATAATGTGATAATTGCACCATACTATCGACTGATAACAACGACATAAAGAACGGTCGTGATAACGGAATGACGTTTGGCACCCGCAGACCTGCAGGTCCGGCTGTAGCTAGCAGCAAGGTGTAGGATAGTCAATCCAGTATAGATCTATACGCAAACTCAACGCTCTCCCTCCAAGAGAATTCTGGCTACAACTCGGGCCATGACATTTAAGGCATGCTCCGATACAGTGGATCACATTTGTTATCGTATTCTTGCATATGTGATGAAATGTTTCTTGTTCTAGTATAGTTGTATATGTTCTCGTAGTATAGTTGTATATATTCTCTTCCTAGTATAGACTCATGAATGAACTGACTCATTGATCTAGCAGTTGTAATAGTATGGTTCTGTGTTACCCCGATGGTAACTTGTTAACGGTGCGTCTAGTACGTATGATTATGGAAGTACTTTTATGTCTATATATGTATATTTGATATGTAATTAACATGGAAACGACCTTCGGATGGTCACCCAAAATCCCACCAGACCACATCCAAATCGAGGAAAAGGAAATAGGGTGGATGGCCTTCCTAAGCCCTTTAAACATTATTTATACGTCTATACATGTATGGGCATGCAATTTATAATATAAAAACATAAATAAGTATTTATAAGACATTTGAAACATAAGTATTATTTTTAAAGAAAGATTGACTTGATGTCAATCTATAAAACAATTTGAAGGAGTAGATTTGATTAAAACAGATTAAGTATAAGGAACATTTGTTTAAATCACAGTTGCAGTGTAAATTCGAAAAGTAAATGGGTTTGGAAAACATTTTGAAGTAAAACAGTTTGATAGATAGTTTGAATAGTGATAAAATCACTGATTTCCCTAGTTATTAATCACATGTGATTAGTGCAATCACATGTGATTGAAACAATAACTATAAGTATTTAACTTGTATTCCCCCCTTTGAAAGCATATAAAAGCATTTAGAATATTTAACAGGTTGATTAAGGGGTATGAAACTCACTTGATTGATTGAAGAAAGCGAGATGGTAAACCGGGCAGAGTTTCGTCTCGGAAAACGGATTTTTCTCGGGATTCTCGGGAATCTCGGGAGTAAAATCGACTCTCGGGACTTGAGCAAAAAGACCAGAGCTTCGGGTTATAACGGGCACGGAAAACGAGGCAAGGTTGTGAGAGAGAGAAGAGAAATGAGCAACATTCTTAGAAAGCCTCGCATCCTATTTATAGGAAGGCTGAACTGCCTCCGTACGCGGGGCGTACGCTCGTACGCAGCGCGTACGCGTACGTCATGCATGACCGAAGCCTCGACTGCCTCGGTTCGGATGAGACGGGTTGCTGGGTACGCGGGTCGGATGGGACGGCGGGTCGGACGGGACAGCGGGTCGGACGGGTCGGAGCTTCGGACGGGTCGGACGGTTTAGAATTCTTCGGATAGTGCGACGTGGACGATCCGAGACCCTCGATCTCAGTACGCGGGGCGTACGAAGGTACGCAGGGCGTACTTCGGTCCAATCCGATGACTCCCCTTCGGATATTACCGGGAATTTATAATTAAATTTATATTTATTATAAATAAACTTCAAAAATTCATATCTCCCTCATACGAACTCCGTTTTTGACGTTCTTTATATCCACGCGAAGGTGAGACCATGATCTACGACTTTCGTTTAGATTCCGTTGGCAAATTCCGAAATTATTTTTTATTATTTATTTATTAAAATGACGTGATTAAGGAATTTCTTCAAAAATTCATAACTTCCTCATCCGAAGTCAGATTTGGACGTTCTTTTTATGTACGCAAACCTTGATATGATTCCTACTACTTTATTTAATCCGAACAAGATTTTAGGAAGGTTACATTTTGACCTAAATTTAATCGGTTTTACATTACATTGACTCGAAATATCGGGTTGTCACAGGACGCTTTGGTAATGGAACATGGGACTATCACAGACTTAGCCTTTCTCTTTACCATTTGGTCAACCGGGTTGACTATGGCCGACCCCTTTCCATTGGGAAGAGAGAGCTTTACTGGATATCCAATGTCATTATTGTCAATGTCCACAAGTTTTAGTAAGTTCATCTTAGCAAATAGATAAGATCATTAAGGGTCTTGTCATATTCTGTTTCATAGGAGTTCCAAAGGAGCTCACAATGTGACTTAGAAAGTGATTGAGCCACCAACTTTCTCAAGATGTGACCACACATAGACCTTTACTTGCCAATAGGGCTTGAGTGACCTTAAACTTTTTAAGAACTTGTGGGTTAGGGAGAATAATTGGAGGAGGTGAAAGAAGTATGATTTCCATGGGACATCATCTTCATTTAGGAAAGCTTGTTTTAAGAGATTTGGGAAGATCATAAATGTCTAAACCAGAAATCTTTTTGGGAGAGATTCAAGATAGTTGATTTGTAGTCCTTAATATGACACCCAATATGAAATATTAAGGCTAGGTCCCAACAAACTATTTTATAACTTAGAAGAGGGATGCCGTAATCCAAGCTATAAAATATTTGAAGGTAGGTGAATGACGATTCACCAATTTCCACCAAGATAAACAAAATGTATTATTAGGTTTTAATTGGATTTGAAACTCCTAGATCTTTTGAGATTCATTGAACTATTCAATGGCATGTTTCAATCTCGAGTGTGCCCTTCTGGTTTTGTGACTGGGATGCCAAGGATCACAAAACAAGGTGTGAAGTAACCATGCAAATATACTTGGTACCCTTAATATTTACCCCTTAATCGATGTGCGGGTTAACCACAAACGCTCCACTAACGACTTAAACAAAGTGCAAAGTGTAATTTCATGGTTTAGCACCTTATTCACTTTTTCCTAAGTAACTAAGATTGGGTATTTATAAAAGGTTTAGTTACTTAGTATTTATCATTAATACTTTTAATGAAGGGAGAATTATAGTCCTTGTCCTACCCTTTCGGCTAACGACCCTCCACCGGTCAAGGAAGCGACGGGTGAGAGTGGACACCCATTAAACTGCCATTTTATAGGCAGTAACCTTATACCCCCCTTATAGACCGGCTTCGTGAATGAGGCCTACTAACGGTAAGACTGACTTGCTCTTATACATATATATATATATATATATATATATATAAATATTATTAACTTATAATATTATAAAGTATAAAGGTTGAATTTTAACTTTTAAAATTCTAAGGGCTAACTTGGAATTAAAGTATTCATAAGAGAAAACTTTTCAAATTCCAAAACTTGAGGGCAAGTTTTGAAACTATTCAAAAGTAATTAATTCCATAACTTATGTGTTTAAAGTAGCTTTAATCCAAAAACTCTTCAAGTTCGATAACTTGAGGACAAGTTATGGTAGACTTTAAACTAATAAAAGAATGTAACTTTTCTTTATTTTGTAACTTATGGAATTAATTAAGGTTACACATTTTAATACTTAATGAAGTGACTCTTGAACCTCCATAACTTGAGGACAAGACTCTTTATTTTTGTAACCATTGCCAACTTTATGAGTTTTATGAAACTTAAATGTGACTTTTCATATAACTTGAGGACAAGTTACAAAAACACATTTTACAATCAACTCTTAGATTAAAATGGATTGAAACACACATAATCAATTAACTTTTCTATTAATCTAAGCAACTCATAAGAACTAGATAATTCAAATTATACTTTTTCATGTAATTAGCCTAATCACTAAAATAATACTAAACATGAATCTATTGACAATTATCTTTAAAATTGGATTAGCATGAATATTACCACATCAAAAACAAGTTTATAAGTCCAAAAATAGCTTAGGGTAATGTTCCTAGTCCATTTCTAGCCAACAAACTCGAAAATATGTTGTCTGGGGCTCCTACTCGTCGAGTGTATCAACTTACTCGACGAGTAGGATGATTTTCTTCATGGACTCGGCGAGTCCTGTGCCCAGAAAGCCACAAAATCGATTTTTTCAGCATTTTTCAGCAATTTGCATCAAGTATAATTGAAAACAAGCCTAGTCTCTGATACCACAGTTGGGTTTTGAGGATTCTAATACTCCTAAGTGTACATGTAACCCTAAATACCTTCATGTAACCCTAAATACCTTGGATCTATGTTTTCTCTATTATACATCCAAATATGAGCTTTCCAAGGTATTCATCCTAACTAGCATAATAACATTGAGTCAAATGAATATATCAAGTTAGAATTACATACCTCTTTGATGTAGATTGTCTTCATGAAGCTTGAGTGCCTAGTGCCCCAAGTGTGACATTTCAAATGGTTCACACAACACCAAATACACTTGGAATAACTAGAGAGAACATACACACTTCATGAAATCGACTAGCCCTTCATTCTCACACATAGTGTCCGATTTCATGAGCCATGGAATTCTTTTATATGGTGGCTATTAGGGTTACACCATGTAACTCATAACTTTACCCATTCCTTATGCTCCATGGATTTCAACCTCCATGGAGTATCCATGAGTCACCCCATGGACTTAGTCTAACATAAGGAATCTTGGATCACAAGCCCACATATATACTCAAAAACTTGTTAAAAACACTTTAAAACTCTTTTGAAACCATTTTAGATTGTTGTTTATTATCAAAATCATATTCATAGATCTATTTACGTATAAGTATGCTTTAACGGACATGGGACTATTGCTAATTACCGTAATTCCTGTTCCTTGTTTGGTTGTGGGCTTAGGGTAGGATCACTAGTCCGACGGTTGGCTAAATCGTAGTTATACTTATTGAATACATACATGAATATTAAACCCCATTTTTAAGGAACATACTGAACTTAGTTTCTTATGGTGAACAATTGAGTCTTTTCTACAAATTAGTAAAAGTTCAAATAAGCATACTAGTAAACTATAATAGGTATAGTTTAAAGGATCACTACATACTATTTCTAGAACCAAGAAACATGCATGAGTCAGTACATACATACTATTACTATACATTACAAAACATACTATAACAAGAACAAGAAGGAACATACATACTATAACAAGAACAAGATAACAAAAGTGTGAGATACTATTTCGTGGCGTAGCAATATCCTTGCTATGTCACATTTTATAACCAGAGTCTCCTGGAGGGAGGGCGTGAGTTTGTGTATAGATCTATACTGGATTGACCATCTTACACCTTGTTGCTAGCTACAGTGGGACCTTCAGGTCTACGGTTGACAAATGTCATACCATTTTCGACGCCTGAAGAACGTCGCGTTTTATACTAGTCTATCAAGTATGGTATAACCTTATCACATTTTAACATAATTTAACCAGTTTGGTTTATAAGGTAGTCAATGCATTGAGTAGTGTATTTTATACAATAATACTATAAATCTTTATTTTCCATTGCATTCATACAATGATATTATCACACGAGAAGTGCATAATATTTTTAGAATAAAGATAGTTTTACAAATGTGGATAACATTACATTTATACTATTTCAAGTACAAACTTACATTTTTCACTTTATTCAAAAGTACAGAACATACAAAAAAGTCGAGTCTTTGTAGAAGACTACTTTTCATTTAAGTAGAAAATATTGGATTTTCTAGGAAGTATACAAACATTTTCATGAAACAAATGTAAACGTTTGACACTAAAATACTTATGAACTCAACAACTTAAATGTTGATACTCTCTTTCAAAATAACATGTATCCTCAGGTCACCAATAGACAGGAACATTGTACTAGGTTTTGAGAAGACGGAGCATGTTCAAGACTCGTCTTTTATTTTGATATATTGTTTTTGGTGTCTTAAAACTTTACACAAAACACATTTGTATAAGCTATACTATTAATGCAATGGATGTTGTTGCTTGTTTTACTATTTTGCATTGTTATGATATTGTACATGACGTCCTCCGCCCCTGAATGTTTCTGCTATCTCGTTTTGGGGGTGGGATAGTGGTGGCATGCTCATAACAGCTGGCTATGGGCTACAGTCTATGGTGCACTTGTTATTCGTCCAAAATTCGATTCTTCATACCCATTCCCAAAGCCCACAATCGAGTTTCCTGTTATTCTTAGTATGTAAATCATGTCCTTTTGGCTTTGCGATTTACACATTTTTCTAATTCAACCAATTGTTTTGTAACTTTGTTCATTGTTGACAATGAAACAGGTGAATGGTGGGATAAAAGGTCATCAGTGTTTTACGACAAGCATTGTTCTCTGGTGCAGCTCCAAGCGTATCAGATGCTATCACCATTAACGGACAACCTAGTGATCTATTCTGATGTTCAAGCCAAAGCACTACGAAACTAACTTTAAACAAAGGCGACACAGTTCTTCTAAGGGCCATCAATGATGTTTACCCCAAACAGTTTTCACATACATGAATAAAGTCTTTCTTTTTTAAATTGTCTGAAATTTAGTGGATGACCATTTTACCCTTATGTATAAGAATTAAATGCTCCAACATCACAACAAGTTGCAATGAGAATAATGAGTCAATCTTGCATCATTTGTATATTCAAGAGATATTGGAGTATATTTCAGCAAACATTCAGATAAAATAAATAAGATTGATTTTTATTTGTTGAGTTCTTATAAAAGGATTTAATGATTGTATTTAAGTAATTTTACTCTAACACTTTGTAGTTTCAAAATTGGTTATCTGATAGCTTCAATTTTTTGAGTTTCAGCTGAGAAATTGGACTACAACCTTTTTAGGAGATTAATGGTACTTTATTGTTGCTTTGCTTTTATAGGACTATAATGTTGGTTTATCTCTTTATGGAGATAATGCTAAACCAAAGACATTCGCAGCATGCTTTGCTACATCTGATGGGTAAAACTGTAATTTAAGTTTTGTCTTTGTATTGTTTTGTGTTAATAGTTCATATGCTATCTACTTATCTTAGGCCCTACTTCTCTTTCCCTATTACATCAAATGTTATATGAATACTACTTTGTAACAGTTAGAACATAAAGCCTCATGTTCTTCAGTTTTGCTAACCACAAACTAACCATGGTTGCCACTGATGTTGTTTACACCAAACAGTTTATTGAGTATTGATGACAGACCAACAATTGCTAGAAACTTGTGATAACAGATGAATACTTTCAGAGGGTGACTCAAGCCCTTGTAATGCGTCTTAGACAACATAAGGAAACTGTTATGCAAGATGGTATGACATCTTTTCCTTTTGCATCATAATAACATAACATAACTTCATTCTGTTATACAATTCTACTTTCATCTTTCAAAATGCTCTAATAGGTGTAGTATGTAAACTATTTATTAACAAATAAACAAGTCAATATGAAAAACTCTCAAATATAAGTAAAATCTTGGTTGATGTTTTTTATTTTTTTGTTGTTTTCATGGAGTGGGTTAACTGGAAAGAGGCGAAGGGATCTGATACAGTGGCTTGTATGAAAACTTCTCAAATATAAGTAAAATCTTGGTTGGTAGTTATTTTTATTTTTTTCATTTAGCGGAATCCTATTATTCTTGCTCTTTCCGACCTAACTTCACAATTTGAATGTACTGTTGAACAAGCTTACACCTAGAGTGAGGTTAGTCTGAATGACCTCTATTTTCCTTAGTTCTACCTGCATACTAACAATATAATAATCAATATTCATTTTTTTTATTACAGGATTGGGTTATTTTTGCAAGTGGGAGTCCATTTGGTCTTGTTGAATATAATGGAAAGGTCTACATATTTGGGAAGGTATCATATTAATATCTGTTAATATTTTTCAAAAAAAAGAAATTACATGCATACTGTTAAAGTTAAACAAAGCACATGAAAGTAAGTAAACTAACTGGAAATGGTGGGTGGGTTTTGTTTGTAGGTTTGGCTAGTCGTCTTCCTCAACCAGAAGATCTTGTAGTATATGCATGCAGTAGTCATGGGACGCGTAGTTTCTTTTAAAATTAAAACAAAGGTAACATGTTAAATCTATCTTTTTTTTTTCTCTATAGCTCTGGAATCTTTACGCTTTGATTTTTTTTCTATTAAAAGTTTCCATTTCTTATTTGATGGTTGTTATTATTGCTCACTGTGATATGAAGTATTAGGAAGCTTTGGCATTGTGTAAGCTACTTCCATAATAAGATTTAAACCTTCGAGCCTCAAAGGAGCAGTCAATTCATATAAGTTATTATTTACCATTTGTATAGGGGTATTCTTGTGATTGTGATTGTCATTGTTGATATCAGGTAATTCATATTATAGTGTATTTATTCCAAATTCCCTGCGTGCAAAGAAGATCAGGTAACTAACCATATGATATTCTTCTTTTTCTTCTCTTGCTCTTACTTTTTCTTCTAACTTGTTTGTATCCCTTTCCTTGTATGTAGATGGTAAATTGGTGTAAGAAACATCCGCTTAGCCTTTTGGTGGTTGGCCGGTCCTTAAATGGGAAAAATGAGTTGGCCTGGACAAATTATTCCACTATGTAGATTCATGTTAACACTATTATACATTTAATGGCTGAATATTAAAATTGATAAATACTTTATATTTTAATGGAACTCGGAGCACCACGTGGATCAAATATCATATCTCAAGTGCGGTCCCACATTCTTTGGATGCAGAAAAGGGTGATTTCATCTTTTACAACTAACATTCCATGTTTGATTCTTCTAATAATTATATTAGCTTATTAATTTTTTGAGTTTTATTTCATCAGTTCACAAGAATTATCGGAGCAGGGGCTCATTAGTCTTAAAGAATTATGAAAGGCAAGATGCAACTCTAGTTAGTTGGAATTTGATGTTTATCATCTTTCTGTATATATTTTTAGTTTGTATAACATTACACTGCAGAAGGTGCTCCATAATAGCAACGTAATATTAGGTTATATAATTAGGGAAAACCTCTTAATGACAATGTACAATTAGATCCCCTTTAATATAACTGTATTACAATTTTTTGACATGATGTTATTGGATGAAATTGATTGTTTTGGTATATATTTGTTTACATATTTTTATATTATGCGTAAATGAGTCTCGTAAAGACGCGTAGTAAATGGATATCGAAAATGGTTACTGAAGTTTATGACACGCAAATGCGTGTCATCTTCATTTATCACAGAGGATTCCTTGATACGCATTCCGTGTCATAAACACGTGCGTCGTAAGGTTACGACACGCAAATGCATGTCGTCTTCCTTTATGACAAGACCTTCCTTGATACACATTGCGTGTTATAACTGTTCGTCGTAAATGTGTGTCGTAAACGAGCGTCGTAAATAGACGATGCGCAAAAGCGTGTCGTCGCTCGTTCTGACAGGGCCTTCCTTGACACACATTTGCACGTCATCTTAGCGTTTTACGACACACATTGTGTGTCGTAAAAGGTAATTTTTCTAGTAGTGTTCGTCACCTCAACTTCTTATTAAAAACTTAATCCATCAAGTCCTTACGTCCAAATCCAGATCTAATCCCAAAATGACATTATAAGTCATAAATTTTCCAACTTTATGACTTTCCATGGGTAAAAGTTCTTAATACCAACAAACCCTAACTTCTTAATCCATCAGGACATCGTAACACATGCATGGGAAAGGACTAAGATCCAAGATTACATTTTTATGGTTCCTAATAACTCTATAATGGATAAAGTTTCCAACTTTATCCATTAGAATGGTCCAACTAACCAATATGAAGTCTTTAAGTCTCAAAGGGACCAAAAGTGCATCTTTTCCAACTTAATCCATTAAGTCCAAGTCCAAGTCTCAAGCCTTTAGATCTGAATCAATATGATGTTTAGATAGATAAAGTTTCCAATTTTATCCATAACAAGGTCACAAACATTCAAGATCTAAACTTTATGCACTAAAGTGACCAAAAACTCATAACTCCTAAGACTAGCTAGGTCAATCAAATGGATCATCAAGATCCAAACTTTATACCTCTAGAAGAAAGATCAAGGTGAACCAAGTTTGGATCTAAAAGTTCCAATGCAACCAAGACTTCTCCAAAGAGATCCTTCTTCTCCACAATGCACCAAGAACACCCCAAAGTACTCAAGCACACCTTCTTTTGCTCAAAAGGCTTAAACTAGGGTTATCGTTTTCAAAGGAGGCGTTGGAGAGGTGGAGGTTGAGAATGGAATGGGTGTAGGGAAGTTAAGGAGCTTAAATAGGGCTCAAACCATGAAGATAGGGTTTGGGCACTGATCGCGTACACCCAGTTTACTCCTGGTTCACTCAGCATACTAACGGATGCCCAAATACGCCCGTTGTACTTCCCCATATGCCCAACGTATGCAGCTTAACCCAAAACCATCATAAATTCAAATGGTCATAACCTTTTCATTTCAACTCCGATTTCTATGATCTTTATATCCATGAAAAGGTGTTGAGGAGCCCCATAATATTATCTAAATATCTTGGACTAAAAAATGCTAAAAAAAATCAATATTTCATGCAAGAAGTCTAAAACATCACTTTTCCCATTTTGCCCCTTTGACTCCAACAGAAACTAAGAGCTTGGATCGCATAACCAGTATTATTAACATCCAATAGGGTCTAATCCCTATTCCCTTGAAACCCAAGGCCTTTATTTGATCCACTTATTCTCCACAATCCCGAAATAAGAAACTTCTCGAAACAAGATGTTGCAAAAACAATGTTTGTTTTAGAACTATGTATGTTTTAATTTAGTTTGACTAAATATATGTCTGGGTTATTGTAATTTACGAATGATTGACTATTTACTTAATTTTTTTTTCATAACTACCACATTCATATTCCGAAATGATTAAAATTATCGTTATGAGACTAGATCTCCTAATATGAATTATAAAGTAAATATCAGTGTTTTATAAATACAAGTTCTATATGCAAAATACTTTTGACTTACACTTGTTTTGAATCAAAATCATCTTTGACATTTTTATTTTTATTGTGTAAATAAAATTCACATATTCCAACTTCAAGAAATGCATCTTTGAAGGCAAATAATGTAGTTTATTTGACATTTGTGAATCTTACTTATATATAAAGGATTTCTAATGATATTTTCAGTAAGTAGTAGAGAAACTAAATTATTAAGGAACTATACATTGTTATGTATGACTTCCTTTCTAATGAATGTATAAGATTTAGCGCAAGATACCAAATCAACTTTGTTAACAACTATAGTAATTATAATTATATTTTACATGGTAAAGCATAATTGTGAATCCTTTGTTTAAGTTTTCAAATATAAAGTTGAGATACAAAGCGGTAAGAACTATCTAAAGCCTTAATGAATAAAGGATGAATTAAATCTTACTTGGTATTTTTTACTTTCTAATCGGTAGAAATGTCCTCATTTTATTTCCTTGGGATAACACCTATAACACTATTAATTGTACTTTGAGTACAAATACCAACTAATAAGAAGATAAAGCGTTTTCTTTATAAGATTATGTTTGGAAATGCTCTATCCCTATCTTATTAAATGTTTTTTTAGGATTTAAAGCCTATGTTGGACTAAAGCTGTTAAACCCAAAATCTACAAATAATTATTATTGGATACTCTAAATGTGGCTTAGATTATTATATCCAAACCCACCAAGAATAAGTTTCTTATTCCATTGATAGTTGAGTTACTAGAAAGCAAGCTTCTAATGACAAAGAAAGTGGGAGGTACATGGAACTTGAATTAGCTCAAGAACCATAACCTGATGTAGTTATAGTTAGCATTAGTTTTAACAAGGATTGTTAAACTTGAAGAATAGTTGTTCACAAACACAAATTGTTCACATTAGGAGTAGAAATCATTTACGACTTGAGAAATGTGGAATCTCTCATTGATGAGCTTTTATTGTTGGTTTCATGTAAATTCATTAAATACCATGATGTTATGTTTGATCTTGAATCTGATTAATGACTTAGAGTTATGAAGACAATATGTAATCCATGTATAATAATCAAGTATAGTCTTGATTTAACTTCCTCCTTATAGCAAGGCTAGAAGGAGTAAGTGATTCTTCTAGAAAGAATACATTATATGGATAATTATACACATTTAAAGCAAGACTTATTATAAAAGGATTTTCTCATACTAATGCCATTGACTATGGTCCTTATTATACTCATGACATTGACTATGATCAAACCTTTTTCAAAATTAGCTATGATTATATTAATAAAGATATTATTTACTATAAATTCATATTCTTAATATGACATATATCAAATAGATTTTAGAAAGGTCACCTTTCTTAATAGACATCTACTAGAATATATTTATATAGATTAACCTGTAGGTTCTCTTAATCCATGTTATCCTAACAAAATGTGTAAAGCTTGTGATCCACTTGTGGATATAAAGCAAACATCTCAATGTTGCAATCATCATTTTAATATGAAACCACAAGGTACGCTTTTATATCAAAATGAATAGAACATGTGTGTTTACTAAGAACTAGTGGGAGCATAATGACATTCCTAATCTTGTATGAGTGAGACATACTTAATCATAAGAAATTACATTCTGACCATGCTAGGTTTTTTCACATTGACTCTAAATGTGTTTCTAAAATGAAAGACTTTGGAAGAACAAGATACATTCTTGGAATGTAAAATCTATAGGGATAGATAAAAATGAATGTTACAAGTTTTATATATTTATGCATACATTAACAATATCTTGAAAGATATCTAGATAGAAAAGTCATTTAGAGGAACCTTAGCATTGTCACATGGCATTGAATTTGAGCCATCCTCAAAAGGAACCTAGCTCATAGGTTTGAACTAGCTAAAATGATTTAAATTCGATTTACTTGACAAATGAATCCATTAGTGACGTCGTATTATGCATAAGACCTGGTATATGATCATGCTATGAGCATATCATAATATACCAATTGAATACATGGTTACGTCACCTAATGACTATAGGAATATTTTAAGACTACTTTAGAACAACTAAGAGAATATATATGCGACAATTAGTTTAGAATAAAATCTTCATGTAAAGAGCTACATAAGATTCTGATTTCTAAGAAAATATAGATAATTATGAATTATAATTGGATTATGACTTCATTGTGGGATGAAGAGTAAGCTTAGTTGGAATGAGGTCCAAGAAAAACAATATGACACAATCTAATACAAAATAAGAATACAATACTTTAGAAGTTGAAATGTAATATGATTGGATGAGTGAGTTCATTGAAAAATTATGTTGATTTCTGCCATTCAAGGATCACATATAAATCTTTATGACTTCAAGAGTATACTTAATCAAGCTAAGAGACTCTATGTCATGAAATAACACCAATAATATACTCCAAGATATTTAACTATACCTAAAGTATAATCAAACATGGAGATGATAGTATTCGCAGAATTCACACAAATTACGTTTAGTCAAACCTATTAATACTTCTTCTGAGATAACTATGAATGATCACACTTCAACTATAAGACTTTATTATTCTAGAAATGGGATTTTGATTTGGATTTAGTATTTGGATATTGGAACATTATGACAAAAACTATTATATAATGTTTTGATATACTGAGATATGATCCTAACATCAGTACTTGTGTTCTATATTATCATGTTTAATCCATGAATAATATTATTATTCTAAAAGTTCATAGTCGATTATAATTGTGGGAGAAATTATGAAGTAAGACTAATATGAATTGGATTAGTTGACTTTCACCAGATAAAGGTAGGAAATGGGTTGTAACCAAGTTTCATAGGTACTTGTCAGAGAAATGGTATCGAACTCACTCGCAACAAGATCATCTCATGGATTGCTATCATGAATGATACTTTATTAAAAGGTACTATCTTTGTATCCTTAACATCAGAGATACATAGTGGGAGTTAATTGTAGGGAGTGATGTGCTTTGATATGGTCAAATGCTAGTCCTTAACCAGCCAGTTATAAAAACTATTTTCAAGTATGGTGTGAACTATACAAAAAGCTTATGTAGTCAAGATGGGTTTTTTTTCCTCTTATGTGCCAAGAGTTAGACATCTAAGGCGCCTTACCAAAATTTGAACACCATATGAGATTGGTTGTGATCTATATCTCATGTTCAACATGATGTCTGTGAAAAAGGGATAACTGATAAACTTACCTTTTACACCAATTGTAGCTTTGAGCTTCTGGGGAATTGGATGTTGCACAAATTTGTATGTTGTTAGGGGCAATGAAATGTTTCTAGACGTTCACCACTATCTATATCAATCTAATATGAGTCTTACACAAGGGGGATATTGGAAGATCTTGTATGATCAAGAGTCATATTAAAATAATATTGGTAATTAACATATGACACTAATGGGTCATACTAACAACAACATGATACAATTGATTATTTATTAGAAATTGATTTTAATAAATATTCAATAAAATCTTATAATTAATTGAAAATTATTTATTTCTTTGAAATAATAATTTTTCATTAGCAAGTAACATAATATATCATATGGTATGATTTATTAACTCATGTACATTATTTTGGACTAGAAAGACTTTTGTCTTTTAGCCAAAAGTCAAAGTTTATATTTTATAAAAGAAGTTTACAAAATTTATAAACTTTTTTCTTCTTTTTTATCTGTATAAGAAAGAATAAAAGAAGCATGGCCTTTTGATTTGTTTTATTAAAATCATGGCTAGTTCTTAAAGGCATGGGGGGCAAGTTCATTTTACAACGCGAGTGATTAATTGGTTAAGGACTCATGTGTATTGTTTTAGCTTTAAGAGACTGCATGATAGACTTTCATTTTTAACTTTTTTTACTAGCCAAAACCGTGAGTATGATTGGCATACTCACTCTCTCTTGTTTTTTCTTTTACACTTGAAAGGACACTTGCATTTTGCTCTCTTTAATTTCACACTTTCGTTATGAACTTAAATATTGAGAGCTTAAGAGTTTAAGGACTAGCATCATCATCAAGTTAGATTATTTTCGGTGTCTAAAAGGTTCATACATTTTTCATCAACTTCCAAGCCTCCCCTTGATGTTTAAAGTCTACAAAGGTTGTTATTCTCTTCTTCCTCTTTGGTTGTTGTTTTATTTCCAAACTTTGCAAGAAGATCCTTGGTGGGTTATAAATTTTTTTCGATTATTTCGAAATCTCAAATCCTCTATTTGCCAAATTTTATAGTTTATGAAACTTGTTTTGAAATAAATCCCAACAGTAATTTCAAAGTAAGAATTTTTTTTAGTTATTGTCGATGTGCATGTGCTACACATAATTTATATAACGTCCCAAATTACCAATAATTTTATTCATTTTTAAACATAGAGTCATACAACCAATTGTTTCAATACCAAATAAAGTAAAAGTGTATTTTTCAAACATCAGAGTATCTCAAAAGTAACCAATGAGGAAAAAGCCATAAGGGGATGCGGTGTAGTCAAGTGGGTCCTTCCCTTTGAAACTTGAAATACCTGAAAAATATTAAACTACAAACCATAAGCATAAAATCTTAGTGAGTTCCCCTAAATACCACATACCATATGCCACACCCCAAAACCAGGAACGGCGGAAACGTTCAGGGGTGGAGGACGTCATGTACAGTATCTCAACAATTTAAAGTAGTAAACAAGCAACAACATCATCCATTGCATTAAAAGTAAAGTTTTAATACATGTGTGTTCTTTCATTGTAATAAGACACCAAAATATGTAATCAAAATAAAAGACAAGTCTTGTCTGTGCTCCGTCTTCTCAAAACCTGGCCATCGTACCTGTCTACTGGTGACCTGAGAATACAAGTTATTTTGAAAGCGAGTATCAGCATAAAGTTGGTGAATTCATAAGTATTTAAGTGTCATTGCCTTGTTTTGGAAAGCTATTATGAATGCCATGTAAATCTTTGAAAGAAACATTTCATATAAGTATGAAAACCCTAGAAAATCCCATATTTCCTACTAGTATAAGAGTAGCCTTCTACCAAGACCCGAATGTTTGAAAGTAATCTTCTACCAAGACCTGTATGTTTTGCTATAATAAAGATATTTTTTCATCTTTTTGACTACTACTAACAGTAACTAGTCTACCTCATCGTTTATGTGAATATATCACAAAATAAAGTAATAGGAAAACTATAGTCATGTAAGTGTTATCCTTTTGTATTAGGATCAACTCGACATCGCGACTGCCGAAATGTATAACCTTGAACATCCGTAGATTGTTCATTTACCTTTGTAGCTGGCAGCAGGTTTAAGGAATGGTTAGTCTCGTAAAGGTACTCCTAATATAAGTATCAACGGTAGGCATCCGTAGATGTTCATTACCTCTGTTGCTAACAGGTGGGTTCCGGAATGGTTAGTCCCGTCTAGTTATCCTTTTGAACTAGGATAGGCAGAACAATTTACACGTATAATATGTACTAGTAAATCATCATATAGAATTTAGGTACAAGTATCCATGTAAGTGTATACAAGTAAATGTATATATGTAAATGTATTCATGAAGCGTATCGATGTAGATGTATTCATGTAACATGTAATGTATAGTATAGACTCATGAATGAACTGACTCTGGTGTAATTCCTTGTACTAGGAATAATTTTTTGTATCTCCTAACTATCCCTATAATAGTTAAACAGAAGGTATTTCATTGTCCAACAGGTTTATACACCCTTGCTACACAAGAGTGTGGGAAGCTGAATGAAGGCTGAAAGCTATCATATCAATACATATATAAGAACATAAGTGTAAAGATATAGTTTTGATCAAGAAGATGAAAATGGTTTTCTAAGACATTTAAGAGTTTTGAACAATAATTAACAATGACTTGATGTCATTTTAATAAACATTTCAAAAGTAATACATTTGATAACAAAGTATTTTTAAGATAGAAAGCATCACATTTTGAAGTATGTGAAATCTACTAGATGAAAACACAGTTATAAATTACATATTATTGATTCAATAACATGTTGTTTTCTACTTGTATTCCCCCCCATTAAAGCATTTAAAATCATTTAAAACATTGATTAAGGGGTATGAACTCACCTAAAGATGGTGGTTTGGATGAGCTGAACGATGTAGGATTGCTAAGTGTCAAGCGAAAACTTGTACACACCCAAGGATCCTAGTTAACGTATAATCACACATATATGTACCCAATTAGTGTAAAACTACTAATTGAAAATGTTAATACCTCCTAGAACATGCTAAACACCTTATATACGTGTTATAATCCTAAGGATTACCAATAAGTTGTTGTAGGAAAATGCTAGTGGGTTTAGGGTTCCAAAGGACCCCATTCTTGAGTTTACTCTCCAAGACCATAACAACAATGAGTTTACGGTCATAAACCCTTGAGTTTATGGCCGTAAGCTCCTAAGCCTTATTTTATTTGGTGTTTTGAAGTCTTACATGTCCCTTAGAAGGATTGCTAGTTGATGGCTTAGTCCTTGGAAGAGATTAGGGCACCTTTCAACTTCTTTGAGGAGTTCACGAACCTAGAACCAAATCCCTTAGAGATTACGGTCGTAATCTCTCATGGTCATGGTGTTTTTGGTGTTGTCAAGTCCCTAACGTAACTAGGAATGAATCTAGGCTAGTGTCCAAGGCTTATGAAGAGTTAAAGCACACTTTGGCACTCTTGATTGGGGTTCACAGTCCAAGAACTTCTTGGGCTGTGAAAACCTTAATCTTGGTGTTCTTGGCGTGTTTTCTAGTCCTAAATACATTAGGGTACGATTCTAGGCTAGTTTCATTGCAAAAGGAAGGGACTAGGTCACTCTTTTGTCCCTTAAAGAAGGGTTTACAGTCCAAGATGTTCTTGGGCCATAAACTCTTTGATCTTGTTGTTTTCATACGATTTCTAGGTTATTAGACACATATCAAGCTATATAATACACTTAGATAGAAGTACTCACGATTTGGGACGAAAGGCCGAAGATCCGTGAGAGAGAATTTGGCTTTTCTCTAGTTGGAAATGGAAGAAATGAATAAATGTGGCTAAGGACCATATATATACCCCTAGAGTTTTGGACTGCAAACTCTATGTTTGGGTCGTATAATTCCAATTTCTTGGAGTTTGAAATGTCATTGTTGCACAATAACCCTAATATCATCCCTTCTCCTGGCATCTCCTAAAGTGTTAATCAAAAAATGTTCAAACTTATCCCAAATCGTCTGAAAGTTAACAGTAACTGTTCTGACTTCTATTGACTTGATATGTAGTACATAATGGAAATTTCGGGTTGTCACATCATCCCCCCGTTAGAAGGAATTTTGTCCAGAAATTAGAATTTAAGCAAATAAGTAGTTACAAATAACTAAGCAAAAAGATGAGGATATTTCTGTTTCATCTGATCCTCTTGTTCCCAAGTGTATTAGGTCGCCGTTTGGCGTTCCAGCGAACCTTCACTATCGGGATACGACTCTGATTTGTTTGCTTGACCTCTAGGTCCATGATCTCTACTGGTTCCTCCACGAAGTTAAGGCTCTCGTTGATCTCGATCTCGTCGAGTGGGATAATAAGAGTCTCGTCGGACAGACACCTTGTCAAGTTCGAGACGTGGAAAGTAGAATGTATGTTACTGAGTTCGCGCGGTAGATTGAGCTTGTAAGCTACTGGGCCG
The DNA here is from genome assembly GCF_051521515.1 of Lactuca serriola. Taxonomy (NCBI): domain Eukaryota; kingdom Viridiplantae; phylum Streptophyta; class Magnoliopsida; order Asterales; family Asteraceae; genus Lactuca; species Lactuca serriola. The sequence goes on from NC_136410.1 coordinate 205,891,167, forward strand.
ATTCAGGCAAGAATCTCAAAAGGCCCTATGTATCTTGGATTGAGCTTCCCACGCTTTCCGAAATGTATCAAGCCCTTCCAGGGTGAGACCTTCAGTAGAACACAGTCGCCCACCTGGAATTCTAATGGTTTCCTCCACTTGTCAGCGTAGCTTTTCTGTCGGTCTCTAGAGGCTTTCAATTGTTCCCGAATTTGAACGATCTTCTGTGTCGTTTCCCGAATGTTCTCCGGACCCATGAGAGTGCTTTTGGGAACTCATCCCTTAGCTAACTGGGTATCACCCGCCTCAGCCCAACATAGAGGGGATCTGCACTTTCGGCCATAGAGGGCTTCGAAAGGAGCTGCCTTTATGCTCGTGTGATAATTGTTGTTGTAGGAAAATTTGACAAGGGGTAAATGAGTATCCCAAGCATTCCCAAATTCAATCACACAGGCTCGCAACATATCTTCTAAGGTTTGGATAGTTCTCTTACTTTGTCTGTCGGTCTGTGGATGGTAGGCTATACTCATGTCCAGCCTAGTTCCTAGGGAATTGAGTAGCGAGTGCTAGAACCTAGAAGTGAATCTACTATCTCTATCTGAGATAATGAATATGGGAACACCGTGCAGTCATACAATCTCCCTAATGTAGGTTCTCGTAAGTTTCTCCATTTTGTCAGTTTCTTTGATGGGTAGGAAGTGTGCAGACTTGGTCAATCTGTCGACGATGACCCATATGGTATCAAGTCCACCCGTTGTCTTGGGCAACTTGGTTATGAAGTCCATAGTGATCCGCTCCCACTTCCATTCTGGTATCTCCGGTTGTTGTAGAAGACTGGAGGGTTTCTGGTACTCGACCTTCACCTTCGCGCAAGTAATGCATTTACTTACGAAGGTAGCAATATTTTCTTTCATGTTAGGCCACCAGTATAACTTTTTAAGATCCAGATACATCTTATCTAAACCTGGGTGAACGGAATAACAAGTGTTGTGAGCTTCGGTCATGACCAAGTCTCTGAAGCCACCGTGTTTCGGTGTCCAGATTCGATCCATGAGGTATAAGGCTCCGCCACCCTTGACTTCTAAATTCTTATCCATCCCTCTTAGGGATTCACTTGTCACATTTTCAGGTTTGAAAGCGTCGAGCTGAGTCTCCTTAATTTGCGTGGACAAGTGTGAATGGATAGTTAGAGTCAAAGATTTGACTCTACGACCAGAGTATTCTTTCCGAATTAGGGCGTCGACTACTACATTGACTTTCCCCAGATGATAACAAATTTCGCATTCGTAATCACTGAGTAGATCGACCCAACGTCATTTTCTCATGTTGAGATCCTTCTGGTCGAAAATGTGTTGTAGACTTTTGTGGTCTGTAAAGATCGTGCTTTTTGTACCATACAGGTAATGTCTCCAGATCTTCAGAGCAAACACAACTGCTCCTAGTTCAAGCTCGTGGGTGGTGTAGTTAACCTCATGTATCTTCAGCTGTCTCGAGGCATAGGCTATGATTTTACCTCGCTGCATCAGAACACATCCGAGTCCTTTATTTGATGCATCACAATAGACAACGAAGTCTTCTATCCCTTCGGGGAGGGATAGTATTGGTGCGGTGCACAAGGCTCGCTTGAGCGTTTGGAACGCTCTTTCCTGTTTCTCTTCCCAGTCAAAGGCCACACCCTTCTGGGTCAATGTCGTAAAAGGTTTCACTATGCAGGAGAAGTTCTGAATGAACCTGCGATAGTAGCCAGCGAGACCTAGAAATTGACGAATTTCTGTAGGTGTCTTCGGTGCTGACCAATTCTCAATGGCCTTGATTTTGGAAGGGTCCACATGTATTGTAACGCCCCGGGTTTTCTTGGTACGTTTGGTTATTTTAATTTAATTATCCTTGTAACCTTGGGTTAATTTATTTAACCAATGTCTGATTTCTTATGTTATTGGACTCTTTTGATCATCTTGTAAACTCCTTTTATTGAAGTCCATGGGCTATGGGCCTATTTGCAAAGTCCATCTAGTTAATAGTACTTAATGTGTAAATTGAATCATTTGGAACACACACAAGGAAAACACTCTAAACCCTCACTTTCTCTCAAAAATCGTCCCTCTCTCTCTTTGGGATCAAGAGCAGCCAAGGGGCTGTTTGGAGCTTAATTCTTGTTCATTTCCAGCCTTGATTCGTATTGGTATGAACCTCCTTATCCTTTCTTACAACTTGATTCATAACCTTGTTCTAGTTTTATGATTTCATCTTCACCTCTTCTCCTTCTTATTTTATTTGTAATTGTATGTTATACATCATCTCAAGATCCTATCTTCACCCCATATATGGTGGATGATGGATCTAGGGGATTACATGTGGCAAAAATCATGGAAACCCTAAAAGGGAGAATGATGATTTTATGTGCTTATGTTTATTTTCATGTTGATTATTATTACATCCTTGTGGCTAAATGAAATCCTAATGATCCCTAACCCTTTTTAGTACCACCATTATCATGGGGACTGAATTGGGATGATGAACACATCTTAAAATGTGTTTCAAAAGGAGAAGGATGGATAAGCCAAAAAGGAATCACGGGTGGCTACGATTCTGTTTTCCATCAGATCTGTAGTAATTTTGTAAAAATCATATCTCGAGTTCTAGAACTCAAACGGAACCCAAACTAGTTCCAAACGTTCACAAATTGAGTTGGCTAACTTTCTTAAGAAGGCCAACCTCACTGATAAGGGCTTTATCTATGTTGAAGAATGGCATCTTTGCTGTTAGGTCTGATCCGGGTCTGTTCTGATATGTCATTTTGTTTTCATCATTTCTAAGGATTGGAAAAGGATCCAGAGTGATTCCAAGTTTCTATATGTTCCTTATATTATGATTTTAAGATCTGGAGAATATGGGGTGTTATTTCCAATTATAAATTGGTTAGAATGGATCCACACTCCAGGTCAGTGGGCAGTCACCAGCTTTTGCAAGTGCTGTGATTGTCCACAATGTGAATTTTATATCTGGAGTTTGAGAGATGTTTTTCATTCAATTCCAACTCTGAGACTTTCACTTGTATGTTATTTACTTCTCTTAATTTTCTTTTGGACGAATTCTACTCACAAGTTGGGTAGAATTGGCCAACATCACTTGACTATATTGTTGGAGACAGAAGTGATACACCATTTTGTAAAATTCATATTTAATTCATCTTTTGAAGTTAGAATGAGTTCTTTATATTTGTGGAATCCAGAGAAATCATAGTTTCCTATAAAATTTAGTTAAAGCTATGTTTCTGTTTTAGATTTTGGAGTAAATCCGTTTTGAACAGCAGGTCTCTTTCAGAGACCTTGCTGTGATTACTCTTTTCTCAACTCATAGCTTCATTACTTCTCTTTTCTAACCTTTAGTCCTTCTTAGGTGAGGTTTTGAAGTTTGCTCAAGCTTGGTAGCATTATTTGATTGTTAGCCATCCTTAATACTCACTCAAGGTGAGTTCTCTCACACCGTTGTATTGATGATTGTGTTTGCTAGTTAGCTCGTGTGTGATTATTTGAATTTATTATAAAAGCATGCTATATAAGTATTGTTTTAATTTGTACATGTGCACTGTATGTAACTAATTATGGATATGGGGACACCACCAAAGGATACAGATTTACCGGTGCGGTGGGTAGGTAAGATCACCAACGTAATACTCTTCGTGAGGTGCGGTGATTAGGGCCAAATGATACGGGATCTTCCCAATGCGGTTCAAACCTACAAGTCCTTCTCATAATATAGACATTGATTCGTTCTTTGCCTTTATCATTATAATTGGAAAATGGATTAGGGCTAGTAAATATGAATGTTAGTACAATGTCTGTGTTTGAATTCACTAAGCTTCGTGCTTACGTTTTTCCCTTATATCTTTTCAGGTGTTAAGATTAAAGAGGCTAAGGCTTGACATGGAGCATCGGGACATCGCTACTAGTTATTTTGTTGGGACCTTATTATTATTATTACTTCCGCACTTATTTTATATGATTATTAAGTTGATGGATTATGTTATGACTATTTCAGTTGTTTTAATTTAATTTAAGATGGGTTTTAAAAGTTTAAAATTTTTGCAAAAAAAAAAAAAATGGGTGTCACATGTATTCCTTCTTTGCTAACAACATGGACCAAGAATTCGACTCGTCGGATCCAAAATTCGCACTTAGAGAACTTCGCATAGAGCTTCTCCGATTGTAATGTTTTTAAGACTTTGCGGAGATGTTGACTATGCTCTTCCTTACTTCGAGAGTAGATGAGTATGTCATCGATGAAGACGATGACGAACTTATCCAAGTAAGGATGACACACCTTATTCATCAGATCCATGGATACTGCGGGCGCATTAGTTAATCCGAATGGCATTACTACAAACTCGTAGTGTCCATAACGAGTTCGGAAGCCTGTCTTGGGAACGTCCTCCTCTAACACTCGTAGTTGGTGATATCCGGATTATAGATCTATCTTCGAGAAGTAGTTGGCTCCTTGAAGTTGATCAAATAAATCGTCAATGCGGGGTAAGGGATAACGATTTTTAATGGTAAGCTTGTTGAGTTCCCTGTAGTCGACGCACATACGAAACGATCCATCTTTCTTCTTGACGAACAAGACCGGTGCTCCCCATGGTGATAAGCTTGGCCTAATAAATCACTTCTTGAGAAGTTCGTTAAGCTGACTAGAAAGTTCCTGCATCTCTGCTGGTGCCAAACGATAAGGAGATTTGGCTACGGGAGTAGCTCTTGGCACTAAGTTGATTCTGAACTCGACTTGGCGTTGTGGTGGTAATCATGGGAGTTCTTCTGGAAATATGTCGGGAAAGTCGCGCAGTTATGGGATGTTCTGAATGTCTTTCACTTCTTGACTCGTATCAACGATGTGTGCGAGGAATGCATGATATTCCTTTCATAAGCACTTCTGGGCTTGGATGCACGAAATGATGTGAATGCTCATACTAGGTTTGTCTCCATAGATAACTAAGGTTTCGTTGTTAGGAAGGTTAAGACGTACTGCTTTTTTAAAGCACATGATGTCGGCGCGAAGAAGACTCAACCAATCCATGCCGATAATAACGTCGAAACATTTAATTAGGACCGGCATGAGGTCTATCTTGAAAGTATGACCATCTAAAGTTAAAGTACAACCTACGTATACGCAATTAGTACTTTCCTTTTTCCCGTTTGCCATTCTACCGTGAATGAATTATCTAATGCACATGGTTTTTGTTTAAGTAGGTGTGCAAATTTATGACCTACGAAACTTTTATCTGCTCCACTGTCGAAAAGTATGCAAGCATATGAGTTATCGAGGAGAAACGTACCAGTAACTATCGTAGGATCCACTACCGCTTCCTCGTGGCCCATGGCCATAACTCTTCCTACTCCTCCAGCCATCCCTGCATTTAGGTTGTTCCTCTTGTAGTGGCCCACCTCGCCACAACCGTAGCAAGCTTAGCCCACACCGGCGTTAGAGCACTGAATCTCCTTGCAAGGTCCATGGTGATGGAAGTTGCATTTGTTGCACTTCGGAAGAGTTCCAACATAAGTTTTTGCTGGTAAGGGGTTTGTAGGGACAACGGGAGGTACCGTGGCAGCATTGATTGCCACAAGTTGTTGTCTCTTGGAGGATTCCTGCGAAGCCCCTCTTTTCCTCTTGTTCCATCCCTTCTTGTTGTTGTTGTCCTTTTGTGGCTGGGGTGTAGGGATTTTTGGGTTCTAATGTTTCCCGTGATCTATGATAGATTGTGCCAGCTCCTTGGCACTGTCGAAAGTAGTAGGCCTGGATGCTAACACACTTGACTAGATCGGGGGCGACCGTCCCCAGATGTATCTCTCTATTCTTTTGCTCTCCAGAGAAACAATGTCAGGGCATAGGATTGCCAGATCACAGAACCTATTAGTGTAGGTTGATATGTCGGATTCAACCATTTGTAGACCCCAGAGTTCCTGTTCGAGTTTTTGTATTTCCCCTCGAGGACAGTACTCTCTCATCAGTATGGCTTTCAAGTTTTCCTAGCTGATGGAATTTGCCACCACTATAGTCAGAGACTTAACATGGCCATTCCATCACGTTAGTGCTCTATCAGAGAAGGTACAAGTGGCAAACTTGATCTTTTTGCCCTCCGGGCAGACGCAGATTTCAAAGACCGCTTCCGTCTTTTCAATCCATTGCCTTAAGACCATAACCCCACCAGTTCCATTGAATTTTTGGGGTTTGGCATGCGTGAAATCCTTGTAGGTGCATTCCTGAGGATTTCTATGGCTTTTGCCGTGGTTGGAGGGATGTGCACCTGTTCCCAATCCACTAGGGACAGGAGCATTGATGGCTGACATAGTAGCTGCTTAGGCTGCTGTGAAGGCTGCCTGGAGTATAGTGGCATCGAAAGGAGAAGGTGGTTGAGGAGGTTGAGGTGGTGGAGGAGGTGTTGGTATCGGCGTTTCGTTACTTGGGTTATGCCTGGGATTCCTGCGTGGCGGCATCTTTAACTATACGTTTAAAAGACAACGACATGATAAGGATGAATGAATAATGAGAGTGACTCATGGACTAACTCTCCATAGTCCAACAACAAAATGAATAGTATGATTTGAATGAAGATGAAAGCATTTGGATAATAATTTCCATATGATTAAATATCTGTTAATAATACTGGTATTACAAATGTAACAAGTTTGGGAAAAGTGTCCTAAAAGTAGGCCTTACATCAACCAAGATGGGAAAATGTTGACATAACTATTACTAAATCAAGACCTAACAGGTCTAATATTTACAAAGATAGGAAATTAGACCAAAGTTTTTACATAAACTAGGTTATATCCAAAAGATGATTCGAAGTTCCCTGACCTCAGCTTGGGTTTTAGCAAGTTCTCTCTGCAGAGCTACATTGCGGACCAGAGTCCTTTCATGAGCAGACTTTAGTTGGCGAATGCGGACTGTGTTAATGCCAGCGTTGGCGTCAATCTCCAAGACTCGATTGATAGTTGATTGACCCAGCTCGGTGTTCCGAGAAATCCTACGAACCATGATGGGTAGGACTCTGTCTACAGAACCTCCCTCAGTGAGGTTGTAGAAGTTTCTGTCTCCATTGTAGGGGATAGGTTGACCCTGTTCCTGACTCCATCTATTCAAGTTGTGGCCCACAAAGGTGTGGGTCCTTGAAATGCGCGACGAGGGTTCGGGTTTGGGTTTTGAACAGCTGGAGGTAGGTTGTTGACTTCAGGCTCCGAGTCAGATCTATTAGAAAAACCCTCAGCATGGTGATCATCCAAAGGGATTAGGTGATCATCTTCTGGTTCCTCCTCTAGTCATCCAGCGTTGCCTTGGTTTGGGAAGTACGGGTCGCCGTGGGGAAATCCAGCCATTTAAAATCTACGCGAGAAAAGGGATCTAAGAAATAACTAAGTAGACGAACTAACTAAGATAATTACAGAAAGACCAAATGCCCCTATGGTATTTCTTTGTGGTTATGTTGGTAAGCTTTTAGACTCGTTGCCACATCACAACCATTCTTGAGCATATGTGAATCACTCCTTGGACCAGCATAGTTGATCAGGCTATGCCATTCCCAAGACTGACCATATATCCCCAGGCTTACTTGTGATATTCAACAATCGTAATACTTTTGTTCTTGTCGTTGTGACACTGATTTTAATATGAATGCAGGCACGCATACTTACATAAATATTTTATTTAAAAGTATAAACTCTTAGACAGAGAGTTTTAATAACAATGTATTTATAGTTAGTATATCTTTTGTGGGTTGATATACTATATTCACTATAAACAATGCTCTGATACCAATCCGTCACACCCTAAAACCAGGAACGGCGGAAACGTTCATGGGTGGAGGACGTCATGTACAGTATCATAACAATGCAAAGTAGTAAACAAGCAACAACATCATCCATTGCATTAAAAGTAAAGTTTTAATACATGTGTGTTCTTTCATTGTAATAAGACACCAAAATATGTAATCAAAATAAAAGACGAGTCTTGTCTGTGCTCCGTCTTCTCAAAACCTGGCCATCATACATGTCTACTGGTGACCTGAGAATACAAGTTATTTTGAAAGCGAGTATCAGCATTAAGCTGGTGAATTCATAAATATTTAAGTGTCATTGCCTTGTTTTGCAAAGCTGTTATGAATGCCATGTAAATATTTGAATGAAACATTTGATATAAGTATGAAAACCCTAGAAAATCCCATATTTCCTACTAGTATAAGAGTAGCCTTCTACCAAGACCCGAATGTTTAAAAGTAATCTTCTACCAAGACCTGTATGTTTTGCTATAACAAAGATAGTTTTTCCTCTTTTTGACTACTACTAACAGTAACTAGTCTACCTCATTGTTTATGTGAATATATTACAAAATAAAGTAATAGAAAAAATATAGCCATGTAAGTGTTATCCTTCTGTATTAGGATCAACTCGACCTCGTGACTGTCGAAATGTATAACCATGAACATCCGTAGATTGTTCATTTTCCTCTATAGCTGGCAGCAGGTTTAAGAAATGGTTAGTCTCGTAAAGGTACTCCTAATATAAGTATCAACCGTAGGCATCCGTAGATGTCCATTACCTTTGTTGCTAACAGGTGGGTTCCGGAATGGTTAGTCCCGTCTAGTTATCCTTTTGAACTAGGATAGGTAGAACAATTTACACGTATAATATGTACTAGTAACTCATCATATAGAATTTAGGTACAAGTATCCATGTAAGTGTATACAAGTAAATGTATATATGTAAATGTATTAATGTAAGCGTATCGATGTAGACATATTCATGTAACATGTAATGTAAAGTATATACTCATGAATGAACTGACTCTGGTGTAATTCCTAGTAATAGGAATAATGTTTTGTATCTCCTAACTATCCCTATAATAGTTAACTGGAAGGTAATTGATTGTCCAAGCAGGTTTATACACCCTTCCTACACAAGAGTGTAGGAAGTTGAATGAAGGATGAAAGCTATCATATCAATACATATATAAGAACATAAGTGTAAAGATATAGTTTTGATCAAGAAGATGAAAATGGTTTTGTAAGACATTTAAGAGTTTTGAACAATAATTAACAATGACTTGATGTCATTTTAATAAACATTTCAAAAGTAATACATTTGATAACAAAGTATTTTTAAGATAGAAAACCATTTCATGCATCACATTTTGAAGTATGTGAAATCTACTGGAAGAAAACACAGTTATAAATCACATATTATTGATTCAATAACATGTTGTTTTCTACTTGTATCCCCCCCCTCCCCTATTAAAGCATTTAAAATCATTTAAAACATTGATTAAGGGGTATGAACTCACCTGAAAATGGTGGTTTAGATGAACTGAACGATGTAGGATTGCTAAGTGTCAAGTGAAAACTTGTACACACCCAAGGATCCTAGTTAACATATAATCACACATATATGTACCCAATTAGTCTTAAACTACAAATTTAAAATGTTAAGACCTCCTAGAACATGCTAAACACCTTATATAAGTGTTATAAGCCCTAAGGATTTCGTCTAAGTTGTTGTAGGACAAGGCTAGTGGGTTTAGGGTTCCAAAGGACCCCATTCTTGAGTTTACTCTCCAAGACCATAAAAACAATGAGTTTACGGTCGTAAACCCTTGAGCTTAAGGCTATAAGCTCCTAAGCCTTAGTTTATTTGGTGTTTTGAAGTCTTACATGTCCCTTAGAACTATTGCTACTTGATGGCTTAGTCCTTGGAAGAGATTAGGGCACCTTTGAACTCCTTTGAGGAGTTCACGGCCCTAGAACCAAATCCATTAGAGATTACGGTCGTAATCTCTCATGGGCATGGTGTTTTTGGTGTTTTCAAGTCCCTAACCTAACTAGGAATGAATCTAGGCTAGTGTCCAAGGCTTATGAAGAGTTAAAGCAGACTTTGGCACTCTTGATTGGGGTTCATGGTCCAAGAACTTCTTGGGCCGTTAACACCTTACTCTTGGTGTTCTTGGGGTGTTTTCTAGTCCTACATACATTAGGGTATGAGTCTAGGCTAGTTTCATTGCAATAGGAAGGGACTAGGGCACTCTTTTGTCCCTTAAAGAAGGGTTTACGGTCCAAGATGTTCTTGGTTCGTAAACTCTTTGATCTTGTTGTTTTCATACGATTTCTAGGTTATTAGACACATATCAAGCTCTATAATACACTTAGATAGAAGTACTCACGATTTGGGACGAAAGGCCGATGATCCGTGAGAATTTGGCTTTTCTCTAGTTGGAAATGGAACAAATGAATAAATGTCGTTAAGGACCATATATATACCCCTAGGGTTTTGGACCGCAAACTCTATGTTTGGGTCATATAATTCCAATTTCTTGGAGTTTGAAATGTCATTGTTGCACAATAAGCCTAATAACATCTCCTCTCCTCGCATCTCCTAAAGTGTTAATCATAAAATGTTCAAACTTATCCCAAATCATCCGAAAGTTAACAGTAACTGTTCTGACTTTTATTGACTTGATATGTAGTACAGAATGGAAATTTCGGGTTGTCACACCATACATAACCCCTATCCCCACCCATCATAACGTACCTCGTCCGACAATCAAATGGGCACCCACCATTATATATAACTAGCCCAACCCAACATGCTAATGTCCCAACCCAAAGTGCATTCCAATGGGCCTAGCCTAACATACAAATGCAAGTGTCGCAAAAACAACTAGCATCCTACATAACACAATCTAGTGGGTCGACATTGCTGCCTGCGACCCATAAGTATAGTGAAAAGACTCACCTCAACCCTTAAGACAAGATAAACCACCCACTCGAGCCAATGATATAAGACTCCCCTTGCTAAACATATCCATAATAAAACCCTAATTAACAATTAAGGAAACGACTATCCCACGAAAGGTCTAGGCTCACAATTAAACATCCTTTGGGCATAAGACCATTTTACCCTTCTAATATTAAGTCCGAAAATGGTTGACGAAAATTCAAACTGGTCAAAAAGTCAACGGTCAACCCTTATTTAACTTATGCCCAACGTAGCTAACCTACACCCAATGTAGAGCTACGCCCTGCGTATAGAGACTACGTCCAACGTATCTTAATATAGCAAGCCAAACTCTCAAACCCCAAATTTGATCCTAGTAAATGTTTTAATGGATAATGTCTCTGACTTTATCCCTTTGCATATCAAAGTGGGGTGGATGCATGTATACATAGTAAGTGTTGCCAAGATGAAATAGGTGTTGTCGATACATGAAAAATAGGTAAAAAAATCGAAATTTTTTCCACTACGGATAGTAAAAGTAGGTGTTGTCGGTGCCACACCAGGACCCTAATAAAACCACCTCTGGTGGCCAAGAAGAACACACAACCAAACTCTAAGTCCAAGATGACACCTTTTGCTCAAAAACTCATGCATGGATGATTGAGAGTGCCCAAGCTCTCATTTTTATGGCTCTGAAAACATCAAAAACATCATAAGGATGCATTTGAATGGTTTGGAGTAACCCATATTCACAAGGACCAAGTTTAAGGGACAAAAACATAAAATCCCATGAGCTAAGTAGATCTAACAAAAGAAGCATCATGATGCAAGCTTTATACCTTCTGGAGATAGGTGATGAAGTGCAAAGTCTGGATCTACAAAGCTTGGCGCTCACACTTGCTTGGACTCTATCTTTAAGGATGCACACAAAAATCACACTAATACTTCCAAAACTCACAATTGGTGGCTACGGTTTCAAAGAAACAATATGAGGTGATGGAGGCTGGTTATGGGAAGGTTTCCAAGAAGTTAGAGCGTTTAAATAGGGCTCAAAACCTTAGGGTTAGGGTTTTGGCCAACATCGGCTACGCTCTACATAGCAAAACTTGCATTGTACGTAGATCATTAAAATCGCATTCCTCATTCAGCATCTACGCCCTGCCTAGCTTGCCTACGAGCCACATAGAGCAAAACTGTCATAACTAGCATTTTGGGCTAGGAAATTATGTTCATGTGTAAATAACTCCTAGCGTATCTTGTAACCCTAATTTTGTTATTGTGCAAATGGATCATTCAAAAATAAAAATTCAAGTCAAAACTAACTCGTGAAAGCTTTAAACCTAATGTAATACGCTACATTCTCTCAACTTTAGGCTTGTAACCCTAACTTCCCGGTTCAAACCTCTTATTGACCAGGATTCACTTATTGGGCGTAATGGGCCAGTAACCTCTCAAATTGGTTCTTTTGGGCTAAAAACCCTCATTTTGGCCCTATTTGGACCCACATTCATTAAGCAATAGTATATTGGGCCATATGACTCTTTGTGGGCCTTATTGGGCCCAAAGCCACTCACTTAGTTTCAATGGGCCGAAAACCCATTTATTTAACCACATTGGGCCGAAAAACCATTTCTTTTACCATTTTTGGCCGTAAACCCATAAGTGGGCCCACATGGATTGAAAAATCTCTAATAGGCCAATGCAATCTCAATTACACTTAAATCCAAGCCCAGTATTCTTTTTCATTCTCCCCTGTCCTAACTCTCGGCCCTATATATATATATATATATATATATATATATATATATATAAAGAGAATATATTGTATTAATCTTAATGTGACACCTAATCTTTACATGGAGGACATCCATGCAATATATCTTCCATACATCTAGGCAAATGAAGGATTTGTTAGATTAGTTTCTAAGTCCATAACTATAATTGGTATGACTTGACCCGACCCGACATGGTCCATTTGGGTTGCACTTCACCGGAACAATTTGTATGGATAGACTTATGAGAAAATGGTATTTATGATTTATTAATACATTATAAGTTATAATATATTAATATGAAATCATATTATTTAATTAGTATTGATCAAGAATTAATTTAGTGATCAAAAGAGGCTAATTAAATACGGACTCTTATATATATATATATATATATATATATATATATATATGTATATATATATATATATATATATATATATATGGAATGGGCCAAGGTTTATTTAGGATGGGCTAAGAGTGTATGGAAGTCCATGGAGCTTTTAACCCATGAATCCTATGTAAATGAAAGGTCATGGGTATTAGGGTTTACATGGATGTAACCCTAATACTCCATAATATATAAAAGGATCCTTGGCTCACAAAATTCGTAGTAGTGTGTGTGAAAGAAAAGGTGGATGATTTTAGTGAGCTCCATATTCTCTCAATGTTTTTCCAAGTTGTTTCGGTGATTTTTGATTCCACTTGTGGCATTCACATTATTAGTGCTTGGCTTTTAGAGCTCCAAGGAATCAACCACTAGAAAAGGTATGTCATTCTATCTAGTTTTATTATGCAAGTAACATATGATTATATGCTAGTTATGGTAATATCTTGGAATATTCAAGTTTGCATGTATAATAGAGAAAACATAGATCCAAGGTATTTAGGGTTGCATGTACACCTTAGGAGTGATAGAATGCCAAAACCCAATAGTGGTATTAAAGCCTAGGGCTGTTTTCAATTATACTTGATGCTACTTGCTATTTAAAGTTGAAAAAATCAAGTTTTCTGCGTTCTGGGTGATGAACTCGTTGAGTCCACTAATGGACTCGACGAGTCCATGTACAAAATGTGCTACTCGACGAGTCATGTTCATGGACTCGCCGAGTTGGCTGGGCAGAGTGCAAAAAAACGTTTTTTGGCCCACAAATGGATAGGATCATTGTTACAAAATATTTTGAATCATATATATATATATATATATATATATATATATATATATATATATATATATATTTAAAGATATGTTAATGATCATGCTAATCCATTTGAAAAGTGAATGTCAAAATTTCATGTTTTCTATTAGCTTATATGTTTAAGTCTAATTGCATGGAATTTGTTTGACTTGAACTACCTAGTTCATATGAGTTTAATCTAGAACTTGTAACATTCATGGTTGAATTGTTGGCTTTGATGATTTTAATGGACTCCATAACATGTCCTCAAGTTGTGGAATTCCAAAGGTTTTTCTTTTAAATGGATCATTAAAATTCATAAGTTATAAAACTTGAAGAATCTCTTTTCCATAAATTGTTTTTTGATCTCCATAACTTGTCCTCAAGTTATGGATTTTCAAGAGTCTTGCCATTAAAGAAACATTAAACTCATATGTTATGAATATGAACAGTTTTGAATAGTTTCAAAACATGGCCTCAAGTTTTGGAATTTGTAAAGTCTCACACGCATTAATGCTTTAATTCCTTGGTGCTAGGATTTTAAAGCTCCAAAGAATCAACCACTAGAAAAGGTATGTAATTCTATCTAGTTATATTATGCAAGTAACATATGATTATATGCTAGTTAGGGTAATACCTTGGAATATTCAAGTTTTCATGTATAATAGAGAAAACATAGATCCATAGTATTTAGGGTTGCATGTACACCTTAGGAGTGTTAGAATGCTCAAAACCCAACAGTGGTATTAAAGCCTAGGGCTATTTTCAATTATACTTGATGCTACTTGCTGTTTAAAGTTGAAAAAATCGAGTTTTCTGCGTTCTGGGTGATGAACTCGCCGAGTCCACTAATGGACTCGACGAGTCCATGTACAAAATGTGCTACTCGACGAGTCATGTTCATGGACTCGCCGAGTTGGCTAGACCAGAGTGCAGAAAAACGTTTTTTGGCCCCCAAATGGATAGGATCTGTGACAACCCAAAAATTTCCGTTAGTTTTAACGTTGAAGTTAACGTCGAAATTAGTTACGTCAAAAATTAGCCAAATTTATCCCGAAAATATTTTTGACCGGAATTAAACCCGTTGGAATATTTTAAATAATATTCGTTAAGCGAACAAAAATTTAAAGCGGTATAATTTTAAAAATTCACCGTGATTAAGGAAGTGGTGAAAAACTCGTTCGCGGTTGGTGTCAGGAGAACCCCAGCCAGGCGATAAGCTCCACCCTATATAAGGGACGAGTGGGTTTCACTCCCACCTTTTTCCCACCTTAGACTCTCTCTCTCTCTCTACTTTCTTTCTCTCCAAACGAGTTTTGGTCAAAAATCACTCTTTCAAGCTCCAAATCGGTAAGATAACCTTCCTATCTTGTTATCTAACTTATCTATCTTTCAAATTTGGGGCTTAAACATCCAAAAACCTCAAGAACATGTTTTTACGGTCTTGGGAGCCTCCTAAAACCGTAAACCCCTTGAATGTGGGTTTTAATGCTCAAAAACCCTTCCAAAACACTTCTCATGCTTAGTAACGGCTTAGAGGCTTACCCGAAAGGACTTAGAACACCAAAATCGAACCAAATGGGGAGTAAACATGAGTTTACGGTCTAAGGATGTTCTTAGACCGTAAACCCATATTCTTAGACCATAAACACCTTTTAAGGTGTTAAACTACCCCTCAAACACTTCCAAAAGCTTCCACGAGTGCTTAGAGCTTGTAATCCATCGTTTGATGCACCAAAAACATGATTCATGGGCTAACATGACTTTACTGCCGTAAACCCATGTGTTTAAGGTAGTAAACTCCCCAAGAGTATCTCCTTAGGCCGCAAACACCTTTCCAAGGTGTTTAAGTGCCCTAAACACCTTCCTATGCTCCAAGAAGTGACTAGAACCTTACATGCATGAGTTAGAACCACCAAACAACCAACAAAATGGACTAACATGAGTTTACTACCATAAACTCATGTGTTTACGGTCGTAAACTCCTCAAGGGGTATGCATAGGCCGTAAACTCTTTTAATGGTCTATTTTGAAGCCTTAAACCCTTCATAAGCCCTAGAATTGAACCTAGCTTAATACCACAAGTGTTATAAGACCTTAATGCATCAAATAACAAACCATCGATGATTTTACGGCCGTAAACTCATGGGGACAGGGTCTTAGGGCCGTAAACTCTATAAAGAGTTTACTCTTGAAGAGTAAACTCCCTATCTATGCCATACACACCTTTAGGTGTGTTGCGTTTTGAGCATTCTAACACTCCTAAGTGTACATGCAACCCTAAATACCTTGGATCTATGTTTTCTCTATTATACATACAAATAAGAACATCCAAGGTATAATCCTAATCTAGCATACAAAACAATGACTATAGCAAGATAGAATACATACCTCTTTGGTGTAGAAAGTCTTCATGAAGCTTGAGTGCCTAGTGCCCCAAGTGTGACACCTCAAATGGAATCACAATCACCAAAACACTTAGAATAACTTGAGAGAATCCTACAACTCATGAAATCGGCTAGCCCTTTCACTTCACACACTAGTGGCCGATTTTGGTCAAGAATAAGATGCTTATATAGTTAGGGTTACACCATGTAAACCCTAATTGACATGGCCTTTCATTTCCATGATCCATGGGTACAAATACACCATGGAGCATCCATGGACCATCCTATGGGTTTTAGCCCAACTTGATTATCCATGGAGCATTAGCCCACTATACAAGTATGGATGATTTACACAATCAACCCATATATTTAATTAGTCTTCTTTTGATCACTTAATTAATCCTAGATTAATTCTTGATCAATACTAATTAAATAATCTTATTATTCTTATTATTAATATACTAGAACTTATAATATATTAATAACCATAAGTGTCTTATTTCTCTCATTATAGTCTATCCAAGTGCATGATGGTATGCAACCTAAATGGACCATGCCGGGTCGGGTCAAGTCTTACCAATTATAGTTATGGACTTAGACATTAATCCAACAGTCTCCCACTTGGATAAGTCTAAAACTATTATTGCGTATGACTTCATGAACCAACTGGAAATCGTAGCTCTCAAAAGCTTCTGTCGAACTCTGACCTTGTAGATGAACTCTGACCTTTGTCAATGACTTGTCCATTAGATAAGGGATCATATATTCATCCATTCTAGATATCATATGGATTGAGACATGGATTATAATCATTCTCTCTGTCCATTTGTTGTTTCCCGATTTCCGATTTATGACGACTGACTAATTGAACAAATCAAATCAGTCCTGGCCCGGCCGAGCACTTCCATTTGTCATCATCAAATCATCGAGGGGCCCACAGATATCGCTTTTATCCCGAAGGTAAAAGGAATGGATAAACTTCGACTCATATGGCTTGTTCTACTACTTGTTGAATCATACACAAAGACACGTTTTATAGCACCGAGTTACCAAATGCGTTTTCGTGCAATCAATGTACAACCAACTCATAGTAACAACTCATATCTCTAGGTTTGAAGAATATAAGATATTATCGTCTCATGATCACTCGTGATAAAATCCATGAAGTGATTCCAATGAGCGCGGGTAGAATCCAATACTCAGAACTTATAAGCACCCATGAGTGTTGTAGCCCTTTGTCCAACACCTTAGACCTCTACAAGCCAACCCATGACAGTCTTAATTCATATCTACTTCCAACATATGACCGACTGTGGATGGTTTGAATAACTTAGTCATTCCGGAAGGATAACCTAGTTTATTCGGGAAGTCAAAACATGCAAAATGAAACACAATAATAATTGAATCGAATATGGTATCAACCCTTTGAACATAAATAAAACACCTTTTATTTATCACCATATGATTACACATTATTCATTGTATACTGTTTATGCTATCAACTTTATTCTTGAATTTAAAACAATAGTTGTCCCATGCTCCAAGCATGCACACTATGTTTTCTAAACACTAGTCATGCCATACACCAAGTATGCATACTATGTTTGTCTATGATCTTTACTTTTTTGAACTAGATCAATTGAACATAACTTCAATGATTCTCTTTTCACACTCCCAAATCGTTACTGCAAATGCAAGAATTCCAAATTCATGCCATTTACTGAAATCTGTTAGATTCTAAACTTATATGCATTGATCCTCTTGTAATGATTATGTACAAAGTCATAAAGACTTGACAACAACCATTACAGAGTATTCCAAAGGAGATCAGCTCCTTGGAAACATCCTTCTTGCATTAAGTTTCCTAATCTTAAACAGATTGAAAATTCTAACTTTGAAACATTTCCAGACTCCATTTTGACTATCACTTCTGAACAAGAGTTGCCTCCTTACAGACTATGTCAATATGGTCCTTCCAGAATTATCACTATACTTCCAACTGTCCTTGAGCAACCAATCTTTGGTAAACCTTAGATTGTCCTCAACAATTGTTTAATCCTTTTAGTCATATCCAGTTCTAAACCTTTTCCCTTCTTAATGCCCCAGGCATCTGGAAAATTTTAGAATGGATGAATATAGCACAGGTAATCGATCCTATATCCGAAGCATATGGGACACGATTCATGATGTCTCACATAAAGACTAAACCAGTCTTTTGCTATAACATTTCCATTTCTATTTGCCAAGTTCTCATAATTCAGATTATGAAAAAGGGATGCCGTAATAATAATCGAATTTTAGAACGCAAATAATGGACCCATATACAAAATTTCCTTATGTTGAGCCATTCCAACATGAAATTCATATATATCCTTGACTAAATGATTAAAACCTCACGATCTAAGCTTATAGATTTGGGATGAAGTATAATTTCCTCTCCCTTAATTATAGCAAAACAACTCTTTCCCAATTGAAACTTTTGTTTTCTATAATTAACATTGCTAACTTGCAATACTTATCATAATTATCATGCTCCCACTAACATGATGATTATTAGCATAACACTTATGCTCCCACTAGCTTTGACATGTACTCAGAAATCAGCTGACTTTCTTACCAAAGTTCATATTTCTGATACTGGATTGTTTTGATAAAACTTAATCAAAAGCATACACCTTCCCTTAGATAGCACACTTGTGTGTCTAAACAATTATGAAGAGGGATGTCGTAATCATAATGGTTAGACCTTTCTGCTACTTCTCACAAGTCCAGGTTAGTGTGCCGGTAAACCACACACGCTCCACTAACGACTTTGAGAATGCAAATATCACA
The DNA here is from genome assembly GCF_051521515.1 of Lactuca serriola. Classification (NCBI taxonomy): domain Eukaryota; kingdom Viridiplantae; phylum Streptophyta; class Magnoliopsida; order Asterales; family Asteraceae; genus Lactuca; species Lactuca serriola. The sequence goes on from NC_136410.1 coordinate 205,910,072, forward strand.
ATTGCTATCTAGCTAAAATCTACTTAGTGAAAGTGTTTCCTCACCATCATTTTCATGAATCGGAGAGAAACCTTATGACACTTAGATTTAATGGTGTATGTGTTCTTATCCATGTGAATTGTCAAAACCATAGACACAAGGCTAGGATAATGACAAATCCAAACCCATATGGATTGAACTCAATCTTAATTTCTTGCCACCTAGCAGCTCAAGGGCCTGCCATTGCTTCCAAGTTGTTGTGCAACAAATTGAGAACTCTAAGAACTCATATGCAAAGCCAACTTTAACTGGAATGGGCACAGAATATGTCAGCACGATAGGTTATAAACCTCAAGTCGTGTGCTAGTGAAGAACTTCAGGTTCTCTTCTTGATTAGTTCCTAAGACTTTCAAGACCTTTAAGACTCCCACTGTCCTCTTGACATTTAAGACTCCCTTGTCAAATATCCAAGAGATAGTGTGGATTCTAATCAAGACAAACATTTCACACAATTGTCCTTAGTTGGTCTTTGTTTTATCCAAAACATCACAACTTACCAATTTCAAATGTACAAGAGTAGAAAACTTTTACTCTTACATTTGACAAGTGTTTTAAACCTTCTTTGAGACATGTCACTCAAGTTACAATCTTGGAGTATGACTCTAAGACTTGTATTGGAACGAAGTATGACTCATCTTCTTGATTTAACCATTTCAACAATTCAAGTTCCTCTTCTTAGTCACAAGAATGCACTAAGATTTTCCTTAGAGAACTAATTTTGATATGGTTTCTTAATCATTAAGATGATCACAAAACTGATACTAAAGTACTCTCCCATCTTTTCAGAGTTGAGAAACTTTTATCCTTCTGCCTAATTTGATTCTTCTTATTCGCTCTGCCTTACATTGGAACCTTTTCCAATGTCTCAGAGTTACACTTAAGCTTGTAAGTATAATCATATTTACTGAGCTTTAGTAAACTATGACGAATAATCTTATCAATCTTTCGTGGTGGACTTAATCAGTGCACAAGACTATGTACTCGATCCCTTAGTCCTTTACTTGACTCACACATCCATGTGAACAAGTAATTAGTCTTAATTTTCCAATACATGAAAGTTCTCATTCATCATGCTCTACAACTTGCATGATTCCAAGTTCCGGTCCAATTGAAACTTGGGTGATGAGAATCTTTCCTTATTTGGTAAATTTAGACATTACCACAAATGAAAGAATCAATTTCATATTTCCACTCTTGCTATGAATGGAATCTTATAAGCAACAATTTTTCCTCAAATGCCATTGTAAGGATATTTTAAAATAAATAAAATCAAAAATTTTTCTTTTATTTTAAAAACTTTGCGGAAAAACTTATCCTTACAATCCATATGAAAATTTGTTGTTATCTATTCCTAAGCAACATCTCATAACTCCTAAGAAGTAGCTCAAGAATCCGATCTTCAAACTATGCGATAGAAATCCATCTATGCAATCAGATTCAACATATTCTTTCTTTAAGTTTCTTCACTTTTCTTTGATTCTTAAAACAAAACCATGTGACCCAGTCACATCATGTATCAAGAATCTCAGAATAGAAACTTAGCAGAGTTAGATAGTGGACTTTACCTGAAGTAGAGTCAAACTTATTGACTTTAACATCCTTAGGTAAATTTGGCAGCTTTGCAACCAATGCCCCTTTCTCTGGCAATATAAACATATGGACCCTTTGATAATGGTACACGAGACTATCACAGACTTAGCTTTTCTCTTTACCATTTGTTCAACCGAGTTGACTATGGCCGATCCCTTTCCATTGGCAAGAGAATGCTTTTCTGGATTTCCTGTGTCACTATTGTCAATGTCCATCAAGTTTTAAGGAAGTTGATCTTAACAAATAGATAAGATCATTAAGGGTCTTGTCATAGTCAATTTCATAGGTGTCCCAAAGGAACTCACTATGTGACTTAGAAAGTGATTGAACCACCAACTTTCTCAAGACTTTGACACCCAACTCTCCCGGCTTGTCAATATGTGACTACATCTCCAAGATGTGATCACACCTAGACCTTGCCTTGCCAATAGGGCTTGAGTGACCTTACACTTTTCAAGAACTTGTGGGTTGGGGAGAATAATTGGAGGAGGTGAATGAAGTATGATTTCCAAGGGACATCATCTTCATTTAGGAAAGCTTGTTTCAAGAGATTTGGGAAGATCATAAATGTCTAAACCAGACATCTTTTGGGAGACATTCAAGATAGTTGATTATAAAGTCCTTAATATGACACCCAATATGAAATATTAAGGCTAGGACCCAACAAACTATTTTATAACTTAGAAGAGGTATGCCGTAATCCAAGCTATAAAATATTTGAAGGTAGGTGAATGACGATTCACCAATTTCCACCAAGATAAACGAAATGTATTATTAGGTTTTAATTGGTTTTGAAACTCCTAGATGTTTGAGATTCATTGAACTGTTCAAAGGCATGTTTCAATCTCGAGTGTGCCCTTCAGGTTTTGTGACTGGGATGCCGAGGATCACAAAACAAGGTGTGAAGTAACCATGCAAATTACTTGGTACCCTTACGTGTTTACCCCTTAATCGATGTGCCGGTTAACCACACACGCTCCATCGATACTATGATAAACATTAAGTTACCCTTTGCCTACCTTGTTAAATACGCGTTAGTGTGCCGGTTAACCACACACGCTCCACTAACCGACTTAAACAAAGTGCAAAGTGTAATTTCATGGATTAGCACCTTATTCACATTTTTCCTAAGTAACTAAGATTGGGTATTATTAAGAGTTTAGTTACTTAGTATTTATCATTAATACTTTTAATGAAGGGAGAATTATAGTCCTGCCAAACCCGTTCGGCTAACGACCCTCCACCGGTCAAGCAAGCGGTGGGTGAGAGTGGACACCCATTAAGTTGCCATTTTATAGGCAACAACCTTATACCCACCTTATAGACCGGCTTCGTGAATGAGGCGTACTAGCGGTAAGACTGACTTTACTCTTATACATATGTATATGTATATATATATATATATATATATATATATATATATATATATATATATTATTAACTTATAATATTATAAAGTATAAGGGTTGAATTTTAACTTTTAAAATTCTAAGGGCTAACTTGGAATTAAAGTATTCATAAGTGAAAACTTTACAAATTCCAAAACTTGAGGGCAAGTTTTGAAACTATTCAAAACTAATTAATTCCATAACTTATGTGTTTAAAGTAGTTTTAATCCAAAAACTCTTCAAGTTCCATAACTTGAGGACAAGTTATGGAAGACTTTAAATTATTAAAGAATGTAACTTTTTCTTTATTTTGTAACTTATGGAATTAATTAAGGTTACACTTTATTTACTTATTTATTAATGAAGTGACTCTTGAACCTCCATAACTTAACGACAAGACTCTTCATCTTTTGTAACCATTGCCAACTTTTATGAGTTTTATGAAACTTAAATGTGACTTTTCATATAACTTGAGGACAAGTTACAAAAACACATTTTAGAATCAACTCTTAGATTAATTTGGATTGAAAACAACTATTTCACTCAACTTTTCTATTAATCTAAGCAACTCATAAGAACAAGATAATTCAAATCAAACTTTTTCATGTAATTAGAGTAACACTTTAAACTGATACAAAACATGAATCTATTGACAATTATCTTTGAAATTGGATTAGCATGAACATTAACACATCAAAAACAAGTTTATAAGTCCAAAACATCTTTGGGTAATGTTCCTAGTCCAATTCCAGCCAAAAAAGTCAAGTTTATGCTGTCTGGGGGGTCCAACTCGTCGAGTGCACGAACCAACTCGGCGAGTTGGATGCTTTTTGCCTTGGACTTGGCGAGTCCATTCATGGACTCGGCGAGTCTGCTGGGCAGACAGCATCAAAACTCGTTTTTTCAGCTCCATTTGCAAGTATAACAAGAAAACAAGTCTAGGCTCTGATACCACTATTGCGTTTTGAGCATTCTAACACTCCTAAGTGTACATGCAACCCTAAATACCTTAGATCTATGTTTTCTCTATTATACATACAAATAAGAACATCCAAGGTATAATCCTAATCTAGCATACAAAACAATGACTATAGCAAGATAGAATACATACCTCTTTGGTGTAGAAAGTCTTCATGAAGCTTGAGTGCCTAGTGCCCCAAGTGTGACACCTCAAATGGAATCACAATCACCAAAACACTTAGAATAACTTGAGAGAATTCTACAACTCATGAAATCAGCTAGCCCTTTCACTTCACACACTAGTGGCTGATTCTGGTCAAGAATAAGATGCTTATATAGTTAGGGTTACACCATGTAAACCCTAATTGACATGGCCTTTCATTTCCATGATCCATGGGTACAAATACACCATGGAGCATCCATGGACCATCCTATGGGTTTTAGCCCAACTTGATTATCCATGGAGCATTAGCCCACTATACAAGTATGGATGATTTACACAATCAACCCATATATTTAATTAGTCTTCTTTTGATCACTTAATTAATCCTAGATTAATTCTTCATCAATACTAATTAAATAATCTTATTATTCTTATTATTAATATACTAGAACTTATAATATATTAATAACCATAAGTGTCTTATTTCTCTCATTATAGTCTATCCAAGTGCATGATGGTATGCAACCCAAATGGACCATGCCGGGTCGGGTCAAGTCTTACCAATTATAGTTTTGGACTTAGACATTAATCCAACATGGTGTTACCCGGGACACTCCTAGCACTAGACCAAAGTGTTTTCCGCATTTTAGGATGCGTATACGTGTTTAATTAGTATTATATTTACTAATTGTATGTAAACATATGTCATCATATGTTAATAGGTCACTAAGTGTGTTGAAGTCTTTACTTGACACCGAGCACCCAATCGGCACTTTCGTTCGATCCGCTTACAATAGGTGAGTTCATACCCCTTAATGAACCTTTTTAAATGTTTTTACATGCGGTCTGGTGGGATCGTATATCCGTATGAAGGTCGTTTGATCATTAATTATATATCATATATACATGTATAGACATATGGGTTTACATCGATCGGTTCAGTTATGAGTCTCTACTGCTCGTCCAGCACTTACATCAGAATTCATTGTTCGGGATACATCTTCAGGACACGGCCTTCTATGTTGTCTAGTTGGTAACCAGAGTCTCTTGTAGGGAGTGCAGACATTGTGTGTATAGATCTATATGGGATTGACACCCCCCGCACCCTGACTTCTAGCTACACTCCAAGGCCTACCAAGCCTAGGGCTGACAAATGTCATATTCACACCGACGCTTGCGGGGCGTCAAGTACTCTAGTGTCGATTAGTATGGTTACAAGTATCTCCATGTTACCTTATAATTCATGGCATTAAGGTAACGAAATTTAACACTGTATGCTGGAAATACACACCTAGAATTACACTGTTTTTTAGACCTTGCTAGCTGTATCTTTCATTTGATACTGTCTGGGGTCTGTATCCACTATTTTAGACCTTGTTAGCTGTATCTTTCATTTGATACTGCCTGGGGTCTATATCCACTATTTTAGACCTTGTTAGCTGTATCTTTAATTTGATATTGTCCGGGGTCTGTATCCACTGTTTTAGTCCTTGTTAGCCGTATCTTTCATTTGATACTGTCTGGGGTATGTATCTACTGTTTTAGACCTTGTTAGCCGTATCTTTCATTTGATACTATCTGGGGTCTGTATCCACTGTTTTGGACCTTGCTAGATGTATCTTTCATTTGATACCATCTGGGGTCTGTATCTCCGTTTATTAGACTGATTCAGGCGTGTCGTTCATGCAATACTCTCCTGGAGTCTATGATCTCTTCTGCCTTAGTCAATAGTCTTCACTGCTGACGCATATTTTATTTTCCCTAATATTCTCCTACTTTCTTTAAAATCAAACATCGTAGTTTGGTAATGATAGTGTTAAAGGGAAGATTACTTTTTACAACATAACTCCGTCGGGTCTTGGTAGAAGACTACTTTTATATAAGAAAATATAGGATTTTCTGGAAAGGACTCTAATACACCGTAGATTCTAAACTACTACTTTTTATAAAGTTATTTGAATAAAATGACACTAAATACTTATGAACTCACCAACATTTCTAAAAATGCTGATACTCGCTTTCAAATAACTTGTATTCTTAGGTCAGCAATAGACAGGTACATCCAAGGAGCCTTTGGTGAAGACAGTTTAGTACCAAGCTGCACCTATATTATTACTTGTATTACTTATTTGTCTCTATGAAATGTAAACCATGTAAAACTATTACTATCAATGCAATGGTTGTTGTACTTTGATTACTATACTGCATATGTTGTGATACTTGACATGACGTCATCCACCCCAGAACGTTTCCGCCGTTCCGATTTTGGGGTGTGACTGATTGGTATCAGAGCATTGTTTATAGTGAGCTAAGTATATCAATTCATAAAAGATATACAACCTATAAATACAAAGGGATAAAACACTCTGACCAAGAATTATACTTTGAAATATAACCATATTTTACCAAAGTATAATAACATCCAGAACCTAAACACTCGAACACAAGTATCACAAGAAGAACAATAATAAAAGTCTTCGGATGTTGGGAATTGCCGTCAAACCTGGGCAGTTATGTAATCGTAAGCTACAATAAATATAACCTGATCAACTACATTTATTCGAGATGCGGTGAACATGTGCTTGGGAGTGATAGTGGTGTTGCAACAAGTCTGAAACTTACCAACTAGGAATGTTAGAGCCAAACATAAAGTTAAAATGCTATAGGAGTATTTTAGAACACTAAAAGATTCACCCTAATCCCAGAATCATATTTAGAAGATAAGAATCAAACAAGAAATTAAAATACCATAGGGGTATTTTAGGATCCATAACTAACCTTGTGTGAAGAATTAAAAAGATCCTTATTGATATACCTACAACTACAAAGGGTATACTCCCAAGGTTATATATAATAAGGATCCCATAGGCTAAGAATGTGTGGTTTCGCTCTACTTCCTTTTCCTCGTTGGGATGTGGATATAGAGTAGTATCACATATTCGAAGGCCTATCGGATCTAAGTTATATATGATTTGTATACCCTATGTAATTGTAGCAGGACTCGATATGGATCACCCAGTGAAATGTTAATAATCTCTTAGGATTCTTTAGACATTTCCATTCTCGCACGAACCCTGTAGAAGACCCTATCCACTTCAGTACTCGGTAGAAGAGTTGATTCAGACCTAAAAGAGGTTCATTGAGAAGATTTACAGTTCAGAAATAAATGAATTGGGTCGAGACTACTGAAATCACCAAGTGCCTATATCTTTTTAGGGACATCGGTTAGAAATTCGTCTAAACTTTCGAGATTTCCAGTTATCCATCATGAAGTGATGACACCCAGAGTCAGATTCGGAAGTCAGGCGGAGTAGAAATTCAGTATGTCTATAGGAGAAGAAAACCCTAGGTAACTAGCCGAAGGAAACCAACGCCGGTCCCAGTCAAAGATACGAGGTAGACAGAGGGAATCAGTACATGGAACCTGAGAAGAGTCTTTTCCTCATGTTCGTCACACTAATACACCTATAAAAATAATACAATTTAGTGAGTTAGTGATTACACTACTCACGCTATGTGCTAGGTAAATCGTCTTTTTCCCGTTGCAAGTAATACACTTAGAGCGGATCCCCACACCTCTGTTGAGGTTGTTTGGCCATAAGTCTTCATGAGCCTTTTTCCCGCGGTCTTTGTTCCCAATTGTTCTCAGATCTTTCCAGGCTGGAGAGTGAAAGCTTTCCCAGTATAAAGGTAACTTAGTAGGAACGACTCCCATCTTATGGCTTTTTCCGATACTCATACTCCTACCTCGATACCCGGACTACATCATAGGGATGTAGGTCGACACTCAGGCAACCAGTATCCGAAGCACAGGAAAAATGTAAGCCTAATATAGTAAGGACAGATACGTACAGGGTTAACCTTCGTCTCTCATCAGCTTGTGTTCCTTTTCCGTGTAGGAAAAACCATGCCTCCGTAGAAGCGTAACCCATCCGCCGGCAAGAAACCGACTCTCTTATTCGATGAAGCTACGTTCCAAGCTGCAGTCTCGGCAGTCGTAGCAGCTGTCATGGCTCATCTGAATGCTAACAATGCTAATGTTAGCAAGATCCCTATTGGAAATTCCGATCCAAGTAATGGACAGCAGCAACCAACCTTTGCATACCCAGCCACCCAAGAACCTCACTTAAATCCATTGAAGAGAAAGATCAAGATCGAGGAGGGAAGTACCTCAACTCAAGGACCTCCTGAAGGGCAACGAGTTGAGAGAGTCAATACCCCTACCAGCCCTTCCATCCCGACTTCAAGAAGACCATACCTAGGAAACCTTCCCCACTGCAACAAACGTGGCTACCATCATCATGGTATCTGTCGAGAACTCTATTGTGCTAGGTGCCACCTGAAGGGGCATACTGCTCGCGTCTGCAGAACCCCGATTGAGTTTATTACATCAACCATCAATGTGGCGACCCGTACAGTTTGCCACCTATGTGGTGAAATGGGACACATCAAGAAGGACTGTCCAACCGAAGGAAACAACAAGGACATAGGAGGATTCTAACTCTAATGCTTAGGGAGAAGCATCAAGGAAACCGATAGATTTTTGGTACGTCTCTCAATCTCACATAACTAACCGAAAACATTAAAAGGCTAATTCTAAATGTAATTACTTCCCCGTTAAGGGGAAAGTCGCAAAACTGTTATAAAATTTAAAAATTTCATCAGGTAAAACTATAGTGACTAAGCATATACATTACGGCCATGTATAATTGAGATGGATAGACCTAGAGTGAGTGAATGCCGCCTCATTTCCTGTTCCTCGTTTGGTTGTGAATTTAGGGCGGAGTCGCTCAGTCAACAGTCCTCCCCACCTTAATTATACATGACTAGTATATGTTAGGTGATTATAGAAATGCCTTGTGAGAATCCATTCATGAAAAGGTACTTTACTAAGAAACACTCAGGATCCTCTATAGTTCCGCGTCGACTCTATCGGTCCAAGTATCCACGACATTGATACACGGGACGAAACCCTAGACGCCTAGAACTTATGTGCCCGTTCGACACATGACTCTATCGACCCTCATTCTATATCATGTCCAAGTATGCCAACTTCGACGCCTCTATTAATCATGGTTCGGCTTAGTGCAACCATGTGTAAATCCTTAGTGCTGTGTGAAAAGAACTTTCTCCATAGCCATTTCAGAAAATAAAGGTTCTTCCGAACCTAAACAAAATAGAATAATAAAACCTAATGCGATCCGTCATTCGTCACTCGTATTTCAAACGGTCCGAAGTTCCCAGGAGAAAGGTACCGCGCGCTGTTAACCAAACCTTCTTAGACAAATAGAAACCAAAGCGAAAGACACTTCAGGTATTCCAGAAGACGATAACCACAAGAAGCCTACTCCGTAGATCCCCCAGAAAGACCCTTCGCACCTCGCAATCAGGTTCGTGAATCAAGAGGATAGAACTCATGGGACTAACCACTATAACTAAGTATATGCATAAGGGTGGTATATAATTGATATCAAAAAGATTTAAGATGTGTGCTTCCTCCCTACTCCCTGTTCCTCGTTGGGTTGTGGGTCTGGGGTGGAGTCGCACAACTGAACATCCTGCCGACCTCAATTATATACGGCTTGCATACACCAAGTATTAGTGGTTAAGCCAAGTATGAGCTCTACCATGAACCTCATAGTAAAACCTTTCATCCTATTCCATAGAATAAGAACTGGAGTCAAGAGAACCACTGTGGGTTGAGCTACTATAATGACCACAAATCCGAAATTTGTTGTCATCCCGGTTAAGCCAATATAGTAGCTAACACGCTCGGTTGGTAAAGAAATATGAGTCGTAAGAGTCAAGGACATTGACTATGACCATCCACTCATGCTTAATCCCACGATTTAAGCATCTCAGCGGATATCCCGGAAATCCGGAAACTGCGATAAGTTAAACTCTGAGAAGAGTGGATGAGGAGATTAAAGTTCCGAGTGATGGAACCCTATACTCACTAGATTTGACCTAGATCGAGAAAACTCAGAATCTTCGGAAGAGTAGTTGCTGAAGATGTTCACACTACTCAGGCACTTCGTCCACCCCGTTACCGACGAGTAGTGCCTAGGACCCTCCGCCCCCTCGCGTGGAGGAAATCACCGTTGCCCTTTAGGCGATAAACTGCACCCTCCGAAGTAAACACTAGAATACCAAGAACCACAGGATAACCTCCGCATCCATGAATACTTGAATAAAGTGAGAGAGTAGGTTGTGTTAAGCCTTATAACCCAGATCCCAAAGAGATTATAGACTTGACACCAGTCTAAGGGTTAGTCGATGGGTTATACAAGAGCACGCGCTTTCTGCAACTGAAACAAACCAACACGTTGGAGAATAGGACATGTCTTAGAGATTCATTGGACTACTAGGTGTTCCACGAATACTATCTCGTACAGAAATAGTAGAACTACCTCCGGAGATAGTCCAACACTCGTCTGGTGAAACCCTATCTCCCCGACCCTGAGAGTTTACATTAGAAATATATCAAGAATCAGAAGTGCAGGTTCATTTTGCATAAGATTGACATAGACACTCTTTAGCAAACAGATACCCGTAGACACGCAATCCATCTGATGATCTAGAAAACCTCGGAGAGCCAATCAACAGGGAATACGAATCCAAGGACAACCCGAGCTTTCTAAGAACCAACTTGAAGGACCACATTTCCAGTATGAGAGAGGACATTGGAACTTCGGAATGGAAATCACGCCAGTGATGATCTCGCCATAGAAGTACACTATGTTCTAAGTACTGAAGAGCTCTACCCTTCCGAGAGCTTAGGATCATCCGACATTCTTTACGGAGATTGGTCCAACCCTCGTCAAACCTCTACTACTTTCGGAAATTCCTCAAGTTTTACCCCAGATCAATCCACTTCTTAGACTAGATAAGTGTTTGCACGACGTCACTCCTTGTATCCCACTCATCTTGATAGAAACCATTGGGAACCTTAACTTCGTAAATGAACCAAATAGGAAGTATCCTCATACCTCTACTCGATCATTCATACCTACTTCCTTGCCTAAACCTGAATTTCGGGACGAAATTCCCTCTAACGGGGGGGGATGATGTGACAACCCAAAAATTTCCGTTAGTTTTAACGTCGAAGTTAACGTCAAAATTAGTTACGTCAAAAATTAGCCAAATTTATTCCGAAAATATTTTTGACCGGAATTAAACCCGTTGGAATATTTTAAATAATATTCGTTAAGCGGACAAAAATTTAAAGAGGTATAATTTTAAAAATTCGCCGTGATTAAGGAAGTGGTGAAAAACCCGTTCGCGGTTGGTGTCAGGAGAACCCCAGCCAAGCCATAAGCTCCACCCAATATAAGGGACGAGTGGGTTTCACTCCCACCTTTTTTCCACCTTAGACTCTCTCTCTCTCTCTCACTCTCTCTCTCTACTTTCTCTCTCTACAAACGGGTTTTGGTCAAAAATCACTCTTTAAAGCTCCAAATAGGTAAGCTAACCTTCCTAGCTTGTTATCTAACTTATCTATCTTTCAAATTCGGGGCTTAAACATCCAAAAACCTCAAGAGCATGTGTTTACGGTCTTAGGAGCCTCCTAAAACCGTAAACCCCTTGAATGTGGGTTTTAATGCTCAAAAACCCTTCCAAAACACTTCTCATGCTTAGTAATGGCTTAGAGGCTTACCCGAAAGGACTTAGAACACCAAAATCGGACCAAATGGGGAGTAAACATGAGTTTATAGTCTAAGGATGTTCTTAGACCGTAAACCCATATTCTTAGACCATAAAAACCTTTTAAGGTGTTAAACTACCCCTCAAACACTTCCAAAAGCTTCCACGAGTGCTTAGAGCCTTGTAATCCTTCGTTTGATGCACCAAAAACATGATTCATGGGCTAACATGAGTTTAGTGCCGTAAAATCATGTGTTTAAGGTAGTAAACTCCCCAAGGGTATCTCCTTAGACCGTAAACACCTTTCCAAGGTGATTAAGTGCCCTAAACACCTTCCTATGCTCCTAGAAGTGACTAGAACCTTACATGCATGAGTTAGAACCACCAAACAAACAAGGAAATGGACCAACATGAGTTTACTACTGTAAACTCATGTCTTTACGGTCATAAACTCCTCAAGGGGTATGCATATGCCGTAAACTCCTTTTATGGTCCATTTTGAAGCCTTAAACCCTTCATAAGCCCTAGAATTGAACCTAGCCTAATACCACAAGTGTTATAAGACCTTAATGCATCAAATAACACACCATCCATGATTTTACGGCCGTAAACTCATGTGGACAAGGTCTTAGGGCCGTAAACTCTATAAAGAGTTTACTCTTGAAGAGTAAACTCCCTATCTAGGCCATACACACCTTTAGGTGTTACCCGGGACACTCCTAGCACTTGACCAAAGTGTTTTCCGCATTTTAGGATGCGTATATGTGTTTAATTAGTATTATATTTACTAATTGTATGTAAACATATGTCATCATATGTTAATAGGTCACTAAGTGTGTTCAAGTCTTTACTTGACACCGAGCACCCAATCGGCACTTTCGTTCGACCCGCTTACAACAGGTGAGTTCATACCCCTTAATGAACCTGTTTAAATGTTTTTACATGTTTTAGGGGGGATACAAGTTAAAACATGCCAGTTATCATATCAATCACATGTGATTGATAACCCGCATGCACAAGGATTTATTACACTGTCAACCGTTTTACCAAGTAGGATACTTAAAATGGTTTTCTGAAACGTCTTTACTAGTTCAAAGCTTTTCTCAATTTTTCTCTCGCGCTGTAGGTTTTACTTCAAATTCAGTTACAGTAGCATTTTAAAGAAAGGCTTTCTTTACTTATATGGTTTTATCAAGGTTATAACCAAAACTTGTTTATGAAAGATTTTCAAAGGGTCTCTAAAGGTTTTCAAACTTATTTTACAAAAGAATACCAAGTCATGATTTTCTCTCAAGTATAAATGTTTTCCAAAGTTTTCATCAAAGTTACTTCCATGTTTGTTAGAAACTACTGCTTCGTTATACTTCCACTTAGTTAATGCTACTACTTTGTAAACGCCTTCACTTCGTGATACGCTTATACTTGTTAACGCTTCCACTTCGTGATACGCTTATACTTGTTAACGCTTCCACTTCGTGATACGCTTATACCATATAAAGACTTCTACTTGGTTAACGCTTCTACTTCGTGAAACACTTCAACCTTGTTAACGCTTCTACTTAGATAAATGTATGCCTATACTTGTATAGTTATATAAATAATGTTTAAAGGACTTAGGAAGGCTAGTCCGCCCTATTTCCTTTTCTTTGTTGAGATGTGGTCTGGTGGGATCGGATACCCGTCCGAAGGTCGTTTGATCATTAATTATATATCATATATACATGTATAGACATATGCGTTTACGTCGATCGGTTCAGTTATGAGTCTCTACTGCTAGTCCAGCACTTACATCAGAATTCACTCTTCGGAATACATCTTCAGGACACAACCTTCTCCGTTGTCTAGTTGGTAACCAGAGTCTCTTGTAGGGAGAACGGACATTGTGTGTATAGATCTATATGGGATTGACACCCCCGCACCCAGACTGCTAGCTATAGTCCAAGGCCTACCAAGCTAAGGGGTGACAAATGTCATATTCACACCGACGCTTGCAGGGCGTCAAGTACTTTAGTGTTGATTAGTATGGTTACGAGTATCTCCATGTTACCTTATAATTCATGGCCTTAAGGTAACGACGTTTAACACTGTATGCTGGAAATACACACCTAGAATTACACTGTTTTTAGACCTTGCTAGCTGCATCTTTCATTTGATACTGTCTGGGTTCTGTATCCACCGTTTTAGACCTTGTTAGTTGTATCTTTCAATTGATACTGCCTGGGGTCTGTATCCACTATTTTAGACCTTGTTCACTGTATCTTTCATTTGATACTGCCTGGGGTCTCTATCCACTGTTTTAGACCTTGTTAGCCGTATCTTTCATTTGATGCTGTCTGGGGTCTGTATCTACTGTATTAGACCTTGTTAGCCGTATCTTTCATTTGATACTGTCTGGGGTCTGTATCCACTGTTTTAGACCTTGTTAGCCGTATCTTTCATTTGATACTCTCTGGGGTCTGTATGCACTGTTCTGGACCTTGCTAGCAGTATCTTTCATTTGATACCGTCTAGGGTCTGTATCTCCGTTTGTTAGACTGAGTCAGGCGTGTCGTTCATTCGATACTCTCCTGGAGTCTATGATCTCTTTTGCCTTAGTCAGTAGTCTTCACTGCAGAGGCATATGATATTTTCCCTGATATTCTCCTACTTACTTTAAAATCAAACACCGTATTTTGGTAATGATAGTGTCTAAGGGAAAATTACTTTTTACAACATAACTCTGTCGTGTCTTGGTAGATGACTACTTTTATTTAAGAAAATATAGGATTTTCTAGAAATGACTCTAGTACACCGTTGATTCTAAACTACTACTTTTTATAAAGTTATTTGAATAAAATGACACTAAATACTTATGAACTCACCAGCATTTATAAAAATGTTGATACTCGCTTTCAAATAACTTGTATTCTCAGGTCAGCAATAGACAGGTACATCCCAAGAGCCTTTGGTGAAGACAGTTTAGTACCAAGTTGCACCTATATTATTACTTGTATTACTTATTTGTCTCTATGAAATGTAAACCATGTAAAACTATTACTATTAATGCAATGGTTTTTGTACTTTTATTACTATACTGCATATGTTGTGATACTTGACATGACGTCATCCACCCCAGAACGTTTCCGCCGTTCCGGTTTTGGGGTGTGACAGGATCATTATTCCAAACTATTTTGAATCATATATATATATATATATATATATATATATATATATATATATATATAAAGATATGATAATGATCATGCTAATCCATTTGAAAGGTGAATGTCAAAATTTCATGTTTTCTATTAGCTTATATGATTAACTCTAATTGCATGGAATTTTTTTTAACTTGAACTACCTAGTTCATATGAGTTTAATCTAGAACTTGTAACATTCATGGTTGAATTGTTGGATTTGATAATTTTAATGGACTCCATAACTTGTCCTCAAGTTATGGAATTCCAAAGGTTTTTCTTTTAAATGGATCATTAAAATTCATAAGTTATAAAACTTGAAGAATCTCTTTTCCATAAATTGTTTTACAATCTCCATAACTTGTCCTGAAGTTATGGATTTTCAAGAGTCTTATCATTAAAGAAACATTAAACTCATATGTTATGAATATGAACGATTTTGAATAGTTTCAAAACATGGCCACAAGTTTTGGAATTTGTAAAGTCTCACACACATTAATGCTTTAATTCCAAACGCTAGAATTTTAAAAGTTAAAATTCAAACTTTATGGACTTCATTAAATTAATTAAATCGTTTAATTAAAAGAGTTGATAGTTCCATAATGACATGGTTTAAGTTTAATTAAATTAAGAGTATAGTTTAATTAATAAGATTAAACCACCAAGTATTTTAAATGTGTAAAATACACCCTTATACTATTATAATATTAAAAGTTAATACGTATATATATATATATATATATATATATATATATATATATATATATATATATATATATATATATATATATGTATGTATAAGAACAAAGTTAGTATTATCGTTAGTAGGCCTCATTCACGATGCCAGTCTATAAGGGGGGTATAAGGTTACTACCTATAAAATGGCAATTTAATGGGTGTCCACTCTCACTCACCGCTTCCTTGACCGGTGGAGGGTCGTTAGCTGAACGGGTAGGAGAGGTCTATAATTCTCCCTTCATTAAAAGTATAATGATAAATACTTAGTAACTAAACACTTATAAATTCCCAATCTTAGTTACTTAGGAAAATGTGAATTTGGTGCTAACCCATGAAATTACACTTTTCACCCTTGTTAAGTCGTTAGTGGAGCGTGTGTAGTTAACCGGCACACTAACATGGGACTGAGAATGTGTGGCAAAGGGTGACTTAAGTTTTATCATAGATCGGTGGAGCGCATATGGTTAACCGGCACATCGATTGGGTGATAAAATTAAGGGTACCAAGTCAATTTGCATGGTTATTCACACATTGTTTGTGATCCTCGGCATCCCAGTCAGAAACTTGAAAGGGCACAATCGAGATTGAAACATGCCATTGAAGGTTAAATAAATCTCAAAAGATCTAGGACTTTCAATCCAATTAAAACTTAATAATTTATTTTGTTTTTTTATGGTGGAAATTGGTAAATCGTCATTTATCTACCTTCAAATATTTTGTAGCATGGATTACGGCATCCCTCTTCCAAGCTATAAAATAGTTTGTTGGGTCCTAACCATAATATTTCGTATTGGGTGTTATGTTAAGGAATTAAATCAACTGAAACTTGAATTTCTCCCTCATAGATGTCTAAGTTCAGACAACTATTGGCTTCCTCATCCTTTTGGATAGAGCTTCACTTCCTCCACCTCCTCCAATAATTCTCCCTGACCCACAATTTAAAGGTCACTCAGTCCCTATTTGACAAGCAAAGTCTATATGTGATTACATCTTGGAGATTAAGTCACATATTGACTGGGTTCTTCAATTACATCACAAGTCTTTAGGAAGTTGACTGTTGACTGGGTTCTTCAATTACATCACAAGTCATATAGTGAGTTCTTTAAGGACTGCTATGTGACATGCCATGACCCTTAATGATCTTACATATTTGTTGGATGCTACTGAATCAGCAATGATTTGGAGCAATGGTAAAGCAAATCTGATTGGAAGATCTACTTCCCATGCTTCCATGGACATTGGTAATGGTAAAATTAGAAGTCCAGAAAAGCTTTCTCTTCCAAAAAGGGATCGGCCATGGTCAAGTCATTTGAGCAAATGGTAAAGCAAAAGGCTGATTCTGAGATAGTCTCTTTCACCATTTCCATAGAGTCCATATGTTTCTATTTCCAAGAGAAGGGACATTGGTTGTAAAGTTGCCCATTTTACCTGAAAGATCATAAGGATGGTAAAGTCAAAAAAGGTTTGACTCTACTTCAAATAAAGTCCACTATCTAACTCTATTAATGAAGCTCTTATTTGGATATTCTTAATACATGATGTAATGTAATTACATTTTGATGTTTTGTAGAATCAAAGAAAAGTAAGGAAGCATAAAGAAAGAGTAAGATGATTCTGATTGCGAATAAATGGATTTCGATCGCATGGTTCGATGATCAGAATTTTGTGCTGCTGCTTAAGTGTTATGATATATTGCTTAGGAATAGATAACAACATGTTTTTGTTGGATTAATGTCTAAGTCCATAACTATAATTGGTAAGACTTGACCCGACCCGGCATGGTTCATTTGGGTTGCATGGCATCATGCACTTGGATAGACTAAAATGAGAGAAATAACACTTAAGGTTTATTAACATATTATAAGTTCTGATATATTAATAGAGATTATTTAATTAGTATTGATCAAGAATTAATCTAGAATTAATTAAGTGATCAAAAGAAGACTAATTAAATATATGGGTTGATTGTGTAAATCTTCCATACTTATATAGTGGGCTAATGCTCAAACCCATTGGATGCTCCATGGATGCTCCATGGTGTATTTGAACCCATGGATCCAAGGAAATGGAAAGCCATGACAATTAGGGTTTACCCTAATTGTAACAACTATATAAGCATCTTATTGATGTGAGAAATCGGCCACTAGAGATGCATGGAGGGCAAGCCGATTCTTGAAGTGTTCTAATTTCTCTCTAAGTTATTCCAAGTGCTTATGGTGTTGTGGGAACCATTTGAGGTGTCACATTTGGTTCACTAGGCACTCAAGCTTCATGAAGACAAGCACCAACAAAAGGTATGTTATTCTAACTTGTGTTATTCAAAGTTTTGTATGCTAGAATAGAACAATACCTTGGAAAGTTGATATTTGCATGTATAATAGAGAAAACATAGATCCAAGGTATTTAGGGTTGCATGTACACTTAGGAGTGTTAGATTGCTCAAAACCCAATAGTGGTATCAGAGCCTAGGCTTGTTTTCTTGTTGTACTTGCTTAAACTGCTTAAAAATCGACTTTTGGTGCTGTTTGCCCAACAGACTCGACGAGTCCAAGGCAAAATGCATCCAACTCGCCGAGTTTGTTCATGCACTCGACGAGTTGGACCCCCAGACAGCATATTTTCGAGTTTTGGTGTTGGAATTGGTCTAGAATCATTACCTTTGACTGTTTTGGGCTTATAAAACTTGTTTTGAATGTGGTAATGATTATGTTAAACCAATTTTAATGCTATAATAGAAGTTTTCAAGTTTATATGTGTTCATGTTATTCTTGAAAATTGTTGATTATGAATGATCATGCTTATGAGTTTTGCTAGATCATAGGAATTGTGTGCAAATTGTTTGGTGATATAATTCGTGATCTTGTTGAAAATTGTATGGAGTTCATAACTTGTCCTCAAGTTATGAATTTTCAAGAATTTTATGTTTTCGTTGATTTATGAGTTAGTTTAGATTGATAATGAAAAATTATGTTTTAGTTGTTTTCAATCCATATTAGTCTAAAAGAAGTTTATAAAATATGTTTTGTAACTTGTCTTCAAGTTATGTGAAAAGTCGTACTTATGAATCTTAGAAACTCATAAAACTTTTGAAGGTTACATAAAATGTAATAGTTGTTTCCATTAAGTAGTTTAATGACTCCATAACTTGTCCTCAAGTTATGGATGTTGAAGAGACACTTCTTTAAAGTGTTTTTATAGAATAAGGGGTTACATTAAAATGAAGAGTCTTCATTTTAATGAACCATTAAACTGATAAGTTATGATTTAAAGAGTCTTGAAATAGTTTCAAAACTTTCCCTCAAGTTTTGGAATTTGAAAAGTTACTCCTCATGTATACTTTAATTCCAAATTGAACATTGAAATTTTAAAAAGTTTAAAATTCAACCCTTATACTATTATTATAATTTTAATTATATAGATATGTATAATAGGAAGTCAATCTTACCGTTAGTAGACCTGATTCACGAAGCCGGTCTATAAGGGGGTATAAGGTTACTGCCTATAAAATGGCAGTTTAATGGGTGTCCACTCTCACCCACCACTTCCTTGACAGGTGGAGGGTCGTTAGCCGGACGGGTAGGAATGGACTATAATTCTCCCATCATTAAAAGTATAATGAAAAATACTAAGTAACTAAACACTTATAAATTCCCAATCCTAGTTACTTAGGAAAATGTGAAAAGGTGCTAGCCCATAAAATTACACTTTGTACCTTACCAAGTCGTTAGTGGAGCGTGTGTGGTTAACCGGCACACTAACATGGACTAGTAAGAGTGGCAAAGGGTAACTTGACTTTATTATAGATCGGTGGAGCGTGTGTGGTTAGCCGGCACATCAATTAGGTAATATTGTTAAGGGAACCAAGTCAATTTGTATGGTTATTCACACCTTGTTTGTGATCCTCGGCATCCCAGTCACAAATTTGAGAGGGCACAATCGAGATTCAAACATGCCATTGAAAAGTTCAATGTATCTCAAAAGATCTAGGAGTTTCAAAACTAATAAAACCTAATAATAAAATATTTCGTTTTCATGGTGGAAATTGGTAAATCGTCATTTACCTACCTTCAACTATTTTATAATTTGGATTACGGCATCCCTTTTCCAGTTATAAATAGGTTGTTAGGTCCTAGCCTTAATATTTCATATTGGGTGTTATATTAAGGACTTTAAATCAACTAACTTGAATTTCTCCCATTATAGATGTCTAGTTTAGACAGCTATGGTCTTCCCAAATCTTTAGGAACAAGCTTCCTAATGAAGATGATATCCCAAATGGCAATCAAGGTGAGAGATCAATCCCTTTGTTGGGCATTTATGGGACTAGAAATCATACTTCACTTCATCCACCTCCTCCAATAAATCTCCCTATCCCACAAGTTTTAAGACTTGATAAGTTCTAAGTCACTCAATCCCTATTGGCAAGCAAAGTCTATATGTGCTTAGATATTGGTGATTAAGCCACATATTGACAAGTCGGGAGAGTCGGGTGTCGAAGTCCCAAGGTAGCTGGCTGCTGACTTGGTTCTTCAGTCACTCCCTGATGACAGGTCGCGACAAGACCCTTAATGATCTTACCTATTTGCTTGATGATGCTAAATCAGCAGTGATTTGGAGCATTAGTAAAGCAAATTGGATTGGAAGATCTACTTTCCAAACCTATTTGGACATTGAAAATGGTGCCATTGGAGGTCCAGGAAAAACTTTCTCTTCCCAATGGAAAGGGATCGGCCATAGTCAACTCAGTTAACCAAATGGTAAAGAGAAAGGTTAAGTCTGTGATAGTCCCATGTACCATTTCCAAAGAGTCCATATGATTCTGTTGCCAAAGGAAAGACATTGGTTGCGAAGCTGCTAAATTTACCTGAAACATCTTAAGGATGGTAAAGTCAATAGGTTTGACTCTGCTTCAGGTAAAGTCCATTGTCTAACTCTATTAAGTTTCTATTTTGAGATTCTTATTGCATAATGTGACGAGGTCACATGTTGATGTTTTAAGAATCAAAGGAAAAGTGAAGAAACTTAAAGGAAGTATATGTTGATTCTGATCGCGAAGATGGATTTCGATCGCATGGTTCGGTGATCAGAATTTTGAGTTGTTACTTAAGAGTTATGATATATTGCTTATGAACAGATAACAATAAGTTTTCCATATGGATTATAAGGATAAATTTTTCCGCAAACTTTCAAAATAAAAGAAAAATGGTTTTGATTTTATTTATTTTAAGTATCCTTACAATGGCATTTGTGAAAAATTGTTGATTATATGTTTCCATTGATAAGCAATATGGGTAAATGGATTTCATTCTTTCATTAGTGGAAGTGTCATAATTTACCAAATAACGAAAGATTCTCATCACCCAAAGTTTCAGTTGGGTAGAAACTTGGAATCATGCAACTTGTATTGTATGATCATGAGAATTTTTTTTATATATTTGGGAAATTAAGTCTAATTCCTTGTTCACATGTATATGTGAATCAAGTGAAGGACAAAGGGATCGGATACACTTAGCTGTGCACTGATCAGGTCCACCACAAAGTTGATAAGATTATTCATTATGATTTACTAAAGTTTAGTAAATATGGTTATACATACAAGTTTAAGTATAGTTCTGGATCATTGGATGTGACAACCCGAAAAACTCCTCGCATGCATTCTTCAATTCTTTCCAATATTAGACTTATTTTACTATATAGTAGTACCCTTTAGAGTCTAATGAAGCGTTCTAAATGTGATATAATCAAGGTAGGAGTGTTAAAAAGGGTTAACTCGAAGTGTAGGAATCAAAAACCGGGCCAAACACTCCAACACATGGAGTGTGCGGCTACACACTTGAGTGTACGGCCACACACTCTTGTTTGCGGCCTCACACCCTCCTAACCGCACACTCCACCTATATATGCCACACTTAGATCATTCTTGAACCCTTCCTTCACTTCTTCAAGCATAGAACACGAAAATCCTCTCAAGTATCATCCATTCTCCTTGAAGATCTTCATAAAAGGTACCAAGAACACCAAGAACACCAAGATCTTCATCTGGCCGCACACATGGCAGCACACACCACCTGGCAGCACATATAGCCACACACAGGGCCGCACACATGTGCTGGCAGTACACTAAGCCGCACACCTGGCCTCACACACACATAGTGTGTATTTTGGCCATACACCCTCTTGTATAGCCTTATAAACCCTCATACAATCATATATGATTATAACACTTCATTATAAGTTCTTACTAGTCCCTAAGGTGGTCCCAAAATCATCAATTAGTTGTTCATAACACTAATTAAATCCATATATGTACCAATATATGCTAAATTGGATTCGCGCGTGTACTCAAGTCACCACTTGGCACCTAGCGTCTAATCCAACATTGTCATCAGAACCACTCACTACAGGTGAGTTCATACCCATTTAATTAACCTTTAAAATACTTTTAAATGTTTTAAATACTTTTATATGGGGGGATACAAGCTAAATACTTATAGTTATTACATCAATCACATGTGATTAATAACTAGAAAACCAATGATTTTATCACTGTTCAAACTGTTTATCAAACTGTTTCACTTCAAAATGTTTTACAAACTCTTTTACTTATCATATACTTTTGTTTAAACTTTATTATACTTCTTATAAATTGCATGCCCATATGTGCATAGATATATAAGAAATGTTTAAAAGACTTAGGAAGGCCATCCGCCCTATTTCCTTTTCCTCGATTTGGATGTGGTCTGGTGGGATGTCGGGTAGCCGTCCGAGGGTCATTTCAATATTAATTATATATCATATGTGCATATATAGACATAAAAGTACTTCCATATTCATGCGTATCGGTTACATCATCAGTAAGTTACCATCGGGGTAACACAGGATCATACTTCTACAAATTCTAGATCAATGAGTCAGTTCATTCATGAGTCAATACTTATTAACTATGAGAACATATACATTGCATTAATATGAGAACATTTACAACCTATACTAGAAAGGGAACATACAAAACTATACTAGTAAGAGAACATATACAACGATACTAGAACAAGTAACATTACATTACCTATACATGAATACGTTTACAATTATGATCCACTGTATCGAGCATGCCTTAAATGTCATAGCCCGAGTTGTAACCAGAATCTCTTGGAAGGAGAGCATGAGTTTGCGTATAGATCTATACTGGATTGACTATCCTACACCTTGCTGCTAGCTACAGCCGGACCTGCAGGTCTGCGGGTGCCAAACGTCATACCTTTTTACGACCTACATTTGTCGTTGTTACTCAGTCAATAGTATGGTACAATTAATCACATAATACCTTAATATAAATCCGGTTTAAGGTAGTTAGTACAGCAGTAGTTCCTATAATACAACACTATAGTACTACATTAATTTACCTATTACATACATTTAGTGATTATTTCACTTAAACATTAATGTACAAACTACATTTTGTTAATGATAGTTATACTTGGGAAATTACACACTTTTACAACAAACGAGCATACAAACCAGTTAATCCTTGGTAGAAGGCTACTTTAATAGAAAATATAGGTTTTTCTGAGAGATTCAAACTTTTACAAACACTTACATACATTTTACAAACTTACACTTGAGACATGTTCAAACGTTTTGATAGCAAACACCGACACTAAAATACTTATGAACTCACCAGCTTAATGCTGATACTCGCTTTCAAAATAACTTGTATTCTAAGGTCATCAGTAGACAGGTACCGAGACCAGCTTTTGAGAAGATGGATCGCATCCAAGACTCATCTTATTATTTTGATTTACATTATATTTTTGGTGTCTAAAACTGTACAGAACATGCTTGTATTAAAAATATATATTTAATGCAATGGATGATGTTGTATGCTTGTTTACTACTACTGTGTTGTGATACATTACATGACGTCCTCCGCCCCAGAACGTTTCCGCCGTTCTCGGTTTTGGGGTGTGACATTGGAGAAGTTTCAATGATAGACATAATGAGTAAGAAGAATCAAATAAGGCAGAAAGATAAAGGTTTCTCTAATCTGAAGAGATGGGAGAGTACTTGAGTATCTTGTTTTATGATTATCTCAGTGATTATGAAACCATGTCACAATTGATCCTCTAAGAACACCTTAGTTCATTTTGTTTGACTAAGGAGAGGAATCGTGAATTGTTGAAATGGTTAGATCAAAAGATAAATTATACTTCGTTCCAAAATTAAATCTTAGAGTCATACTCCAAGATTAAGCCTTGAGTGACATAATCTTAAGAAAGGTTTAAAACACTTGTTAAAGGTAGAGTAAAATGTGTTCTTACTCTTGTACATTTGAAATTGGTAAGTTGTGATGTTTTGGATAAAACAAAGACCAACTAAGACCAATTGTGAGAAGTGTTTAACTTGATGAGAATCTGTACTAACTCTTGAACATTCGTTTTTGCCAAGGAATGGTTCTTGACAAAGAAAATCTTATATGTCAAGAGGCTAGTGGGAGTCTTAAAAGGATCTTAAGATAGATTCAAGAACTAATCAAGAGTTTTGTTAATCACTAGACCACGACTTGAGGTTTGTAACCTATCGTGTTGACATATTCTGTGCCCATTCCAGTTAAATTTGGTTTTGCATTGGAGTTCTGAGAGTTCTCAACTGGTTGCATAACAACTTGGAAGCAATGGCAAGCCCTTGAGCTGCCAGATGACAAGAAATTAGATTGAGTTCAGTCCATATGAGTTTGGATTTGTCATTATCCTTGTCTTGTGACTATGGTTTTGACAATTCACATGGATAAGAACACATACACCATTAAATCTAAGTGTCATAAGGTTTCTCTCCGATTCATGAAAATGATAGTGAGGAAACTCTTTCACTAAGTAGATTTAAGTGGATAGCAAGTGTGAAGTTTGCATTCTCATGTCGTTAGTGGAGCGTGTGTGGTTAACCGGCACACTAAATAATGAGAATGGAAAAGGTTTAGACTCACATGTGAGCTATCTAAGGAAAGGTTCAGACTCCAAGGGTATGATTTGATAAAGTCTTATCAAGGCAATCTAGTATCAGAAATCTGACTGATTTCTAGGTACATGTCAAAGTTAGTGGGAGCATAAAGTGTTATGCTAGTTAGATAATAATCATTATGCTAGTGGGAGCATGATGATTACGTTGAAAGTTAGCAATGTTAATTATAGAAAACAAAAGTTTCAACTCGCTTTGAAAAAGTTGTTTTACTATAATTAAGGGAGAGAAATTTATACTTCATTCCAATTCTACAAGCTTAGATTGAGATTTTAATCAACTTTAGTCAAGAATATATATGAATGTTATGTTGGAATGGTTCAACATAAGGAATTTCTATATATGTTGCTTTCTCAAAATTCGATTATGATTACGGCATCCCTCTTCATAGTTCGAATTATGAGAACATGGCAAATAAAAATTTTATAGCATGAATCATATCCCATATGCTTCGGATATAGGATCGATTGCATGTGTTATAATATTCATCCATTCTAAATTTTCCTAATTCTTAGGGCCTTAAGAAGGGAAAAGGGATTAGAACTGGATATGACTAAGATGATTAAGCAATTTTCGAGAACAATTTGGGGCTTTCCAAAGTTTGGTTACTCATGGACAATTGGAAGTATAGAGTAAGGATCGTATTGACATATTTTGGAAAGAGGCAACTCTTGTTCAAAAGTGATGGTCAAGATGGGAATATGGAATTGTTTCCATAGGTGGAAGTTATTCTTTGAATCTGTGTAAGATTAAAGAACTTAATGCAAAGAAGGATGTTCAAAGGAATGTACTTTGAATTTGAGACTTCATCTCCATGGAATTGCTTTCCATTGGAATACTTTGTAATGTTTGTTGCCAAGTCTTTGTGACTTGTGTGAATATCATTACAAGAGGATCATTGCATAGATTACGATAAATGACAAGAACTTGCTATTCTTACATTTACAATAAGGATTGGGATTGTGAAATGAGTATCATTGAAGTCATGTTCAATTGATATACATTTCACAAAGAGATGACCATATGTAAACATAGTGTGCATACTTAGAGTATGGCATAGCTATTGTTTAGAGAAACATAGTATGCATGCTTGGAGCATGGCATCACTACTGTTTCAATTCAAGTATTAAATTGATTAATCGAAACATGAATAATGAGTGATCAATATGGTGCTTAGATGAAAGGTGTTTTATTTACGCTCAAAGTGTTGAGGCCATATAGGACTAGTATTATTTTGTGTTTCACTTTGCATGTTTTGACTTCCAGAATAACTAGGTCATTCTCCCGAATGACCAAGTTATTTAAACCATCCACATTCGGTCATATGTTGGAAGTAGATATGAATCAAGACTGTCGTGAATTTGGCTTGTATGATTTGTCTAAAGTGCTTTAGACATTGAAATAGTTGCTACAACATTCATGAGTACTCATAAGGGCTGATTATTGGATTCAACCCACGCTCATTTGGATTCACTTCATGGATTTTATCATGAGTGAATCATGAGACAATAATATCTTATATTCTTCAAACCTAGAGATATGAGTTGTTGACTATGAGTTGGTTATACATTGATTGCACGTAAACGCATTGGTAACTCGATGTTATAAAACGTGCCTTTGTGTATGATTCAACAAATAGTTAGTACAAGCATATGAGTCGAAGTTTATCCATTCCTTTTACCTTCGGGATAAAAGCGATATCTGTGGGCCCCTCAATGATTTAGTGATGACAAAAGTAAGTGCTCGGCCGAGCCTGGACTGATTTGATTTGTTCAATTAGTCAGTCGTCATAAATCAGAAATCAGGAAACAACAAATGGACAGGGAGAATGATTATAATCCATGTCTCAGTCCATATGATATCCAGAATGGAGGAATATATGATCACTTATCTAATGGACAAGTCATTGACAGAGGTCAGAGTTCATCGACAAGGTCAGAAATCGACAGAAGCTTTTGAGAGCTACGATTGCTAGTCGGGTTCTAAAGTCATACTTACAATAATAGTTTTAGACTTATCCAAGTGGGAGACTGTTGGACTAATGTCTAAGTCCATAACTATAATTGGTAAGACTTGACCCAACCCGGCATGGTCCATTTGGGCTGCATGGCATCATGCACTTGGATAGACTAAAATGAGAGAAATAACACTTAAGCTTTATTAATATATTATAAGTTCTGATATATTAATAGAGATTATTTAATTAGTATTGATCAAGAATTAATCTAGAATTAATTAAGTGATCAAAAGAAGACTAATTAAATATATGGGTTGATTGTGTAAATCTTCCATACTTATATAGTGGGCTAATGCTCCATGGATTATCAAGTTGGGCTCAAACCCATTGGATGCTCCATGGTGAATTTGAACCCATGGATCCAAGGAAATGGAAAGCCATGACAATTAGGGTTTACCCTAATTGTAACAACTATATAAGCATCTTATTGATGTGAGAAATCGGCCACTAGAGATGCATGGAGGGCAAGCTGATTCTTGAAGTGTTCTAATTTCTCTCTAAGTTATTCCAAGTGCTTATGTCGTTGTGTGAACCATCTGAGGTGTCACATTTGGGGCACTAGGCACTCAAGCTTCATGAAGACAAGCACCAACAAAAGGTATGTTATTCTAACTTGTGTTATTCAAAGTTTTGTATGCTAGAATAGAACAATACCTTGGAAAGTTGATATTTGCATGTATAATAGAGAAAACACAGATCCAAGGTATTTAGGGTTGCATGTACACTTAGGAGTGTTAGATTGCTCAAAACCCAACAGTTTTCATATGTACTTGCATTGTAAGGATAAGTTTGTCTACTAGGTTTAAAATAAAAGAAAATTTTGATTTTATTTATTTTAAGTATCCTTACGATGGCATTTGTGAAAATTGTTGTTTATATGATTTCATTGATAGCAATATTGGAAAATGGATTTGATTCTTTCGTTTGTGGTAGTGTCATAATTTTCCAAATAAGGAAAGATTCTCATCACCCAAGTTTCAGTTTGATTGAAACTTGGATTCATGCAACTTGTATTGTATGATGAATAAGAATTTTTCATCTTTGGGACATTAAGACTAACTCCTTGCTCACATGCATGTATGATTGAAGTGAGGGACTAAAGGATTGGGTACACTTGATTATGCGTTGGTCAGGTCCACCATAAAGATCGATAAGATTATTCGTTATGATTTACTAAAGTTTAGTAAATATGGTTATACTTACAAGTTTAAGTGTAATTCTGAAACATTGGAAAAGTTCCAATGTATGGCAGGACAGATACGAAGAATTAAATAAGGCCGAAAAATAAAAGTTTCTCCAATCTGAAGATATGGAAGAGTACTTGAGTATCTTGTTTTATGATTATCTTACTGATTATGGAACCATATCATAATTGATCCTCTAGGAAAATCTTAATACATTTGTTTGGCTAAGGAGAGGAATCGTGAAGTGTGGAAATGGTCAAATCAAAAGATAAATAACACTTTGTTCCAAAACAAGTCTTAGAGTCATACTCTATGATTGTAACTTGAGTCACATAATTTTAAGAAAGGTTTATAACACTTATCAAATGTAGAGTAACATGTATCTTACTCTTGTACATTTGAGATTGGATCTTTTGGGTAAGACAAAAACCAACTAAGACCAATTGGAAGAAGTGTTTGTCTTGATAAGAATTCACACTATCTTTTGAATAATTTGTTTTGTCAAGGAATGGTTCTTGACAAGAGAATCTTATATGTGAAGAGGTTAGTAGGAGTCTTAAAAGATTTTGAGATAGTTTCAAGAACTAATCAAGAGTATTGTTAATCGCTAGCACACAACTTGAGGTTTCTAACCCATTATGTTGGCATATTTTTGTGCCCGCTCCAGTTTAAGTTGACTATGCTTGTGAGTTCTATAAGTTTTCAATTGTTTTTATAACAACCTAGAAGCAATGGTAGGCCCTTGTGCTACTAAGTGGCAAGAAAATGAGATCGGGCAAGTTCAGTCCATATGAGTTTAGATTTGTCACTAACCTTGTCTTATGATTATGGTTTCGACAAATTCATGTGGATAGGAACACTTACACCATAAAAGTAAAATCTAAGTGTCATAACGTTTCTCTCTGATTCATTAAAATTTTGGTGAGGAAACGCTTCCACTAAGTAGGTTTAAAGTATATAGCAATTATGATATTCGCATTCTCAAAGTCGTTAGTGGAGCACATGTGGTTAGTCGGCACACTAACATAGACTTGTGAAAAATGGAAAAGGTCTAAACAATTGAGACTATGATTACGACATCCCTTTTCATAGTTCTAAAAATGTTTAGACACACATGTGCGCTATCTAAGGAAAGGTGTATGATTTTGATAAAGTTTTATCAAAGCATCTCGTATTAGAACTCTGAACTTTGGTAAGAAAGTCAATAAAGTATTGATTTCTAGAAGTCCAGCTGATTTCTGGGTACATGTCAAAGCTAGTGGGAGCATAAACTGTTATGATAATTAAATTATAATTATCATGTTAGTGGGAGCATGATTATTATGTTACGTGTTAAGGTTAGCAATGTTAATTATAGAAAACAAAAGTTTCAATTCGCTTTGAAAAGTTGATTTGCTATAATTAAGGGAGAGGATTTTATACTTTATTCCAATTCTACAAGCTTAGATTGAGATTTTAATCAACTTTAGTCAAAGATATATATGAATGTTATGTTGGAATGGTTCAACATAAGGAAATTCTTTATATGAAGCATTCTCAAAATTTGATTATGATTACGGCATCCCTCTTCATAGTTCGCATTGTGAGAACATTGCAAATAAGAAATTTTATAGTATGAATCGTGTCCCATATGCTTCGGGTATAGGATCGATTACATCCATTCTAAATTTCCCAAATGCTTAGGGCATTAAGAGGGAAAAATGAATAGAATCGGATATGACTAAAATGATTAAACAATTGTCGAGGACAATCTGAGGTTTACCAAAGATTGGTTGCTCGTGGACAATTGGAAGTATAGTGTAAACTTTGGAAAGGACCATATTGACATATTCTGAAAAGAGGAAAATCTTGTTCAGAAGTGATAGTCAAAATCGTAATATGGAATGGTTTCCATAGGTGGAAGTTATTCTCTAAATAGGTGTAAGATTGGAAAACTTAATGTAAAGAAGGATGTTCAAAGGAATGTACTATGAATATGAGACTTCATTTGCATGGAATTGATCTCCATTGGAATACTTTGTAATGTCTATTGCCAAGCCTTTGTGACTTTTGTGCATAGTCATTACAAGAGAATCATTGCATATAAGTTTAGAATCTAACAGACTACAGTAAATGGAAAGAGTTTGGTATTCTTACATTTACAAAAGGGATTGGGATTGTGAAATGAGCATCATTAGAGTCGTGTTCAATTGATCTATTTCACAAAAGTAAGGACCATAGGTAAACATAGTGTTCATGCTTGAAGCATGGCATGACTATTGTTTTATTCAAGTATTAAGTTGATAAATCGAAACACTATAAAATGAATAATGAGTAATCAATATGGTGCTTAGATAAAAGGTGTTTTATTTACACTCAAGGAGTTTTGGGGCCATATAGGATTAGTATTATTATTGTGTTTCACTTTGGATGTTTTGACTTCCCAAATAACTAGGTTAGTCAAACCATCCATAGTCGATCATACTTTCGAAGTAGGTATTCAGGCAAGATTGTCATGAATGGGTCAGTAGTCTATCTAGGTGGCTAGACTTAGCTACAGTAATCATGAGTGCTTTTGGAATAAGATTTGAGTATTGGATTCAACCCACGCTCATTTGAATCACTCTATGGATTTATCACGAGTGAATCATGAGACGACAATATCTTATATTCTTCAAGCTGAGAGATATGAGTTATAGTCTACAAGTCAGTTGGACATTGATTATGTGAAAACGCACGAGTAACTTGCTGTTATAAAACGCATTTTTGTGTGTGATTTGATGAGGAGATAGAGCAAGAATATGAGTCGAAATTTATCCATTCCTTTTACCCTTAAAGGGATAAAAGCAATATATGTGGTCCCCTCAATGATTTAGTGATGAAACCCTAAGTCCTTAGCCAAGCTTGGACTGATTTGATTTGTTCAAGTATTCGGTCGTCAAAAATCGGAAATCAGGAAACAACAGATGGACAGAGAGAATGATTATAATCCATGTCTCAGTCCATATGATATCTAGAATGGAGGAATATATGATCACTTATCTAATGGACACGTCATTTAATTTGTTCAGAGTTCGATAGGATCTTTAAGAGCTACGATTGCTAGTCAGGTTATGAAGTCGTACTTGCAATAATAGTTATTAAACTTATCCAAGTGGGAGACTGTTGTATTAGTGTCTAAGTTCATAACTATAATTGGTATGAATTGACCCAATCCGACATGGTCCATTTGGGTTGCACTTCACCAGAACAATTTGTATGGATAGACTTATGAGAAAAGGATATTTATGATTTATCAATATATTATAAGTTATAATATATTAATATGACATCATATTATTTAACTAGTATTGATCAAGAATTAATTTAGTCATCAAAATAGGCTAACTAAATATCGACTCTTATATATATATATATATATATATATATATATATATATGGAATGGGCCAAGGTTTATTTAGGAAGGGCTAAGAGTATATGTGTCACACTCCAAAACCTGAACGGCGGAAACGTTCTGGGGCAGAGAACGTCATGTACAGTATCACAACAATAATAGTAAACAAGCAACAACATTATCCATTGCATTAATAATATAATTTTAATATAAGTATGTTCTATGTATAGTTTATAAGACACCAAAATGAATGATCAAAATAAAGACGGATCCTGAAAGCTCCGTCTTCTCAAAATCCAGTCATCGGTACCTGTCTACTGCTGACCTGAGAATACAAGTTATTTTGAAAGAATAGATCAGCATTAAAGCTGGTGAGTTCATAAGTATTTTAGTTTCATAGTTTGTATGAAAATGTTTGATGTAAGTGTTTGTAGAAAATGTTTGTATCTCCTAGAAAATCCTATATTTTCTACTAAAAAGTAGTCTTCTACAAAGGCCCGAATGTTCTTTATGTTGTTTGTTTGTAAAAGTGTGTACGTTTCCAAATTATGACTATCATTACCAAAATATAATTTACATTACCGTTGATGTGAGAAGATCACAATGTGAATGTAATGGGAAAATAACGATGTACTGTAGTATTGTATATAAGTAACTACCGGTGTACTAAGTACCTTAAACCGGTTTGTTAATTAAGGTAAAATGTGATGAGGTTGTAACTATACTTTATTGACTAGTAAAACACGACGATCAAAGATGTCGAAATGGTATGACATTCGTCACCCATAGACCTGCAAGTCCCACTGTAGCTAGAAACAAGGTGTAGGACGGTCAGTCCCATATAGAACTATACAGAAATTCACGCTCTCCCTCCATGAGACTCTGGTTACAAAACTTGACATAGCAGTAGATTTCCATGCCATTAAGTAGTGGCTCACATTTATGTTATAGTATTCTAGTGTTTGTATAGTATGTTCTAGTGTATAGTATGTTCTCTTTGTATAGTGTAGTGTATGTTCTCTTAGTTTCTCGTCATAGTATATCCTTTCTGTTTCTCATAATAGTAAGTTTGTATTGACTCATGAATGAACTGACTCTTGTATGTTTCATTGTACTAGAAGCAGTGAGTAGTAAATCCCTAAATTATACCTATTATAGTTTACTAGTAATGTTGTTTGAATGTCTAAGTATGTTTGTACAGCTTTGCTACCCAAGGGTGCAGAACTGATGTAAGAACTTTTATATCTATACATATATATACATAATATATAATTAAGATTCAAATGACACTCGGACAAATAACCAGATAACCTAAGTCCACAACCAAACAAGTAACATGAAATAAAGTGAGTTATCAGTCCTAAGTCCTTTCAATCTCACTTATATAAATATATCTATATAGACATGATTTTAACAATATAGAAGTTTAAAAGAGTTTAATAAAAGTTTAAAATATAAGAGTTTTAACCATTTGAATGGCAGCAGATGACTTGATGTCAGTTTATAAAATGTTTTGAAGAGTTGTTTGATAAAACATTTGAAGTATAAGAAAATTCACTTGTTTGATAGTTATTAATCACATGTGATTGATATAACAACTATAATGTTTCTACTTCTATTCTCTCCCATAAAAGAATTTAAAATCCTTTAAAAGATAAGTTAAGGGGTATGAACTCACCTGTTGTGAGTGATGTGAATGTATGATCGATATAGGATGCTAAGTGTCAAGTGAAACCTTGAGCACAAACGGATCCTAATAAGCATATAATGATACATATATAGATATAACTAGTGTTTATACAACTAATCATGCAAGAAAACCACTCTAGGAACTAGGAAACACTTATATTCAAGTGTTAGAAGTACCAAGGATCGCATAAAATGTGTTTTAAGGCCACATTAGTGTGTGTATGGCCAAGGGTGTGCGGCCATGGAAAGTACGGCCGTACACTCCTTGAAGAATGTAACACCGTAAAAATTAAAGCAATTTTTCACATTTTCAAAACACATTGTTCGTTATTATCTATTAATAAAATCTCATTGTATCATAACTCGGTTCCACAAAACATTTCCCAAAATCGAATTACATAAACTCCATGCGTGTGTGTACGAATCATGCCGGCGCCTTCCCGCGCTCCTCACTACTACCTGAAACACATAACACAAAACACTATAAGCAAGAAGCTTAGAGAGTTCCCCAAAGTACCACTCTAACATACATTAGCCACTCAAGGCTATAACTCTGCTGACCCTCTGGTCAGTGTGTCTCAGTGGGACCCTCCAGTCCCAACTCTCTCTGTGGGCCCTCTAGCCCTAACTCTATGGACCCACAGGTCCTAATTCTGAATCATACATTTCACATATCACATTAACACATAAATAACATACAATATACTAGCACAAAGCTTTGTTACCACTCTAGGTAATGTGTAGTGAGAAGACTCGCCTCAGATGTCTTGGTAAATCTCTGACTCGGTAGAAATATGGTCTAGCCTCCGCCTAATCACATAAAGTAAATACTCTCATAAATATAACTCTCGAGACTAGACTCAACCCTCTCTTGGCACCCTCAGAAGGGTAAAAGACCATTTTACCCCTCTTTTGACACAAAGACCCTAATGCTGACCAAACCCTCAAAGTCAACAAAGTCAACGGTCAAACTTTGACCCGACTCGCCGAGTGCACTTGGGTGACTCGGCGAGTCTACGCGTGTCCACTACCCCTCTAGTCTCGCATGACACGTCGAGTCTTTCCCTTGCTCGACGGGTTACACCTGGCATGAATCGCAGGGCCACCTCGACTCAACTCGCCGAGTCGCATTATGAACTCGGCGACTTCTGCCTTGAACTCCAGTCCTCTAATTCCTTCTGACTCACCGAGTCATTCCCCCAACTCGGCAAGTACTCACTAAGTGAACTATAGGAAACCCTATCCCCACTCGTCGAGTCTGTTCTTGGGACTCGACGAGTCTACGCCATGTACAAGCTCAAATGACCTCCTGAGGTCAGATCCGTTCCTCTAATCCATAGATTTGGCCTCCTTAAGCAATATAAACACGTAAAGTCTGGATCTTGATGCCCATGCAAAGATCCAATGGCTCTATTTGAAGAAATGGACTAAAAATGTCACCCTAAGCTCATATTACCCAATGACACCCCATAAAGATCAAGGAGTTAAGGTCTCTGGACTCTTTGGGTACAGATCCGCAGCCTCAACACAAGAAAGGACCAATTGCACCAACAATCACACTCTAAATGGGATAGAAACCATAACTCTCAAGGATTAACACCCAAAACTGAAGAAGGATCGAATATATACCTCAATATGAAGTTCTTAGGCTCTGAAATTCACAGAATAGTGCCTTCTTCAGCTCCCTGTTGCCTTGGTCACCTTTTTCTTGCAAAAACACCCACACAAGGATCAAAAATGGCCTCTCCTTCCACACAAACGCTCTAGATCTCTTAGGGTTTCACTCAGGGGTCTGGTAGCCACAATTAGTGGCTATAAGTCCCTTTAAATAGGCCTCAAACCCCGGGGATTAGGGTTTCATTAAACAGCACGGACTCGCCGAGTCCACTAGTTGACTCGCCGAGTCCGGTCATTAACCCGGATGGAAAATCGCGACTCTATTCGGCAAGTCTAAGCATCAACTCGCCGAGTCCCTCCAAAATCTCCTTAATAAATGAATAAATAATGTACCTGGAAATCCGGAAGTTACAATTCTCCCCCAATAGAATCAGACTTCGCCCTCGAAGTCTCTTTCCACAAATAACTCTAGATACTGCTCTCGCATCTCTAACTCTGGCTCCCAGGTCATCTCGCAACCCTTCCGATGTTGCCACTGGACCTGAACCAATGGCACATCGTTGTTTCTCAAAGCCTTGATCCTTCTATCCCGAATCGCGATCGGCCTCTCAACATAGTTCAGGCTCACATCCACCTCAATGTCCTCTAATGGAACCATTTACAACTCATCAACGATACACTTCCTCAACTGAGACACGTGGAAGGTATCAAGAATCCGGGTCAACTCCGCAGGTAGCTCCAAACAGTACGCTACCCTGCCCACCCTGGCGGTCACCCTAAAAGGACCAATATACTGAGGTCCCAACTTGCCTCTCTTCCTGAATCGTATCACTCCTTTCCAAGGAGATACCTTCAGGATAACGAAGTCACCAACTTGGAACTCGAGCTCCGAGCGACGCCTATCTATGTAGCTCTTCTAACGACTCTGAGTTGTCAGTAACCTCTGCCTGACCTGCTGAATCTGCTCAGTCGTCTGAAGTACTATCTATGTACTACCCATCACACGCTGACCGACCTCACCCCAGCAAATGGGAGTCCGACACCTCCTCCCATACAATAGCTCAAAGGGTGGCATACCGATGCTCAAATAAAGGCTGTTGTTATAGGAAAACTCAGCCAAAGGCAAAAATGTGTCCCAACTCCCTCCGAAGTCCAGTACACATGCCCGAAGCATGTCCTCGAGCGTTTGAATCGTCCGCTCGCTCTGCCCGTCGGTCTGTGGGTGGTATGTGGTGCTAAAATGCAGCCTCGTACCCAACTCCTTATGAAATTTCTTCCAGAACCTGGAAGTGAAATGCACATCTCGATCTGAGACAATCGAGATCGGCACTCCATGTCATGATACCACCTCTTTCACGTACAACTCTGCCAACCTCTCTACGGAATAGCTCTCACTGATAGCAAGGAAATGAGCGCTCTTCGTTAACCTGTCCACAATCACCCAAATTGCATTGACGCCCCTAGAAGTCCTCAGCAATTTGGTGGGAAAATCCATGGTAATCTGTTCCCACTTCCACTCGGGAACCTCCAACGGCTGCAACTTACCATACGGTCTCTGGTGCTCGGCCTTAACCCTGCAATAGGTCAAACACCTCTCAACGAACCATGCAACAACCCTCTTCATACAAGGCCACCAATACTCTCTCTTCAGGTCCAAATACATCTTAGTGGCACCGAGATGGATCGAAAAAATCGATCTATGCGCCTCCTCCATCAAGATGGTACGCGTTCCACCCACAAACGGCACCCAAATCCGACCCTGAAAGGTCATAAGCCCTCGGCTATCGGTGACGAACTCCGATACCTGCCTGATAACCCGCTCCTTCTTACGATTCTCTGGTCTCACGGCCTCAGCCTGGGCCCCTTTAATGGCGTCAAACACTGGGATCATCCCTATCAGCCTCAAACAAACATCTCGTATCGGGGCACCCTCCGCCCTACGACTCAGGGCATCAGCTACAATGTTAGCCTTGCCCGGGTGGTACAGGATCTCACAATCATAATCCTTCACCACATCCAACCATCTCCTCTGTCGCATGTTCAGGTTGGGCTGATCCATTAAATACTTCAAGCTCTTGTGGTCCGTGTATATGGTACACCAAACCCCATACAGATAGTGATGCCAGATCTTGAGGGCGAATACCACTGCCCCCAACTCCAGATCGTGGGTGGGATACCTCATCTCATGAGGCTTCAGCTGCCTCGATGTGTATCCTATCACATGCCCCCTCTGCATAAGCACCGCTCCCAACCCAGATATCGACGCCTCACAATACACTACGAAGTCCTCCATCCCCTCCGGAAGGGCTAACACCGAGGCTTCGCATAGTCTCTGGCGAAGTGTCTCGAAGGAGGCATGTTGCTCTGGGCCCCAAGAAAAAGCAACACCCTTCCGGGTCAACTTGGTGAGTAGCACGACGATCTTGGAGAAATCCCGGATAAATATCCAGTAATAGCCTGCAAATCGTAAGAAACTCCTGATCTCGGTGGGAGATCTCGGCACCTCCCAACTCATCACTGCCTCAATCTTCACCGGATCGACCAATATCCCATTCTGGTTAACGAGGTGCCCAAGGAACTTGACCTCTCGTAACCATAAATCACACTTGGAGAATTTGGCATAAAGCCTCTCCGATCTCAAAACTCCAAGGATCTCCCTCAAATGCTCCTCATGCTACTCTCTGGATTTCGAATACACCAATATATCGTCGATGAACATGATCACTGAGCGGTCCAACATCGGCCTGCACACTCTGTTCATGAGACCCATGAACGTTGCCGGTGCATTGGTGAGCCCGAAAGGAATCACCACGAACTCGTAATGCCCATAACGAGTCCTGAACGATGTCTTCTAGATATCCTCATCTCGCACCCTCATCTGATGATATCCAGACCTCAAGTCAATCTTGGAGAACCAAGATGCTCCATGCAACTGATCGAACAAATCGTCGATCCTTGGCAACGAGTAATGATTCTTGACCGTCAACTTGTTCAACTCCCGGTAATCAATGCACATCCGGTGTGAACCATCCTTTTTCTTGACAAAGAGGATACGCGCTCCCCACGGCGAACTGCTCGGGTGAATAAACCCCTTCCCCAGCAGCTCCTGAAGCTGCGAGGATAACTCCCACATCTCTGGAGGTGCAAGGCGATAGGTGCCGCCCCCAGAACCAAATCGATACGAAACTCTACCTGCCTCTCAGGAGGCACACTCGGAAACTCGTCCGAGAAAACATCCGGGAACTCTCGCACTGTCGAAACCTCATCAACTGACCTCGGCCTCCCTGAATCAACCAGCGTATCCATCACATACGCCACAAACCCACTACAACCCTGCTGTAGATTCTGTCTCGCTCTTGCGGCCGGAAAAAATGCTGACCCGGAACATGTACCCTCACCGTACACCGTAAGAACTCCCCCACTAGGGTCTTGTATGGTTACCAACTGTCTCTCACAGTCGATGACCGCTCCAAATTTGCTCAACCAGTCCATGCCCACGATGACACAGACATCTCTCATCGCAATAGGAACTAAATCAATCGGAAACTCAATGCCGAAAATCTCGAGTACACACCCTCGGATCACCTCGGTGTCATACACCGCCCTCTCGTCAGCTATGGAAACTCATAGAGGTCGACTCAACACCACTCGACTAATACTGATGTGCTGACTGAAAGACAAATATACAAAAGACCGACTCGCAACCGAGTCAAATAACACCAAGGCAGGTACAGAACTCACAAGAAAAGTACCTACGCTTAACATAATATAAACAAAATATTTCAAGCATCAAAATAAATACATGAAAGAATACATACCAGCCACAACATCGGGCGCTGTGCAGACCTCCTCTACGGTCAACTGGAAGGATCTCCCTCGCGCCTTCGGTGCCTCGGTCTTTATGGGCCGACTGTCTGTAGCTCTCACTGCAGTAGGGGCACATCCCTGAGATGCTCCTTGAGCTGTCCCTCGCAACTGTGGACACTCTGCCTTCCGGTGTCCGGTCTGGTTGTAGTGAAACATACTGCAAACCTCTTGGGGCAATCCTTGGCCATATGTCCTTCCTTACCACATTTGTAGCAAGACCCCGCTCTGCACACCCCATCATGGCTCTTGCCGTACTTGCCACAAGTGCGGCCCCTCTGACTCCCAGATCTCGAATCAACAGGCTTGGCCCACTTGCCTGCCGGTTGAGACTGCGTCGGTCGCCGATCCCTCCCCTGAGACTCAGCCTCCTCCCTAGCCTAGGTCTCCAGCTCTATCTCCCTTTGCCTGAAGCTCAACAAATGTCCGGTACGTCGAGTTCACCACGAACTCCCATATATCCCTCCTCAAAATGCTCAGATATCGGCTCATACGTGCCTGCTTGGAGGACACGTGCTCTGGGCAGAACATCTCCCGCTCATGGAACATCCTGTTTGAGGATCAGAAACTCCTGGGCCAAACGCTTCCTCTCCACCTGGGGAACGTACTCATCTCGGAACATAGCAACGAACCTCTCCCAGGTCACTGCAACAAGCTTAGCAGGTGAATAATGCGTCGTCACAAACTTCCACCAGTCCTTCGCTCCCAAGCGAAGCTGGTTCAACGCGAACCGGACTCTCAAATGCTCTAGAGATGAGCAAGTGAAGAAACACCCCTCAATGTCTGAGATCCACCTCATCGCTGCAATCGGGTCCTAGGTCCCATCAAACTCTGGTGGTTTTGTGTTGCTGAACTCCCTGAACAGCAATACATCACCACCCTGCTGCCTAGTCGCAACTATGGCTGCAGTGGCCGCAACAACGGCAGCCTCAGAAAGAGCAGCGTATCTCTCGTCAAATTTCTCGATCAGGGTGGTCTTGATAGACCCAAACATCTCTGGTATCTCTGTCCTGATGGTCGCAACCACCTCCTCATGAATGATCCTACGGATCTCCTCATCCCTAGCACTGCTGCTCCTTGGTGTGTGGCGCGTCCCAACCATGATCTCCCTCTGAAATACGACATAAGAATATTCGGGACTCGCTCGAGTATACCCACACTTGATGACTCTACCCTACTTTTTCCTTAGTACTCTAAGGATTCTTACTTGGACTGCGCACTGACCCGGGGTCTTCAGTAGTACGGGCCCGATACTACCGTCCACACCGCATCAGCATCCATCCCAAGTCCTCCTCCCAGAGTCCCAAATCCCAAGTACTCTACTCTCTTTAATCATATGCGACTCACTAACAGATCTCTCATAAGCTCCTCGCTGCTATCTAAACACTATCAAGCATCCCTAGCAGCAAAACTCCTAGATTAAGGCATCACATATCAAGCCACTCTAGTCCTAATAAGAATACCTAGTCTACTCTGGCATGCATAATATAAATCATCATATAACATAACATAATATATCTCATAAGACATATTGCAAGGGTATTTTAGGAAATCACCGTTCGGGCGCTGGCTGATCGTACACACGGCTCTTTTTTAAAATTGTTTTGTTATGAAAACTTTTCTCAAATCCTCAGTTTGAGTTCAGATACGCCCAAAGATGCATCAGAATCCCTCAAACCAAGGCTCCGATACCAACTTGTAACAACGTAAAAATTAAAGCAATTTTTCACATTTTCAAAACACATTGTTCGTTCACATTTATTAATAAAATCTCATTGTATCGTAACTCAGTTCCACAAAACATTTCCCAAAATCGAATTACATAAAACTCCATGTGTGTGTACGAATCATGTCGGCGCCTTCCCACGCTCCATACTAGTACCTGAAACACATAACACAAAACACTATAAGCAAGAAGCTTAGTAAGTTCCCCAAAATACCACTCTAACATACATTAGCCACTCAAGGCTATAACTCTGCTGACCCTCTGGTCAGTGTATCTCAGTGGGACCCTCCAGTCCCAACTCTCTATGTGGGCCTATAGCCCTAACTCTATGGACCCATTGATCCTAACTCTGGAAACTCTGAATCATGCATATCACATATCACATTAACACATAAATAACATACAATATACTAGCACAAAGCTTTGTTACCACTCTAGGTAATGTGTAGTGAGAAGACTCGCCTCAGATGTCTCGGTAAATCTCTAACTCGGTAGAAATATGGTCTAGCCTCCGCCTAATCACATAAAGTAAATACTCTCATAAATATAACTCTCGAGACTAGACTCAACCCTCTCTTGGCACCCTCAGAAGGGTAAAAGACCATTTTACCCCTCTCTTGACACAAGACCCCAATGCTGACCAAACACTCAAAGTCAACAAAGTCAACGGTCAAACTTTGACCCGACTCGCCGAGTGCACTTGGGTGACTCGGCGAGTCTACGCGTGTCCACTATCCCTCTAGTCTCGCATGACACGTCGAGTCTTTCCCTTGCTCGACGGGTTACACCTGGCATGAATCGCAGGGCCATCCCGACTCAACTCGCCGAGTCGCATTATGAACTCGGCGACTTCTGCCTTGAACTCCAGTCCTCTAATTCCCTCTGACTCATCGAGTCATTCCCCCAACTCGGCAAGTACTCACTGAGTGAACTATGGGAAACCCTATCCCTACTCATCGAGTCTGTTCTTGGGACTCGGCGAGTCTACGCCATGCATAATCTCAAATGACCTCCTAAGGTTAGATCTGTTCCTCTAATCCATAGATCTGGCCTCCTTAAGCAATATAAACACGTAAAGTCTGGATCTTGATGCCCATGCAAAGATCCAATGGCTCTATTTGAAGAAATGGCCTAAAAATGTCACCCTAAGCTCATATTACCTAATAACACCCCATAAAGATCAGGGAGTTAAGGTCTCTGGACTCTTTGGGTCTAGATCCGCAGCCTCAACACAAGAAGGGACCAATTGCACCAACAATCACACTTTAAATGGGCTAGAAACCCTAATTCTCAAGGATTAACACCCAAAACTGAAAAAGGATCGAATATATACCTCAATATGAAGTTCTTAGGCTCTGAAATCCACTAAATAGCGCCTTCTTCAGCTCCCTCTTGCCTTGATCACCTTATTCTTGCAAAAACGCCCACACAAGGATCAAAAATGGCCTCTCCTTCCTCACAAACACTCTAGATCGATTAGGATTTCACTCAGGGGTCTGGTAGCCGCAATTGGTGGCTATAAGCCCCTTTAAATAGGCCTCAAACCCTGGGGATTAGGGTTTTATTAAACAGCACGGACTCGCCGAGTCCATTAGTCGACTCGCCGAGTCCGGTCATTAACCCGGATGGAAAATCGCGACTCTACTCGGTGAGTCTATGTATCAACTCGCCGAGTCCCTCCAAAATTTCCAAAATAAATGAATAAATAATGTACCTGTAAATCCGGATGTTACAATGAACATGTCAAAAAGGGTAGTCTAAGGTTAAATCTAGCATCCCCAAAGTGTTTTTGATCTTGTGTTGGAGTATATCATGAGTTTGAGGCAAAATATGCACTAAACAAGGGTTGTACAGCCATACACTCTTTGTGTTCACGCATAATATGATGATTTAGGGCTAGAAAAGGAGTTATTCACAAGCCTAACTAGAAGATGGAAGAGATACTTAGGGATTAGAAGCCTTTAGGGGTTTTTAAGGTCCAAGAACTAGTGTGTATTCTTGGTGTTTCTTGAAGATCTAACCAAAAGAAGTAATTTCATGGATGAAATCATGGATCTTCACTAGATAGTGTAATGAATCAACAAATCAAGGGAAGTAAAACTTACATATTGAGAATCTAGGTGAAAAACCCGATGATAGTTGAGAGAGAAACGATTCCTTGGCTTGAAGGAGTGAAAAGTGATTGATAATGGCTAAGTCCCACATATATATGTGAGAGTGTACGGCCAGAAGGGGGTGTACAGACGCACTCCTAAGTGTACGACCGTACACTCCTCTTGAAGGAGTGTTTGGCCCTTTTGAAAAGTGATGAAGTTAAAGAAAACATTTCTAAACCCTAACCTTGAAGGTACTAGGCTTAGAACTCTCAAAAAACTTCAAAAAATGCTAATAGATAGCCGAATCGAATCTGACTTTTATTGAATTGAACGGTTGTACAAGATGGAAATTTCGGGTTGTCACAGTATGGAAGTGCATGGATAGTCCAAGGAGCTTTTAACCCATGGATCCTATGTAAATGAAAGGTCATGGGTAGTAGGGTTTACATGGATGTAACCCTAATCTTCCATAATATATAAAGGGGTCCTTGTGTAACATCCCAAATTTCGTGTCCAAAAATTTCATTTTAATTAACTGATTACAAAAACATTCATCAAAAAAACTATGTAAAAACATATCATTTCGTAAATCAATATATCATGTCTGAAAACCCAAATCATAAAATAGCAACATGTCAGAGTACAATCCCATAATATCTCAAGTGCGGAAAATCAATGTGTGTGTATGATGTGCTGCTACCGCGCCAGCTCCTTCCCCTTCACTGAAGAGGTGCCTGAAACCAAAACTGTAAACCGTAAGCACAAAGCTTAGTGACTTCCCCCATCATACCACATACCATACAATCACATAACATACATATACTGTCAGGCATATCTGGGTGCCCGACCTACCCCTTCGGTCCTGTCGACCAGATACTGCCTAGCATATCTGGGTGCTGGCCTACCCCTTCGGTCCTGTCAACCAAATACTTCCTAGCATATCTGGGTGTTGGCCTACCCCTTCGTGTTACACCCCAAAACCACGAACGACGGAAACGTTCAGGGGTGGAGGACGTCATGTACAGTATCACAACAGTGTAATATAATAAACAAGCAACAACATCATCCATTGCATTATAAGTAAAGTTTAATACATGTGTGTTCTTTCATTGTAATAAGACACCAAAAATATACAATCAAAATAAAAGACGAGACTTGTCTGCTCCGTCTTCTCAAAACCTGGCCATCGTACCTGTGTACTGTTGACGTGAGAATACAAGTTATTTTGAAAGAGAGTATCAGCTTTAAAGCTGGTGAATTCATAAGTATTTAAGTGTCATTGTCTTGCTTATGAAAATCTGTTATGAAGGCCATGTAAACCTTTAAATGAAAGTGTTGATGTAAGTATGGAAACCCTAGAAAATCCCTTATTTCCTATAAGTATGAATTGTAGTCATCTACCAAGACTCGAATGTTTTGTTATGGCAATGTAGTCTTCTACCAAGACCCGAATGTTTTGTAAGTAAAATGATAGTTTTCCTTTAATTTTTTAGTATTAAAGTACTTAGTCTAACTCATCGTTTATGTGAAAGTATCACAAAATAAAGTAAACAGGAAAATGTACTACTGTAAGTGTTGTCACTGGGTACTAGGACTAACACAGCATATGTAACTATTATCCCGAGGTACTAGGGTTAACACGACCTATATAACCTAATGAACATTCGAAGATTGTCCAATTGTCCTCTGTAGCAGCAGCAGGGAGAAGGAAGGGTTAGTCCCTGTAAAGGTACTCCTAGTATAAGTAATAACCGTAGGCATCCGTAGATGTTCATCACCCACTGTTGCTAACAGATGGGTTCCAGAATGGTTAGTCCCGTCCATATATGTCGAGGTACTAGGGATAGGGGCCCATCTAGGTATCCCGAGGTACTAGGGATAGGGTCCTGTCTAGATATCCCGAGGTACTAGGGATATGCAGGAAGATTTACATAGAAGGTACTAATAAATCATCCTCGCAATTCGAGATACAAGTATTCATGTTAATATACACAGGTAAGTGTATCTACGTAAAGGTACTCATGTAACGCGTTCATGTAAGCGTGTTCATGTGTCATGTAAGTAGATGTAAACGTACTCATGTATCATGTAATCAAAGGTAAATGTACTCATGTATCAGGTAATGTACATGTATAGACTCATGAATGAACTGACTCTTGTGTGATTCCTTGTAACAGGAATTATGTTTGATATCTCCAACTTATCCCCATGATAATTTACTGAAAGGTAATTGGTTGTTCAAGTAGGTTTATACACTCTTACTACTCAAGGGTGTGAGAAACTAAATGAAAGTTGTAAACTATAACCTCAATACATATATAAGAATATAAGTGTACATGCATAGTTTAGTTCAAGAATGTGAAA
The DNA here is from genome assembly GCF_051521515.1 of Lactuca serriola. NCBI lineage: Eukaryota > Viridiplantae > Streptophyta > Magnoliopsida > Asterales > Asteraceae > Lactuca > Lactuca serriola. The sequence goes on from NC_136410.1 coordinate 205,954,713, forward strand.
TGGTTTTGTAAGACATCTTATGGGTTTTGAACAATAATTAACAATGACTTGATGTCATTTTAATAAACATTTCAAAGGTAAAACATTTGATAACAATGTATTTTTAAGATTTAAAAACCATTTCATACATCAGATTTTGTAGTATGTGAAATCTATTAACTGACAAACATAGTCATAAAATACATATCAATGATTTAATAACATGTTTGTTTCTACTTGTATCCCCCCCCCATTAAAGTATTTAAAATCATTTAAAACATTGATTAGGTGTATGAACTCACCTGTAGTTGGTGATTGGGATGAACTGAACGGTATAGGATTGCTAGGTGTCAAGCGAGGACTTATACACACACTACGATCCTAATGAACATATAATCACACATATATGCACTCAATTAGTCTCAAATCACTAATTGATAATGTTAAGACATCCTAGACATAATAAACAGTTTATATAAGTGTTTTAAGCCCTAAGGATTGCATCTAAGCTATTGTGGGACAAGGTACTTGTGTTTAGGGTTCCAACGGACCCCATATATGAGTTTACTCCTCATATACTAACACACATGGAGTTTACGGTTGTAAACTCTTGAGTTTACGGCCGTAAACTCCCAACCATGGGTGTTTTGTGTGTTTTGAAGTTCCAAATATTCCTAGAATTATTCCAACTTTGTGGTTAAATTCTTGGAAGGGTTTAAGGTCTAGAAACACTCCATTTAGGAGTTTACGGCCCTAAGGCCATTTCCTTTGAAGTTTACGGCCGTAAACTCCATTGGAATGGTGTTCTTGTTGATTTCAAGCCTCAAGCATAGGTGGTATAGGTTCTAGGCTTTTATTCCAAGCATATGAAGACATTAGGCACACTTTGGTGCCCTTCTTTCATGTTTACGGCCCAAGAACAAAGTCTTGGTCGTAAACTCACTTTGATAAGTGATTTTGATGTGCTTAAGGCCTTAGATTAAATGGGAACAAGTCTAGATAAAAGTCCTAAGTTTTAGGTGCCTTAAAAGCAACATTTTGTGTTTGAAAAGGGAGTTTACGGCCTAAGAAACTCTTGGGCCGTGAACTCCTAAACTTGGGTGATTCTTGGTTGTTTTCTTGTCCCTAACACACATACATATGAGTCTAAGGCAGTTGCATAACACAAGGGTCGGTCTCGGCTTTGTTTCGGGAGTTTACCGCCCAAGAACACCTTGGGGAGTAAACTCCTAGATCTAGTGATTTAGCCTTCTAAATCATGTTATAAACACATATAAAGCTTTCTAACATTACTAGAAAGAGGTACTCACGATTTGGGATAAAAACCCGAAGATCCGTGAGAGAGAAAATGGCTTTTCTCTAGTTGGAAATGTGAATAATGAATGAATTTGGTTCAGAATTCTATTTATAGTCCTGAGATATTTTTGGCAGAAAATATTTGTATTCCTGTAATGATCTCTAATATAATAGAGTGTTGGAATAACAGTGTTGCACAAAACCCTAGTGCACCCACTCTCCTGATATTTCTTGAAGTGTAAACCCTGAATTTCTCAAAGTTAGGCGAAAAATCTGAAAATTAACTGTGACTGCTATAACTTCTATTGAAGTGATATAGTTTGTACAGAATGGAAATTTCGGGTTGTCACACTTCGGTCCTGTCGACCAGATACTGGGGACTATTTCACCCCTCTACAACTACCACATAATCTGTATCACATAATTATATTCTATCTAGTATGACTGGGTATGACTACCCCTCTTTGGTCCTATCGACTGGAAATCTTTGGGGACTATCTCCCCTACTGCTACTAGCATATAGCATCATATCATACTAGCGCATAACATATCAGGTAGTAGCAAACCTAGATGAATATCACGAAGATAATCATCTAACATACAACTCCTACTGACGGGCCGGCATTGTGGCCGTAGACCCACCGATACTGGAAGGTAACTCACCTCGTACGAGTAGCTACTGATAATTTGTGCGGGAAATATATGTCTGCTACTGCTCTGGAAATCCCCATTTATAATCCCCACAAAACACTCAGTCGGAATCTGATATCTACTCTTAGGGGAAAATGACTAATTTACCCGTGACCAAGTCCAATTCAAAGTCAAAGTCAACTTCCAGTTGACCCGACTCGCCGAGTTGGGTCGCCAACTCGTCGAGTCCCTATCATTTCATCTGTCCTTCTTCACGCCTCTACTCGTCGAGTTTGGCAACGACTCAATGACTTCTCCTTCTAAAACAACCCCGAATTAACCTTCATTCGACTCGCCGAGTTGTATGAACAACTCATCGAGTTCATCTCCATCCTATGAACAATCCTGCCTTGACTCGCCGAGTTGTATGAACAAGTCGTCGGGTTCATCTTCAAGAGTTGGGAGATTTCCTTGGACTCGCCGAGTATGCTCATGCACTCGACGAGTCCTATGAAATCCAGGACTATGGCTTATCCCAATACGTTTGGTCACTCCCCTGGACCCTCTAAAACCTTTCCAGCACTCCACTGGGTCTCTTTGACCCATAACAGAAAAGGGTAGTCTAACCTCGGACTCGCTGAGTTGATATTGTCCAAGTCTATTTCTTCGATTTCTAGTGCACAACTCTTGTCCAAATGATAGATCTAGGTCCCTAGACTCGATCTAGCACATAAAGTTACAAACTTTATGTGCATGCATGGGACTTTGAGCCTAAAAGGCTCTAAAAGAGACTCTTAAGTTGCATGGGGGCTTCCGTGGGTGCAAAAGCAACCCTTTTCTGCCTTAAAACTCCTTCATGGACCTAGATCTGAAGCCTCAACCCCCAACCATGGTTGCAATCATGGTTGGTTACCAATAACGGCTTATAAAAGCCCTAAATCTCCCCAAAAAGAGATCTAACAAATGAACAAGCAAGGTGTCGACTTTATACCTTCTGGTAACTGCAAATGATGCACAAACTTGTACTCCCTTGGTCTTCTCTTGATTCCTCTAGCCTTTCTCTTCCTTCTTATGTTCCAAAACCACCAAAAATCACCACAAATGCCTTAGCTCTTTTCACAATGGTTAGGGTTTGCTATGGGGGACTTCTGGAAGCAATAGGGACGAAGGGTGGATGGATGAGATGCTTAAATAGGGTGCAAACCCTTAAATTAGGGTTTTGTCCAGTCAGAGTCTACTCATCGAGTTTGGAAGCCGACTCGACGAGTCCGCCATTTAAATCCCGTATCGAATCCGCTTCTTCTCAACGAGCTGGGCCTTCAACTCACCGAGTCCCAGGCCAAAAATGCAGAATACTTAAATAAAATACATACCAGGAACCAAGTGCTACACCTTTGCTCACAAAATTGGCACTAGTGTGTGTGAAAGAAAAGGTGGCCGATTTTAGTGAGCTCCATATTCTCTCAAAGTTCTTCCAAGTTGTTTTGGTGATTTGTGATTCCACTTGAGGCATTCACATTATTGGTGCTAGGCTCTTAAAGCTCCAAGGAATCAACCACTAGAAAAGCTATGTAATTCTATCTAGTTTTATTATGCAAGTAACATATGATTATATGCTAGTTAGGGTAATACCTTGGAATATTCAAGTTTGCATGTATAATAGAGAAAACATAGATCCAATGTATTTACGGTTGCATGTACACCTTAAGAGTGTTAGAATGCTCAAAATCCAACGGGATTAACAATTAAGCAATAACCATGATTATCCCTCTCTGTCTTCCTTCTCTAAAACTCGGCCGAGACCCCCTTTCTCTTCACTCTTCACTTCAAATTCATTCCAACACTCTTATATTTCCCTCTCAAACACAAGAAAATTTTCCTTCATCCATCTCTTGCAAATTTTCGTTATTTGTGGGTGAGTTCAAGAGTTTTCATTTAGGATCATAACTACGTAAGTTATTATCACTCTCAAAATGATTTGTTCCTAATCTACACTAAGAACTCTTCCTTACATGACTTCATTTCATGTTCAAATCTTCCTAGAACCATCAAGTTTCGAAACTCTTCCTAAAGGAGTTAGCTAAGGCTGAAAACACCTTCATCCTTTCTCTTCAAAACCGATATAACACCAAGGTGAGCTTTATACCCCCTTGTTTTCGAGTTTTACTATCTTTTGGGGGAGAATAGAAGCTAGTTTTGTGGTTAATCTTAGTGTTATGCATGTATGTGTGTATTTTCAAGTTATGTTGTGTCAAATTTTCCATGAAAATGTGTTAAACATTCACCAAATTGAAACATCTTCCAAGAATTGGTGATATTAACAAGTAAACTACTTGAAGTAACTATTATGATTTGTTTGGAAAGACTAAACATGAAAAAGCTACTAGAAAATCCAAAGAATATACACAAAAGGACCACTCTTGACAGTAAAGATAAACAAAATGGGCTTTTGGAGTCATTTTCGGTTTTGATGGGTTTAAATTGACAATCCACGGTTTTATGAGCCTTACTTGACAACTCATGGCAATTTTGGGCTTAACGTGTAAATTTCCATAAATATAAACCTTATTTTAAAACCCACAGTTTAGTTGGCTTCGATTGTTATTTTTCATACAAATGGGTCTTATGTGACAACCTACGGTTTTATGGTCCAAAAGTACCAATTTTCTTTAAAATGGGCTTTATTTGGAAATTCACGGTTTCATGGGCTAAAAATGTCATTTTTGATAAAAATAGGCCTTATTTGACAAAACACGGTTTTATTGGGCTTAAAATGTCATTTTTAACAAAAATGGGCCTTGATTGTACATTCTCGGCTTAATGGGCCAAAAATGTCATTTTTAACAAAAATGGGCCTTGATTGTAAATTCTCGGCTTTAATGGGCCTAAAATGTTATTTGTCATAAAAGTCGGCCATTGTTGTAATTCTCGGCTCTAATGGGCTTAAAAGGTCATTTTTAACAAAAGTGGGCATTGGTTATAAATTTCGCTTTAGTTGGGCCAAAATGGTCATTTTAATAAAAGTTGGCCTTTTATGTCATTTTGGTAATAATCGAGTTAAAACAAGCATTTTGATAACAAACAGACTATTTACGACATTTTTACTCTAATTGGGGATTATATACCCATTTACATGCTTATTGGGCCTTTACGTACTCAATTACATGCTGATTAGGCCATGGTTGGTAATTCTATCCAAATTAGGCCTTAAATGTCCATTTGTTTTCTTATTGGGCCTATGCGACACGTTCTATGCTAATCGGGTCGGTATCAATAAATATTTGACATTTTGATATGAACAAATATATTTTTTATCACCGATGATTTGTAATCAAAAATACATTCGTGGAACATTATTTAAAGTGTTAAACAATGAGGCACACTATTCGCGTAGATTTAGTTAAGGCCCTTGTGAGATGCTCCTTCATTCGTACCTACATAGCGTACGCCGTTAGCCCTATAGTTATAACCAGAGTCTCCTGGAGAGAGAGCGAGAATTTATGTGTAGATCTATACGGGGTTGACACCCCCGCACCTCAGATGTTCGCTACAGCTAGACGGGCTAGTCTAAGGTGACAAATGTCTCACCTAACTGACACCTGAAGAACGTCATGACATGCATATCAGTCATATCAAGTATGTTTATAGCGACTCACATAAGGATTAACAAACACCATAAATTTACAGAATACACATACTATATTCTTGATACATCGTACGAACTATACATTTACTACATTACTTGGGTATTAGGGTTTTAAGACCACATCACTTTTACAAACAGAAAATATCGGATTTTCTGGGAACACTCTTTTTATACACTACCAAACAAGAACACGCATGATTTAATACAAGATTTGGAACAAAACTTTCAAACTAGTTTTACAGAAAAATCAGATTTCTGGTGTTTACAAAATGATTCAAAACTTTTCATACAAACATGCTTATGAACTCACCAACATTATAAATGTTGACGTTTTCAAAATAACTTGTATTCTCAGGGACTCGTTAATCAGGTCGGTCGTCAAGGAAATGGGGACTTTTGTTGTATTTTTGTTTTCATCATACATTTAGCATTTGGGATGTAATTTGTGAACCAACACTTTAATGTAGGTTATGATGGTTGTACACTCTCTACACTCTTCTCACACCTCCATTCTCATGTAGGCATGATGGCTAAGTTTCAGCAAGGTCATCTCTACTACCCGACCCTAGTGGCCCACGGGTGGATTGATGAAGGGCCAGAAGTGGTCCCAAGGGGAGACCCAGGGATAGGACACATACTATGGGGATGAGAGATCTGACGAGGATATAGATGAGGAAGAGGGCATTGGAGAAATTCCTAGCGATACTCACCCTTCGAAAGTAATACCGGATCAGCAAATAGCACACGAAGACTACACTAACCGACTACGCTCCTTAGAGGAGGAGGTAGCCACTCTCAGGCAACAACTCTTTGCAGCCGAAGCTATGGCAGTTCGAGCTGAACAAATGGAAGTCGAGATCACTCGGGAGGTGAGTGAATTGACTGAACTTCTGGTGCGTCATTTCGACATCTGAGTACCACCACCATTATCGATATCGCTCTTTTTTCATGTACTATTATATGTAGGACCGACTTTATGATTAAGTGACTACACTACTCAAAGAGTCGTTATGCTGGCATATTTCATTTTCTTTATGTACGCCTTCTTGTTCAAGGCCAATTTTCATGTATTGTACTACGAAGATTATCAGTAATGAAACAAGTGTGTGTTTTATTCGTGATGTTGTTATCTGCTATGAGTTCTATTTTTATTATTTCTTGATACTGAATGATTTCACTTATAAGCACAAATTGAATCATCGAAACAACTATTAAGTGCTCATCATCCTTTTGTTCCATGACAGAAGATGCCTAAACAACCCATTCGCAAAAATAACAACACGACTGCACCACCACCACCGCTTCCACCGGAGGTAAACTCTGCTGCATTCTTGGCAACAGTATCAGATGTAGTTACCGCATCATTATCTCACATACACAATGGAAACAATTGAGGCGGAAATGGTCAAGGCACAGGAAGCTCTAACCATGGAATGAATCAAGTGTCTACAAAAGTCTACACTTACAAAGACTTCTCTAATGTAAAACCCCAAACATTCAACGGAATCGGTGGGGTGATAACTTTGAAGCACTGGATCGAGAATAATAATAAAAAGTCTATAATAACCTTATAGACGATTTAATTAGTCAGAATGCGTGATAATGATAATATTTATGTAAGATTGAAAGTATTCATATTATCAAACAATATATTTTCTCTGTCATTCTCAAAAAATAACATTGTTCACATATCCGCACAATAGATGTCAATCCACATTTGAACCTCTCTCTCTCTCTCTCTCTATATATATATATATATATATAATTAATAGAAAAATGATATTTTTATATTTTCGGTTCGGTTCGGTTTGTATTGTTTTTTATGTTTCCTAAAATTGAATCCAAAATTGTTGTTTTAACTTAAAACTACAATAAATTATAAAAATACATCATTTCATTTCATTACTTCTCAAACCCCACGTCCAAACATTCAAACAAACTATATTTCATCACATTTGTACTCAACAATCTATCTATGCCATCCCAGAATAATCTTTGGTTGCCACACCTTCGATTCTTTAATACCAACTTTGATCTTCTCATTCTCTTCAGCCAATGCAAGTTCAATAAACATGCAATTCTGATTTCATACATAAAACACGCCAACAATACCAACATACAATTCTAAATGCATGTATGAAATTTAAGAACAAAATATACACCTCTAGCGCATGATAACCATGAACAATATTTACGAGCCAAAGTCATTGCAACAACCTCTTATGTTTAGTGATAATTCTGTGATTAGTTTGCAACTTAAAAAAAGGCAAACAAAGGATGAAAGGTTAAATACAAGAAAACCACATGAACACTAAACCACACGATTCAATCAGCCAATAAAATCACACAAACTCAAAGTAATCAGACAAATTCAACTGAATAATGAACAAAAAATTTGAAACCATTATGACAAATTGCTTGTACATCTGTCAAAGTCTATTTACTTCTTAATAAATAAAAATAACAATTAGAGCTAAAATACAACACCTTCAAGAACATGTTCTAACAGTAATTCCACGTATTATTAGATCAAGAATCAATAATCAAATTCAGCTTGACTTTCAAATTCAGTCACATCCATAAACAAAAAATCAAAGTCCATCCATAAACAAGAAATCAAAATCCATCCATTAAAACAATGAACTCACCAAATCCATCCATAAAAAGGGAAAATCAATCAATGATTCTTCTTTTCAATCTTTAAACCAATTAAAGAAAAATACCATTTTCGATTGCTGACCTTACTGGAAGAGATGGAGGACAAAGGCGACCAATGATCTATGATGGAGTATGTTCAGTCGTCCAGGCTGCATCGTTGGGTGGAGGAGGAGGGTTGCACCACGATGGCAGAAGGGGGAGAAAACTTTGGTGAAGACAGAAGCGAGAAAAGGAGAAAAGGTTAGGTTGTTCACGATAGAGTGTTGAAAGCATCAGAACAATATGGGAAATGTTCCGGTCAGCGCCTTTTCACCTAGGACCGAATTAGATATTTTCTCATGACCGAATCAAGACGTGATTAGCCCTTTATCAAACAAGCTAACTGGACCGAGTCAGCCAAAAGAGTTGACCGGATCCAGTCAGCTACATATCAAGCAGGCCCTAATAATGGGGTATCTAGTCCTTATGAAAGAAGGTCTCGACGGTTCAAGATGATCATCACCACAACCCTAACCTACCGTCATCATAATACCATCGTCGCATACCTTACCGCTTACCGACACCAAATGACACAACCATTTTCGCTTGCTTTCATTTAGTATCCTTCAAACTAAAACAAGCCATAAATACCTTGCTCTTCATATTTTGGAGACATTTGTTCATCGGCGGTTAAATGATAATAGTGTCGCCACCTCCGTCACTAATGAAATCGCTTCACATATTCTTCTCCCTTTTTTTCATTGTAGTGATCGAGTTTTCTTGTGAAATTTCACAATAGGTCTTAAATTTGGAGCGAACCATATTGGTTAGCCTCAAGCAATAGTCGTCACTAAAGTACTGGAATGTCTTTTCATCTCTATATAACTACTGGACAATAATTCTCTTCAATGCCAACGTCGCTGTTATTGTTCTTGACCTGATGAGCAATGGATTAGTTGGACCTATACCGCCATTCATCAATGACCTATGGAACCTGGTAAATTTCTTCTCATTGATAATTTCCTCACTTGAGAGTTGCCTAGGGTTTTGGATAACTGTTCGAAACTAGCTGAAATTGATACGGATAAATATCCTTTTCATTAGAAGGTTATCAGGTGACATTAATTGTCAGGACTCAAATCCATTGATCTCAGAGGTAATAACTTTAACGACGATATAACTCCAACAATCGACAATTTGTCCGCTTTAATGTCCTAATATCTATATTGGAACTTGTTAAATGGCTTAATCTCGTTGGAGATTGGAAACTATCTAATCTATTAACATTAGATTTGGCGAATACCATTTTTGTAGCAACGGAATACCATCAGAGTTTGAGAGGTTGAGAAATTTAACATATTATTTTTGCAATAATTTGGAAGGTGAGCAACCAGAAAATGTTGCTTAAGGATTTATTAAGTATAGGTACTTTGTTTGCAGCGGTTGCTTTTTCCAACAAACTCACCCAAAACGTTGCCTAAGAATTTATGCAGTGGAGGTACTTTGTTCGCGGTGGTTGCTTTCTCTAACAATCTCATTGGAGAGAGTCTGAGAGCCCTCTAGTGGAGGTACTTTGTTTGCAATGGTTTCTTTCTCCAACAACTGTTTCACGGGTGAATTTCCACCAAGAATTTGGACATTATTCAATATTTCAAGCTTCAGGCTCTCTTAAAACTAGTAGAGTAGCAATTTAGGTTCCCAAAATGTTTAGCCCATAAACTTTTCCGGATAACACTAAGCACCACCATTGGTGGTGAACAGTGGTGGTGAGAGACAAGTATAGGTGGTTTTGAAGTCATGGAGGCCGATGGTGTTGAGAGGCGAACCATGGTGGTGGTGGGAGATGAAGTTCGGTGGTTTGGACAACATGGAGGCCTGGGTGGGGTTATGGTCGAAGAAGGCCACATCATCAATGTAATGTCATATCAGCGTCCAATTGTAGCATATATAAACATAACTCATGTTTGTCGTGCCACAACTAGTTTATAAGCTAGCTTATTTATCGGGTTTTTTTAAACTTGTCATAGTTGACTAGCCAAAAAGTAGCTTTTATAAGCTAGCGTTTAAAAAACTACTTAGACTAGCTTTTCATGAGTTTTTTCTAAAAAAATTTCCAAATACACCCCTTAATTAATTATAAAAAAACATATTTTTTTTAAATGCTCTTTTATGTCATTTCATAACTTTCAGCTAGCTTATCAACTATTTTTACTAAACGTCATTTTTTATCGGCTAGTTTTTTACCTATCAGCTGGCTTTTTAGCTAACAGCTAGCTTTTCAGCTATCAGTTGACTTTTCAGTTAACAGTACCTTTTCGGCTAACAGTTATCTTTTTGTTAGTACACCAAACATAGTCGTAATATAAGCCACATTATCAATGAGCCGGTAACATGCTTTTTATTAACAAGTGATTTTCGATATCAATAACTTAAAAGATACAAAAACTAATTTATTGACCTTTAAAACAAAATGAAAACTTTGATGAGTTATGATGACAATAATGGGAATTACCACTTTGGGTTTCTAAACTGTTTTACATTTCATGAACTCATTCTCGGGTCACAATTTGGGCGTACGCCCAACACCACACCAATAGGTCGTCTCCACTATTGTTGGCATGTTGGGTTGCATAATTAATTAATGAATTAAATTTGTATATACGAGGGAACACTTTAATCACTTATTTTTAGCGTTCGGTTAAAATTTAGTTTGAAAGTTTGATAAAATCCATACTCATCTTATTAACATACATGTTTTTTTTATTATTTACTTTTTATTTTTTTAAGAACTAACCTAGCAAGTTGCTAGGCAGCGGAGGAATACAGGTAGGTAAACGTTTTTTTTGCTAAGATATACATTATAGGCATCATTGTATAGCGTAATATATTGGGACTGATGCGAAAACGCCAAACAAATGGCCAGAATATGGGAGAATGGCTCAAATGAATAAACACAAAATAGGGTTCTTTTTTATGAAAACAGAATAATGAATGTTGCAGCTACATTCAACCCTTTTTTAAATAAGGTCTGCTATCCAAAAGAATAGGAAAATAGATAGCAAACAAATCACTAAATAAAAGGAAACAAATAAGTACTAAATTGATAGATAATAACCCAAAGTTAGACTTGATCGGATGCCCCTGCATCATCCTCCCCTGTTTGAAAAAGACTAGCCTCCAACTCCATGTCGTCATCAGTATTTGCCTCGTATGGTGATAAATCCGCAACATTACAAGTAACGGAAACATTGTAGTGACCCGGAAGTTCAATTTTATAAGCATTATCATTAATGCGTTGTAGTACACAGAAAAGACGATAGGCACGGTGCTTTAGCTATCCGAAACGACCCCCAGGAAATCGTTCTTTACGTAAATGAATCCACACGAGATCACCCTCTTTGTATATCATGCGTTTTTTATGCTTGTTTGCTTGAGTTTGATACGGCTCATTGTGTCTAATAATTTGGTGACGAACTTGCTTATGCAATTCTTTGATTTCTGTGGACTGGTCCTCCCCCTCATGACTAACAAACTTAGTCATAGGTAACCGGACAAGGTCAAGAGGAGTGAACGAATTACGCCCATAAACGACCACAAAAGGAGTCTTACTGGTTGTGCGATTAACTGAACCGCTTATAAGAAAACTCAGGGTACGGTAGTGTAAGATTCCACTGTTTGGGTTGCTCACCAACTAGGCTACGGAGTAAATTTCCCAAGCTGCAATTGGTTACTACGGTTTGTCCTTCAGTTTGAGGGTGGTGAGAACTACTAAACTGTAATTTGGAACACATGCGTTTCCAAAGAGTATGCAAAAAATGACTTACAAATTTGACATCCCGATCTGATGTGATTGTTTTTGGAATACCTTGCAACTGGACTATTTCCGCAAAATACAATCTCGCAACTTGGCTTGCATCGTATGTCTTGGCACATGGTACAAAATGAGCCATTTTTGAAAAACCATCAACAAGGACCATTATAGAATCCTTTTGCCGTTGTGTGCGCGGCAAACCCATAACAAAATCCAAACCAGCATCCTCCCATGGAGCGGTGGAACCGGTAAAGGGGTATAAAGACCGATATTAGAGCCATGGATCTTAGCAATATGGCAAATTCGACACCGTGAAATAATGCGAGACACATCCCGTGCCATATTTGGCTAATAAAAATTGTTATGAATTAAATCAAGTGTCTTGTCTCTCCCAAAGTGACCCGCAAGCCCACCACCATGGCTTTCCAATATAATTGCATCACGTAATAAACAGGAGGGAACAATAAACGCGTATCTTTGAAAAGATAACCCTCATGTAAAGCAAAATCGTTGAAAGGGTGGGTGCTACATTTCTGCCACACATCTTTAAAATCAGTCCCCTTGGTACAAGGAACGAAAAGAATCAAAGCCATGTACCTGAACTTGCATTGATGTTAAGAGAACATGTCAACGACTAAGTGCATGAGCCATAATGTTGATTGAACCAGCAGGGCCGGTACAGACGATGGGCAACCCGGGCGACCGCCCAGGGCCCACGAATCCAGGGGGCCCAAACTTTTGGGCTATGTAGTGAATATATATAAAAAAATTATTACCAAAATGATTTTTAGGGCCTAAAGTTAGTTCAAACTCAAAATAGCTCAAAAATAAACAATTTGACTTATGTGTTATTTTTAACTGAACGCCTTTATAGTGAAGAATAAATGATAATTTTTTTTAATCTTTATTATATTTGTCTTTAGAGGGCCATTTTTTTTCTTTTCGCCCTGGCCCCATATACGTTTGAACCAGCACTGTGAACCAGCCTTGTGTCGAATAACAAAAGGAGCCTTGTGTCGAATAACAAAAGGAATAAGCTTGAAGTGTTTCTACCCACTTGGCATGCTGAGGTTTAAGTGCGTGTTGCCCATTGATGAACTTGGGAGCTTCATGATCTTAAAAAATAATGAATTCGGTAGGCAATAAATAATGACGCCAATATTCCACGGAGCGTACAATTGCATAAAATTCCTTTTCGTAAGTAGTACTTGCGGCGCGCTTCATTAAACTTTTCACTAAAAAAGCAATTGGTTGTTGATTTTGACTCAACACACATCAATGCCGAGTCCAGATGTGTCACACTCGACTTGGAATACCTCGTCAAAGTTTGGAAGGGCTAAACATGGAGCTTGTGTCACTGTTTTTTTAATTCCTCGAACGCATCACCCGCCTCTTTAGTCCACTGAAATCTACCACCCTTCATGCACCCGGTCATAGGTGCGATAAGGCTACTGAAGTGCCTAATGAAACCTCGATAAAAAGAAGCCAATCCATGAAATCTTCTAATATCATTAACGGAAGTAGGTATGGGCCAACTTAAAATTGCATGCACCTTACTTTGGTCCATGCGTATACCTGTGAAACCAAATAGCCTAAAAAAGTAACCTCTGTTGATAAAAAAAAATGACACTTTTGTGCATTAGCAAATAACTTTTGTTCTTGTAAAAATGTAAACACCTTGCGAAGGTGTAATAAATGTTGGCTTATGCTCCTTCTAAACACTAAAATATCATCAAAATAAACCACGACAAAGTGTCCAATAAAAGGTTTAAAAATATGATTCATGTGGCGCATGAAAGTGCTAGGGGTGTTTCATAATCCCAACGGCATCACCATCCATGCATATAGTCAGTCTCGGGTTTTAAAAACAGTTTTCCATTCATCGCCAGGTCGCAAACGAATCTGGTGGTATCCGCTTCGTAAATCAATTTTAGAGAACACCGACGACCCATGCAATTGATCGATTAAGTTGTCAAAACAGTGAATGGGAAAACGATATTTAATAGTAATTTTATTAATAGCCCGACTGTCCATACACATGCGAAAGGCGCCACCTATTTTGGTACCAACAACGCGGGAACCGCACATGGGCTCATGCTCTCCCGTATCAGCCCTTTTTCGAGCAATTCATTCACTTGTTTATGTAGTTTTGAAAATTCTGTAGGGTTTATACGATATGCTGGTTTATTAGGAATTGATGAACCCGGTGGGAAATCAATACAATGTTGAATTTCTCGCATCATTGGCAACCCTGGTGGTATTTCGTCAGGGAAAACATCTTGGAACTCAGTAATTAGAGGTCGGACTGGATCAGGTATTATCGACTCAAGTTTATTCACTTCATGTACGATTAAAGCAAACATCAGGTGATGTGGGTTGAGCTTTGTGAGACCTATAAATTCTGATTTTGTAACGACGATATCATCTACTTATGAGGGACGTGTGTAACGACCAAAATTTCAAAACAATTAAAACTTTTCAAAAACCACCCATTTTAATAACGTTGTTACAAAAAGGTTTAATTTCAATACATTATTTAACAGAGTATTTTTCCCAGGTTCAAATCATAAAACACCAACGCGGGGAACGGTACGATCACGCCTTTGCCTTGCCACAGACTCCTGAGAACTTGAAAACATAAAACCACAACTGTAAGCCCGAAAGCTTAGTGAGATACCCCCAAAAATACCAACCACAAATACGCCCTTCCAGGCCACGACCTTCCGGTCCAAAACATATCGCCTTCCGGCCCATAACATATTGTCTACCGGCCCATAACACATCGCCTTCCGGCCCATAACGTAACAGCATACATAACATAACAGAACATAGAGCAACCATGCATACCGGTCACATTCCAGACCAAGCAACCATACACATAACATATAACCATATAACAGTTCACAGTCAGCGAATCGATCAACAGATCACATAACATATCATTACCCTAACCAAGATACCGAACTAACCGGTCACTAGCATAACATCACCCTACGAATCAATCAACATACTAATTACACACATACGCCTTTCCAGGCCATGACCTTCCGGTCCACATCGCAATGCCTTCCGGCCCACTACATGTAATGCCTTCCGACCCATAACGTAATGCCTTCCGGCCCATATTCCACAATATCATAACAACAAACACTACTCGGATTTCCATCCGATAAAGGGTCGGCCTTGGTGCCGTAGACCCTGTCGATATAGTGAGGATAACTCACCTCGAAACTGTCGATTGAACAGATAGCCCAAGCTGCTCCGATCACTGATACGATCTCCACCTCTGGACAGCCACCAATGCACTGAACTCAAACAATAATCAACAATTACCAAAATACCCCTGGAAACCACTGGTCAACCCTTGGTCAAAGTCAACCCCTGACTGACCCTACTCGCCGAGTCAACCCGATGACTCGCCGAGTTCCCATACTCAGAACTCCACTCAATCCGTGACCTAACTCGCCGAGTCACCCCGAGACTCGCCGAGTTCCCATACTCAGAACTCCACTCAATCCGCGACCTAACTCGCCGAGTCACCCCGAGACTCGCCGAGTCCCACAACTTCTGGGTCCTCTCGCATACAACTCACCGAGTCAACCCTTGGCTCACCGATTGTCGACTCAACCGGAGATCATCGAAACTCTTCGACAAGACTCGCCGAGTCCAAGAACAGACTCGCCGAGTCTATGGCTATCTTCAACCTACTCGCCGAGTTGTTCATACAACTCGCCGAGTTCCAGGCCATCTTCATCCAACTCGCCGAGTTGTTCTTCCAACTTGCCGAGTCCCAGCTCGTCTTCAAGCAACTCGTCGAGTACACCCATGTGACTCGCCGAGTACTACCGGTCTGAATCCATACAGAAGCACTCCAAGCCATGCAATTGATCCAAGACATAGATCTAGCTTCCTACAACCCCTTCATCACGTAAAGTGGAAAACTTTATGTGAATCTAACGAGATCTAGGCTTTTTGCACTTTGGTTTAGGGTTTTGGGACATGAAAGCTTCACTAGACACTCCAACACAAGGACTTTCATGCACTCTAATTCTTCTCCACTCCAGATCTGAGGTAGCAACCTCAGATCTAACCTCTAGACTTCCAATTTCATCCATAGGCAAGATCCCACAAACCCCAAAATGAAGAAACAACATAACAATAGCCCAAGAACGAGATATTACCTCCAATGGATGCCCCAACTGCAATGAAACTCGAATCCAAGCAAAGCCCCTTGCTCCAAGCCTCTCTTTCTCTAAGATCTCTTCAAAACCACCTCTCCAAGCTCCAATTTGCTCAACAATGGTGCCTCTCCGCAATTTAGGGTTTTCTGGGGCTCAAGGGGTGATAAAGAGGCTGGGAGGAAAACATAATGTTCTTTATATAGGGCTCAACCTCGGGAATTAGGGTTTTCTCCACTCAGCACCTACTCGCCGAGTCCATCTTACTGACTCGCCGAGTCGGCTACTTAACACGCGACCTAGTCGCGACTCTACTCGCCAAGTCGACCCATGGACTCGTCGAGTCACTCTTTCCCAATTTACTCTTTTAGCCCTTCTAGTCTACTCTTGATATTTCGGGATGTTACAATTCTCCCCCACTTAAATTAGGCTTCGCCCTCGAAGCCTACAGCAGCTCAACTCCAAGGATACTCCCACAATGCTCCACCGGGCCTTAACTGGACCAGGTCCCTCAAGGCATACTTATCGAAACTCGAACACACTTTCCTCTCCTTCATGGTGTCTTGACCACCGTCTCGAACCGGGCACCGACTGTACCCCTGATTATCATTCTCAATAACCGAGAATTACCCAAGATGCAATTCTGCTCTAAATCTCAACAATCACTCGACCCATAAGGGTTAGAAAACCATGGACCATCGGATCCCCGATCCGAATACCACTCTATCCATTCCAGGACGACTGAGAGGCCCATTCTCAATCTCAGAGCAACTCTCACGAGTTCCCCCTTGCAACCGCATACATATGTTGAACTAGCTCTAACACCCTCAGGTTTGGAAAACCTGACACACTGATAATATCCTCAAACATCCCCCAGAATAAACCACTAATACATACCCCATACCCTGATCAGAATCACACTGAGAGTTCAAGACTCTCTCTCTCTCCCTGCATCCTTTCCGAGCCTCTTGGCTCTACACTTGCGGATTTCCCTTCGCAACCTCAGCAGACATTCCAAACCGGGTGAGCTTCTAATCCACTGCCGCAAACACGCTGCTCAAAAACCATACTCGAAGTACTCTAGTCATAACTCTGCTTTGCCGCTTTCACTTCCGGGAACTTGCACTCTCTCTCGGAGTTACACGCCTCTTACTTCTTTCTCTTCCTTTACCAAGGAATCCACCCGGCCACAATGTCACTCCGACAAATGCCACGGTGCTTGCCCGACGCTACACCACCCTTAGCGTGTCCGTTATCCATCCAACACACTTACTCTGACTCTCCTCGCAGGGACTTTCGAGCCCATGCACTACCTCAACTAAACAAGATCACTACCCGGGGCCAGACCTTCCAATGCAATCACACTGCAACATACACAATCCGCAATCTCAAACTGATCCAACAATACCAGCAGAGTCTCCAGCATGACTGGATCGACTCACATAACACATATTAGCCACTCGAGGCTATATCTCTATGGGTCCGTACACCCAAACTCTGTGAACCCTCAGGTTCTAACTCTGGGAACCTTCGGGTTCCAACTCTATAAACATGCACAGCATAAATCCCATAGAATTAATGCAGTACAACACATCACGTACATAAAGCATACAAATACTCTGATCACATGACCCCGGTTACCTACTCAAACTTGATCCCGGCCTGCTTCCAGGCCTCCACAATCAAATGCCCTAGGTCTGTATCCCGCCCCACATGCCCGACACTCGCTCCTATCAGCCTATACTCTGGGCTGACAGAACACTGCTGAATCCCAACAGCTAAGCACCCTCAAATACTCCTCGATCTCCCGGAGAATTCTCCAATTCTCCCCCACTTGAAGCACTGACTAACAACCACCGGTCGCCATTAACGACCTTCCAGAACAACCCCGCATAAAGAGAACACTTACACACTAACTGCTTCCCACAAGCATTAGCAACCCTCAGCAAAACACATCTCCTCACTGATCAATCCGCTCAAAAAGAATCCGATCTCCAAATTTCCCTTCCACGAATGTAGATGCTACCCGACATTCAACCCAATGCCGCATCTCCACTAATAACCCTCACGAACGATAACCAACGATAGCACAAAACACCAAACTATAATCATACCAAACCCTCAGGGAACAACGGATACCAAGACGAAAAGCCGAACACGAATCCATAACCATGCCAAACCCGCAGAACGACGAATACCGCATCGAAAACCACACAAAGATACCAGCACAAAACACCAAACTATAACCATACCAAACCTTCAGGGAACAACGGATACCAAAACGAAAACCCGAAACACAAATCCATAATCATGCCAAACCCTCAAGAAACAACGGATACCGCATCGAAATCCACACAAAGATACCAGCACAAACAATACGCCACAATAATCGCGAGATAACAAGACATCAAGAAAGAAACATACCCGCAGCTGCCTCCGGCACTGCTCCGACTTCCTCTGCCGCAAGATGATAAGCACGACCCTGATCCCTTGGGGGCTCCGCTCCATACTGTCCTCCTCCTGAACTCCTCAAGGTGGCCGGTGCTGGAGCCTGCACCGATCCTGCAGAAAGCTGTGGACAGTTGACCCTCAAATGTCCAACCTGACGACAATGGTAACAAATCCTCAAATCCCGAACCGGCACTGACTGCCGACAATCCCGCGCATAGTGCCCCTCCTTTCCGCACTTGCGGCATGCACCACCGGACCAACAAACTCCGGTGTGACACCTCCCACACTTCCCACAAGTGTGGCCGCTCCGATCCCCCACTCTAACATCAACGGTCCTGGACCGTTTCAGCGCCGACTGCGACTGCATCAGAGCCTGCCTCAGCTCACGCAACTGCAACTCAACCTCTAACTCACGCCGCCTGGCGGCCTCCTGCAACTCCAACAAGGTCTTGCACCTCTACGCAGACACGAACTGTCTGATATCCCTCTTGAGCATACTTAGATATCGGGACATCTGAGCCTACTCCGAAGCATACTCAGGGCAAAACATCGCCCTCAAAGTGAACATCCTGGTGATCTCAGTCACCGACTCCGAATCCTGCTTCAGCTCAAGGAACTCCTGAGCCAATCTCTCCCTCTTAACCTGCGGAACATAACGAGTGATGAACATCTCTCGGAACTGATCCCATGATACCACAGCCCTCTGCGCATCTGAATATGACCCCGTGGTCAATCTCCACCAATCCTTCGCCTCGAGCCCCAACAGGTTCAGAGCACACCTCACCCTCTGATCAGCAGGGCATAAACACGTGAGGAAACACCCTTCCACGTCTGATAACCATCTCATAGCAACAATCGGGTCCTGAACTCCATCGAATGTGGGAGGCTTCGTATAATAGAAGTCCCGATACTGAAAATCCCGACTAGCTCCTCCCCCTGCCGCTGCGACAGCCGTCTCTGCGAGAGCCGCATAGCGCTCATCAAAATACTCAACCATGGCGGTCTTGATCGATCCAAACAGTTCCGGCAACTCAGCCCGAAACAATGCAGCAACCTCATCATGTAGGATCTCGCGAATCCTCGCATCCAACTCGCTCGTGCTTATCTGATCGATAACCTCAGACGATACCGATCCACCCGGAACTCGCTCTCCAGCTCCCGACCCTGATCCGGATCCACTCTCATCATGCCTCGGAATCTCCATACTGGAAAACACCATAACAAATCTCAGACTCATCCCATAAACCTGGGATCCAACTCTCTCAACCTAACCTTAGAAATCATGGTTTCCTTGATACGCGTATGGGTCCTGTGCTTTCAATAGTACGGGCCCATACTACCTTCCACACCTACCCATATTTGTATGAAGTACTACCACAATACCCTAGAGAACATGCATAACAACTATCAACCCTCACCACTAGAGGAACACTGAGAATCTCCCATAAGGGACCCTAGGCTACAGGCATCACAAATCAGGCAACATTATCATGAAATCCTGAAGATCCCTAGCCTAACTCTAGCATGCTGTTCTATCAAAGCTCAATAAAACAAGTGTCATGAATGGTAAATTTGGGGTTACTTACTGGCTCCGGCTGATCGTACCTCCGCGTCCCCCCTTTTACTTAATTTGAAAACCATTTTAATTTCTCTTTTAAAACCTTCCTCGATTTGAGACTGGAGTTACACGAGTGTTCCTCCAATTCACTCATACCAAGGCTCTGATACCAACTTGTAACGACCAAAATTTCAAAACAATTAAAACTTTTCAAAAACCACCCATTTTAATAATGTTGTTACAAAAAGGTTTTCAATACATTATTTAACAGAGTATTTTTCCCAGGTTCAAATCATAAAACACCAACGCGG
Organism: Lactuca serriola; assembly: GCF_051521515.1. NCBI lineage: Eukaryota > Viridiplantae > Streptophyta > Magnoliopsida > Asterales > Asteraceae > Lactuca > Lactuca serriola. The sequence continues at coordinate 205,975,210 of NC_136410.1, forward strand.
GGAACGGTACGATCACGCCTTTGCCTTGCCACAGACTCCTGAGAACCTGAAAACATAAAACCACAACTGTAAGCCCGAAAGCTTAGTAAGATACCCCCAAAAATACCAACCAAAAATACGTCCTTCCAGGCCACGACCTTCCGGTCCAAAACATATCGCCTTCCGGCCCATAACATATTGCCTACCGGCCCATAACACATCGCCTTCTGGCCCATAACATAACAGCATACATAACATAACAGAACATAGAACAACCATGCATACCGGTCACATTCCAGACCAAGCAACCATACACATAACATATAACCATATAACAGTTCACAGTCAGCGAATCGATCAACATATCACATAACATATCATTATCCTAACCAAGATACCGAACTAACCGGTCACTAGCATAACATCACCCTACGAATCAATCAACATACTAATTACACACATACGCCTTTCCAGGCCATGACCTTCCGGTCAACATCGCAATGCCTTCCGGCCCACTACATGTAATGCCTTCCGACCCATAACGTAATGCCTTCCGGCCCATATTCCACAATATCATAACAACAAACACTACTCAGATTTCCATCCGATAAAGGGTCGGCCTTGGTGTCGTAGACCCTGTCGATATAGTGAGGATAACTCACCTCGAAACTGTCGATTGAACAGATAGCCCAAGCTGCTCCGATCACTAATACGATCTCCACCTCTGGACAGCCACCAATGCATTGAACTCAAACAATAATCAACAATTACCAAAATACCCCTGGAAACCACTAGTCAACCCTTGGTCAAAGACAAGGTCAAAGTCAACCCCTGACTGACCCTACTCGCCGAGTTCCCATACTCAGAACTCCACTCAATCCGTGACCTAACTCGCCGAGTCACCCCGAGACTCGCCGAGTTCCCATACTCAGAACTCCACTCAATCCGCGACCTAACTCGCCGAGTCACCCCGAGACTCGCCGAGTCCCACAACTTCTGGGTCCTCTCGCACACAACTCACCGAGTCAACCCTTGGCTCACCGATTCTCGACTCAACCGGAGAACATCGAAACTCTTCGACAAGACTCGCCGAGTCCAAGAACAGACTCGCCGAGTCTATGGCTATCTTCAACCTACTCGCCGAGTTGTTCATACAACTCGCCGAGTTCCAGGCCATCTTCATCCAACTCGCCGAGTTGTTCTTCCAACTCGCCGAGTCCCAGCTCGTCTTCAAGCAACTCGTCGAGTACACCCATGTGACTCGCCGAGTACTACCGGTCTGAATCCATATATAAGCACTCCAAGCCATGCAATTGATCCAAGACATAGATCTAGCTTCCTAGAACCCCTTCATCACGTAAAGTGGAAAACTTTACATGAATCTAACGAGATCTAGGCTTTTTGCACTTTGGTTTAGGGTTTTGGGACATAAAAGCTTCACTAAACACTCCAACACAGGGACTTTCATGCACTCTGATTCTTCTCCACTCCAGATCTGAGGTAGCAACCTCAGATCTAACCTCTAGACTTCCCATTTCATCCATAGGCAAGATCCCACAAACCCCAAAATGAAGAAACAACATAACAATAGCCCAAGAACGAGATATTACCTCCAATGGACGCCCCAACTGCAATGAAACTCGAATCCAAGCAAAGCCCCTTGCTCCAAGCCTCTCTTTCTCTAAGATCTCTTCAAAACCACCTCTCCAAGCTCCAATTTGCTCAACAATGGTGCCTCTCCGCGATTTAGGGTTTTCTGGGGCTCAAGGGGTGATAAAGAGGCTGGGAGGAAAACATAATGTTCTTTATATAGGGCTCAACCCTGGGAATTAGGGTTTTCTCCACTCAGCGCCTACTCGCCGAGTCCATCTTACTGACTCGCCGAGTCGGCTACTTAACACGCGACCCAGTCGCGACTCTACTCGCCGAGTCCACCCATGGACTCGCCGAGTCACTCTTTCCCAATTTACTCTTTTAGCCCTTCTACTCTACTCTTGATATTTCGAGATGTTACAACGTGTGTCAAGCAGTGCCAACGTGATATGAACTCCATCCTTTGTAAGAGTATAAGTATTATGAAACTCATCATGCTTGACTTTTCGGTCATATTGCCAAGGCCTTCCCTATAAGACATGTCTAGCATCCATAGGGATTACCTCACACCAAACGACATCTGTTTATTTCGTGCCAATCTAGAAATGAACCAAACAACGTTTTTGTTACTTTGACGACATTACCCTTTTTAAGCCACGGTAGTTGGTACAGGTTCGGGTGGTTTTCCACATCAAGACCTAACTTTTCAACCACACTCGTAGCGACCATGTTTTCACAACTATCCCCATCAATTATTATGTTACAAACTTTGCCTTTGGTCGTGCATTTCGTGTGAAAAATGTTATTTCTTAGCCATAAGTTATCATCACCCTGTAGTGTTGTTGTAACATTGAGAAGTCGTTGAGTGATCAATGCTTCCCCCTGATCAGCATGCATAATCTCATCCTCTCTTTTTGTTACTTCGTCCTCATTTTCAGTATCATAAATAGGAGTTGGTTCATCCACAAAGGTGACTAATTGTCTATTTGGGCACTCCCTTGCGATATGACCTAACCCCTGGCATTTAAAACAACGAGGAACAGGTTGATTGGAGGGAACTGAAGTATTACCCATGGCTGTTTCAGCCTTTTGTATGGCAACTTTGGAGGTAGGAGTTGGAGTAGGACGTGAAGTGGAAGAAAATTTGTTTGTAGCTATTCGACCTTGACCTCTCAATTGTTTCTCAACTTTCAAAGCTAACTTACATACATCTGCATAAGTCCAGTATTCTTGGAGTTACATTACATCTGAAATCTCGTGTCGAAGTGCACCCAGAAAACGAGCAACAGTTCGTTGTTCTTCTTCTTCCATGACACACCTCATCCTTAGCCGATCGAACCGAACTATAAATTCTTCCACAGATAAGTTGTTTTGCAGTGCATTGTGATAGTCGAGGAAGGCTTCTTGATGATGATTAATAGGAAGAAACTTTCCATGTTGTAGTTTCTTCATCTTGGACCACGATTCCACTTTAGATTTTCCTTCCCGAAGTCTTTGTTTTTTCACATGATCCCACCACAATGATACATATTTACCAAGTTTGTGATGGGCTTTAGCCATAAGAACATCCTATGTGCTCATGTAAACCCTAATGCTTGGATCTAGGTTTCTCTATTGTACATGCAATGTATCCAAGACTTACAATCTTAGATCTAACATATTATAAACTGAAATTAGGGTTTAGAGAATTACCTTTGATTGTTATGTAGCAATAACAATCTCAAATCCTCCTTGTAATGGCTTTAGAAAGCTTAGAGTCACAAGTGTCACTCCTCTAATGGCTCTCAAACACCAAGAGCAAGAGGATGAAGAATAAGGAGAGAGGAGGCTGCCCAAAACATCCAGACACCCTAGTGGAACTCCTAGCCACATTTTTGGGGCTTAAGGGTACTATATATACATGTAGGCTATTAGGGTTTTCAACTAGGAAACCCTAATCTAACTACTTAAGCACTAAGCAGCCCATGGACTCTTTTATAATATCCCTTAGACGATTTCTAATGGGTTTCCCTATAGAATTCGTCCAACCTATCATTCCAAGGTAATCCATAGCCCAAATGCAATTATCTTATAATTACAGTTCCAGTCCCTTAAGTTAAATCAATCTCTTTTAGCCACAAAATTAATTATCAATTAATTCTTGACTAATATTAATTAAACAATATGATTTCTCCTTTAATATATTATTCTCATAATTTATTAATAAATCATAATGAATCTTCTCTCTCCATAATTCATCCTATCAAGTTGCTTTGGTGAAGGCAACCCAAAAGGACCATGCACCATCGGGTCAAGTACATACCAAAATAGTTATGGACTTAGACACTAATCCAACAGTCTCCCACTTGGATAAGTCTAATAACTATTCTGCGTATGACTTCAGATCCCGATCTGCAATCGTAGCTTTCAAAAGCTGCTGTCAACTCTGATCTTATCAGATACGTGTCCTTTAGATAAGGGATCATATATTCCTCCATTCTAGATATCGTATAGAATGAGACATGGATTTAAATCATTCTCTCTGTCTATGTGTTGTTTCTCGATTTCCAATTTATGACGACTGACAACAGAATACAATTGAACACATCAAATTAGTCCCGACTTGGCCAACCACTTAGTGTCATCACTAAATCATCAAGGGTCCCATAGATATCGCTTTCATCCTACTTTGGATAAAAGGAACGGATAAACTTTAATTCAATGCTTGCTTACACTCACTTACCCAATGACACACAATAATATGTTTTATAACACCAAGTTACTGGTGCATTTACATATTATCAATGTGTAACCGACTCGCAAGATACAACTCACACATCTCGGTTTCAAGAATATAAGATATTATCGTCTCACCAATCACTTGTGATAAAATCCATGAAGTGATCCAAGTGAGCGTGGGTTTAATCCAATGCTCAAACTCATATTCATAAGCACTCATGAACGTTGCAACAAACATTTGCTTATGTCTAATACACTTTAGACAATCCACACACCAATTCACGACAGTCTTCATTCATACCTACTTCCAACATATGAACGACTGTGGTCTGTTCGAATAATTTGATTGTTGTGAACCAATTTAATTATTCAGGAAGTCAAAACATGCAAAGTGAAACACAAGAATAATACTAATCCCATATGGACCAAACTCTGGGTATAAATAAAACATTTTATTTAATCACCATATTGATTACTCATTATTTGTAGTTTCGGGTAATCAACTTCTTACTTGAATTATTACTACACTTGTCCCATGCTCTCAGCATGCACACAATGTTTACCTACGGTCCTTAGTTTGTGAAACAGATCAAATGAACACATTTCCAATCATACTCATTTCACAACTCCCAATCCTTATCATAAGTATAAGAATATCAAATTCTTGTTACATATGCTAGATTCTAACATTTTATGCAATGATTCTTTCGTAAAGTCATATCTCAAAATCATCAAGACCTGGCTAATCTCTATCAGAAACAATTCTATAGATATGATGTCTCTCACTCAAAGTACATTCCTTTGAACATCCTTCTTGCATAATAGTTTCTAATCTAGATATAGATTCTCAATATCCAACTCCCAATATGGAAACATTTCCATATTTTCCATATGACAATTCATTCTTAATAGAATCTTATCTATTCATAATAATGTCTATATGGTCCATCCAATACCATACTTCCAACTACTCAGAAGCGACCAATCCTCAGCGAGCTTTTGATTGTCCTTTGATAGTTGTTTAATTATCTTAGTCAAAACCTATTCTTGTCCTTTTTCCCTCTTAATGTGCTAGACATTTGGAAAATTTTAGAATGGTCAATTATTATAGCACTTTCAATTGATCCTTTACCCGAAGCGTATGGGACACGATGCATAATGTCTTACATAAAGATCTGATACTTTATCAATCTTTTGCCATAATATTTTAGGTGTCACGTTCTCACAATTCGAACTATGAAGAGGGATGCCATAATCATAATCAAAATTTTGAGAAAACACTGTGTATCCTTGACTAAATTTATTAACATTCCACAACCTAAGCCTTTAGATTTGAAATGAAGCATAATATTCTCTCCCTTAATTATAGCAAAACAACTTTTCAACCCTTACGACTTTGCAAAGTATAACTCTTGTTTTCTATAATTAATATTGCTAACTTGCAATACTTGCCTTAATAATCATACAAGCACAACATTTCTGCTCCAACTATCATGATGATTATTATCATATAAGCATAACACTTATGCTCCCACTAGCTTTGACATGTATTTAGAAACCAGCTTAACTTCCAGAAAAACAATACCTATTGAATTTCTATATTTCTAATACCTTATACACCTTTGTCTTAGATAGCTCATATGTGTGTCTAAACAATTCAGACTAATTGCCAAATGTCACAAATCAAATCATGGAAAGGGATACCATAAGCATAATCGAATTCGAGAATACAATTTTCACAATCAATATCTTCTTAAAATCTCTCTTAGTGAAAGCATTTCCTCACAATCCTTTTCATGAAGGAGGTAATCTTATGACACTTAGATTTTAATGGTGTATGTGTTCCTATCCATGCGAATTTGTCAAAACCAAAGTTTGCGACAAATCCAAACTCATATGGACCGAACCTTCTCAATCTTGATTTCTTGCCTTATGGTAACACGAGTGCCCACCATGTCTTCCAAGTATTTAAGAAGCTCATCCTTTCTTATCAATGTACTTTTCATTGATCAAGGTCCTTGCCTTTTATGCATTCAAATGAGAACTCATAGAACTCACATGCATAATAAACTCAATTGGAACGACACAGAAACAAGATAGTGTCAACACGATACGTTGTAAACCTCAAGTCGTGTGCTAGTGATGATTGATAAGGTTTATTCTTGATTAGTTCTTGAAACCTTTCAGGACCATTAAGACTCCCACTGACTCCTTGACATATAAGATTCTCTTGTTAGTAAACAATTATTGACAAACAAATATTCAAGAGTTAGTGTACCTTTTATCAAGACAAAACACTTCACAAAATTGGTTCTAGTTGGTCTTTGTCTTATCCAAGACATCACAACTTTCCAATTTCAAAAATAAGAAAACTTTTTCAAATTCTACATTTGATGAATGTTATAACCCTTCTTAAGACTTGTCACTCAATGTCACAATCTTAACTCTAAGACTTGTTTTTGGAACGAAGTATGATTGACTTCTTGATTTAACCATTTCTTCAATTCTTGATTCCTCTTCTCAGACATACAATTGCACTAAGACTCACTTAGAGGATCAATTGAGATATGGTTCTTAATCATTAAGACCTATCATGAAACATAATAAAAGGTACTCTCCCTTCTTCTTAGAATAGAGAAACTTTTATCTTTCTGCCTACTTGATTCTTCCTTATTCGTTCTACTATTTATTGAAACTCTTTCAATCAACTGAGAATTACAGTTAATCTCATAAGTATAATCATATTTACTTAACCTTAGTAAATCATGACGAATATCTTTGTTACTCTTGTGGTGGACTTGATCAACACACAACCTTGTGTACTCGATCTTCTAGTCCATCACTTGACACTTTGTCAACGAATTAGTCTAATTTCCAAATATGAAATTTCTCATTCATCATGCAACCAAGTTGTATGATTCCAAGCTTTTGTCCAATTGAAACTTGGGCGATTAGAAACTTTCCCTATTTGGTAAATTCTTGACATTTCCACAAATAACATAATTAAGAAACAAATCCATTATTGCTAATAACAGAAACATTCAAACATTAATTTTTCATACACGCCATTGCAAGGATAAATATAAAATCAAAATCTATTTTATTGCGGGAAAATTTGTCCTTACAATGCAATTCATTGAAAAACTATGTTAATATATATTTCTCAGCAATCTATTCTAACTCTAAGTAGTAGCTCAAGAATCCAATCATCAAGCAATGCGATCGAAATCCATTTCTTCACGATTAGATTCTGCTCACTTCTTCCCTTAAGTTTCCTTTCCTTTCTTCGATACTACAAAACATCAATTGTAATCTTATCACATCATGTATCAAGAATCTAGAATAGGAACTTAAATGAGTTAGTTAATGGATTTTACCTAAAGCAGAGCCATACGTTTTGACTCTCCCATCTCTTAGATCTCTTAGGTAAATAGGGTAGCTTCGTCTCCAATGCCACTTCTCTTGGCAATAAAGGCAAATTGACTCTTTTGGAACAGCGCATGGAACTACTTCAGACTTTTCCTTTCTCTTATGATCAAACCCTTCGATCATGGCATGCCTTGCGTTGCCTATATCCACAGTGGTCTGGAAGGCAGATCCACCAATCAACATTGCTTTTCCAGTGCGCCAAGTCATTGTTGATTCAGCAAAAATAAGCATATAGGTGAGATCAATGAGGGTTACGCCGTGGTTCATCATATAGTACTCTCTTACGAACTCACTATATGAGTCAGGAAGTGACTGAAGAACCCAGTCAACAGCCAGCTCCTCACAGACAATAGATCCCAACATTCTTAACCTATCAATGTGTGACTTCATCTCTAGGATGTGTGCACACACTGACTTTCCTTCTTCATGTTTACTTGCCAAAAGGGCTTGAGTGAGTTTGAACTTTTCAATCTTTTGAACTTGTGAGTTAGGGAGAATAATAGGAGGAGGTGGAGGAAGTGAAGCATGATCTCGTGTTCCTCGATCGAATCGTGGAATATCATCTTCATGTGAAAAGCTTGTTCCACGGGATTTGGGAATACCATAGTTGTCATACTTTGACATCTACAAAACGGGAGAAAAAAATAAATTCAAGTTAGTTGATTGATTGAGTCCTTAATAAATCACCCAAATGAGATATTAAGGCTAGGACCCAACACAATACTCTACAACCTAGAAAAGGGATGACGTAATCTAGTTGCAGAATATTTGAAGGTAAGTGAATGACGATTCACTAATTTCCACCATGAAAAATGAAAAAGAAATTTAAGTTTTAAATCTATTGAAAATTCCTAGATCTTTTGAGATTCATTGAACTTTTCAATGGCATGTTTAAATCTCGATATGCCCCTCTAGTTTGTGACTGGGATACCGATGATCACAAAGCGGGTGTGAATGACCATGCAAACTTACATGGTGCCCCCACATGTTACAGTCACCTATTCGATGTGCTGGTTAACCACACACGCTCCACCGAACTATGACAAACATTGAGTCACCCTTTGCTACCTTTACTTAGAACCATTTAGTGTGCCGGTTAACCACACACGCTCCACTAATGTCTTCGCAAGGGCATAAAGTGTAATTTCATGGAATTGCATCAATTCAATTTTTTTTTGCCTAAAGTAACTAAGATTGGGAATTTGTAAACACATTTAGTTACTTTGGTAATTCGTTATACTTATAATGGAAGGTTTCTGTCCTATCCTACCCGTTCGGCTAACGACCCTCCACTAGTCAATAGTGCGGTGGGTAAGAGTGGATACCCATTCAATTGCCATTTTATAGGCAATTTCCTTAAACACCCCTTATAAGAGTGGATACCCATTCAATTGCCATTTTATAGGCAATTTCCTAATGGTAAGACTGACTTTTACTCATACATATATATTAGACTTTTAATGTTATATATAGTATAGGGTGTATTTTACACTTTTAAAATACTAGGTGGTCAAATTTTATAATTATGCACTTTAATTAAGTAATAAAACCATAAGGATGTGATTTGAACTTTTCAAAACAATACTAGGGTTTTAGAATTTAACATTTCTAAATTAAACTTTTAATCAACTTTTAAATTCCAAAACTTGAGGGCAAATTTTGAAACATTTCAAAACATTAGGGTTTCAACTATTTAAATTTCAAAACAAAACCTTTAAGTTCAAATTTAAACCATAAAACTTACATGGGCACAAATGAAACTTTTTCACAACACAAGGATCAAATAACAAATAATAGAAATTAAACAATTAATTTTGTCATTATCTATATTTGACCTAATTTCAATTTCTTGCAAGATAAGCTACCCAATTAATACAAATAATCAATCTTTAATCATATAAGGAAGTTATTATCTAATCAATTGGTAATTATCTTGTGTTTTGGCAAGGATAATCTTTTAGAAACATTAAAAATCGTATTTTATAAGTTTAAAACGAACATGGTAATTATCCTTAAGCAAAACATCAATAAAATCCGAAATTCCCTCTGTTTGACGCTCCGACTCGCCGAGCCACACATTGGAACTCACCGAGTAGGGCAGACTCACCGAGTCCATGTAGTGACTTGCCGAGTTAGTTCGAACAGAAGGCCAGGATTCGATTTTCAGTTAATAATTCAACATAGCATCACATACAACAGAAACCAATCAAGGCTCTGATACCACTTATGGGTTTTAGCCATAAAAACATCCTATGTGCTCATCTAAACCCTAGTGCTTGGATCTAGGTTTCTCTATTGTACATGCAATGTATCCAAGACTTACAATCTTAGATCTAACATATTATAAACTGAAATTAGGGTTTAGAGAATTACCTTTGATTGTTATGTAGCAATAACAATCTCAAATCCTCCTTGTAATGGCTTTAGAAAGCTTAGAGACACAAGTGTCACTCCTCTAATGGCTCTCAAACACCAATAGCAAGAGGATGAAGAATAAGGAGAGAGGAGGTTGCCCAAAACGTCCAGAAACCCTAGTGGAACTCTTAGCCACGTTTTGGGGGCTTAAGGGTACTATATATACATGTAGGCTATTAGGGTTTTCAACTAGGAAACGCTAATCTGACTACTTAAGCCCTAAGCAGCCCATGAACTCTTTTATAATATCCCTTGGACGATTTCTAATGGGTTTCCCTATAGAATTCGTCCAACCTATTATTCCAAGGTAATCCATAGCCCAAAGGCAATTATCTTATAATTACAGTTCCAGTCCCTTAAGTTTAATTAATCTCTTTTAGCCACAAAATTAATTATCAATTAATTCTTGACTAATATTAATTAAACAATATGATTTCTCCTTTAATATATTATTCTCATAATATATTAATAAATCATAATTAATCTGCTCTCTCCATAATTCATCCTATCAAGTTGCTTTGTTGAAGGCAAACAAAAAGGACCATGCACCATCGGGTCAAGTACATACCAAAATAGTTATGGACTTAGACACTAATCCAACAGTTTGATCGCAATGAGTTTTACCTGTAAGTTATCTGGAACATCACGTAAGTCAAAAACTCTCTCCACCGTACTCAACCAATCAATAAACTCATCTGGGTGTGCGCTACCATCAGATTCAGGAATCTCAAATCTAATCCCCATGCTGCGTAAAGGATCACCGCGATACTGTATTTGAGTGTTCTGTGGATGAGCGCCAAAAGGGTTCTCCTCCTCATCATCAACGGCATCCCATGTGTTTGAGATGGTATCCTCATCGTCGGCCTCCTGTTGAAGCTCAAGCTATCGAACTCGTTGCTGGAGACGTTCGATTTCGATATCACGTGGATCTCTTTTGTCGCCATCGTTGCCTCCGTTGGCGTTTCTACGAGGGGGATTACGAGGACGTCCATGCCCGACCATCTGAACACCTATGCTCTGATACCAAATGACGCGGAAACGCTAAACAAATGGCCAGAATATTGGAGAATGGCTGAAATGAATAAACACAAAATATGGTTTTTTTTTTATGAAAACAGAATAATGAATGTTGCAGCCGACATTCAACTCTTTTTTAATTAAGGTCTATTATCCAAAAGAATAGGAAAACAGATAGCAAACAAATCACTAAATAAAAGGAAACAAATAAGTACTAAATTGATAGATAATATCTCAAAGTTAGACTTGATCAGATGCCCTGCATCATCATCAGGGACATTTAACATTTAACGTGATTTGTTATTATTTATAATCAATTTATTATTATTAAGATCATAAAAGATATAACTTTTTTCATTTCATTATCAAATATATATATATATATATATATATATATATATATATATATATATATATATATATATATATAAAAGATATAACTTTTTTCATTTCATTATCAAATATATATATATATATATATATATATATATATATATATATATATATATATATATATATATATATATATATATACATATTAACATTTTGTAATAACTAAATAAAAATATAAAAATATCAATATTGGTTAACCAAACCAATCAAAGTGTGGCCTCGTGACCGATTCATATTGTTAGGCTGGAGGGAGTGGCTCACGTTAGGGACTTGCCTCTGGCATGTTAAGATCGTCAAACCCATTCCTTTCAAATTGCTAAAGAGGTCGCCAAAAATATATCGTCAGCCCTGTAGCGAGAGGAAAGAGAGAATGAAAAGAAGACAAATGACATTGACTGGTTTTTTTCTTTTTTGAATAAAATAAAATAAAATAAATATTTAATGTTACCGCTCTTTATCATTTACAACTTGGATGCTATCACTTTCTCTATCTTACATGACTTAAAAAAAATCTTATATGACAACATGCTAAACATGTCACCACTCGCTACAACACCCTTATATTGGTATGTATTTTTTTTAGTTTTAATATTTGTTTTATTATTGTTATTATTATTATTACTATTATTATTATTATTATTATTATTATTATTATTATTATTATTATTGGCATGGAAAAGTTCATGAGTAATCTTAGTCTTATTATCGTACTGCATTTTAAAAATTCCAGCCATTTATCAAATAGCATTTCATTAAAAATCAATATACCCAACTATAATCTAATCGACTTTCAAATTTAATATTTTAATAAAAAAAATCAGTACAAATTTAATTTTAAGGAACATTTATCATTTTGGCTTGTGGGTAAAGAGAAGTATAAGTATAGTAGTAGTATTACCTGTGTAAGTAAAGTAATGATTCTTTCTTGGATTGTAAACTAAAAACAAAAAGTGACCACCATGAACCACCACAAAGAACAAACTGAAGCCACCATCAACCTATCTGTTTTCATAGCACAGATCATGTCATCGGAGAGCAGCCGAAGAGACCATGGTGGTGTCGCCTTCCAACCACCTTATCTCAGAAACCCAAATCTTGAAGGAACAAATGTTGGGGCCTCGATGATCATTCACCGTGGTGGCTCGGGGTTGTTATCAGGGGAGATGAATGATAGTTGTGGTGTTAATATCTATGTAAATAATAATATTCAGGGGTTAAATAATTCTATAATGATTGGAAGCCGATTATATATGCGTGATCCTGGAGTTTGGTTGACATTAAAAGATTCAAAGTTGGAGAGATGGTTTTCTAAGAAAACCGATACAAGTTGTTTTTCTGTAGGATTTGATGTGTTATTGGTTCTTGTGATTCTTTTGGCATTTGTTGTGATGTTCATGTAAGTTAACTTGCTTTTTATTTATGTATACGAATTGTTATAGACATTTTTTTTTACCTATCTATACAATCATGTCATGTCAGAACATCCAAAAAAACAAAAAATAATATATTTGTGATTTGGTTTAGATTACAAGAAAAAATCTTTAAAGAAAACTTGTGTGAGCTTGCATGCCAACTAAAATGCTTGTTTGATCGGTGCCAAGAAACTATATATAAAAAAATCACAAAATAAATCAACATTTATAATAAAGTAAAATCAAAATCGTAAAAATGATCCATGTGATTGACTTTGGTTCAAAAAAATATAGTGGTATATTTATAGTCAAATTTCGGATACTTTATATGTTTTTTTTTCTGTTTCTAATTTTTTTTTTTAATTTTTTTTTATTTTGGTGCACGCACCATCTGAAATGACGAATATGTCTTTACTAATATGACGAATATGTCTTTACTAATGCTTTTTTAAATTCTTTCTTACTATTTTAATTAAAAAATATGCATCTCTCTCTCTCTCTCTCTCTCTCTCTCTCTCTCTCTCTCTCTCTCTCTCTCTCTCTCTCTCTCTCTCTCTCTCTCTCTCTCTCTCTCTCTCTCTCTCTCTCTCTCTCTCTCTGACGACTCTGTTACACTAACTCCAATGACAAGAAGAGGCTCGGTGGTTTTAAATATGGGTATAAGGAGGTTTATGATGGTGGCGATTCAGTGGCAAAATGCAGATCTGGTGGTTCCGTTAGAGGTAGAAATGGCATCACAACCATCCCCCTTCGTTGCCACATGTGTCGCTTGCAATCGTCGAACGAACCTCCGCCCAAGCGTCGGTTTGAAGCTCCCGCCACTACCATATCCGTCTGCCTCCTTCCCCGAGGAGCCCCCATTTCTTGTAGTTCCCTTAACATCATCGTCGTTCTACATCATCGTTGGGCACTCTAAAGTTGATGATATACATCGTCGATCTACATCATCAAACGTTGGCTTCATCACCGCCATCGATCTGTACCATCATTGCCTTATATTTGTCGTTGTTTGTCCCTACCAAACTTTCATCGTCACATCCACACCCACAAACATAACCACACTATATTTTATTGGATTTCAAGTATGAATTTTGGTTTGGATTTTTCGATTATATTATTGGTTTGAATGCATTTATGGATTTGAATGGTTTTGAAGAGTGTATTTCCTAGTGGCGAGGGTGGTGATGTTTTACTCCGGTGGCAGAGGTGGTGGTTTTCTGGTTGATTTAGAAGGAGTGGGTGGTTCTCGATGATATTGTTTTGGGTAAGGAGAGAGAATAGTGATCAATGTGGTGGGTGAGCTTGACTTTTAATTTATTTTTTTAAGGGTAAATTACACGGATAGTCCATGTGGTTTAGGGTAATCTGCGTGCTTGTTCTTTAACAATTTTTTTAGCTCAGATCGTCCTTATTTTATATTTTTGTTGCACGCTTGGTCCTTATCAGATGTAAAAAGACTACTTTGCCCTCGTATATTTTTAAAATTAATTTGTTATTTATTTAAACAGTTAAATAAATTAAAATGATAACTCATCCCACCCCACCCCTCCTTATGTCCAACCATTCGAAAACAACCTCTAGCCACCACTGTCACTAACCTCCGATCACCTCCACCGCTACGATAAGAATAAAGTCAACGTTCCAAAAGAAATAAATAACATCGGAGCCAAGGTAAGAAAAAGTAATGTTAAAATCAGAATTAAAAAAAAATCAGAAAATGGAATTAGAATTAGAAATCAGATGAAACCCAAAAATCCCTTCCTCTTCTCCTTCACCAATCTTTCTTCTACCCACCTGTAAATTCCGACGCCACCATTCCTCCCACCAATGTTTCCTGTAATCCCCACTAGGTTTATCGAAACTCTAAAACCAGATGCAAAAAAAAAAAAAACAAAATCAAACCTACATAATACACAACGTAAATCAATCACAGGTTTGAAAATGAAAATCAACTCAAATGAAAAGAAGAAAAGGCTACAAATGGAAGGTCGAATCGATCTCAGGTGTGGAATGAGATTATAAATAAAAAAATTCATCAAAGCTTAAAACACCTATAAATCTTGTTTCAATAAAAAAAACCTAGAAATCTTGTTTTAATAACGTTAAAACACATGAGTTATTACCTGCAAACATACCTCCGATTAATTCCCTGCCTCCTTACAAACCCACAATCGTCGGAAACTTATGAGAAACTACATCAGGTGGATAGGATTCCTGGGCATTCGAGTTTGATTTCATTGTGATGGTTTCAGAAAGGGATGATTTTGAGGATTGGGGTTTAGGTTTCTAAAATCGTTGGTTTTCATGGCCGTCGGACGTCGTACGTGAAGTAGTGTTGGTCGTCGACGTGAAGGTGCAATGGTCGCCAGACGTGATTGAGTTGTGGAAGCTGGACATGAAGGTCGAAGGAGAGGGAGTGAGGGAGACAAAGAGTTGGACGAATGTTTTCAACAGGTGTGGGAACATTATTTTTTATTAAATTATACATAATATTTAAATAAATAAATAAAATTTAATTAAAAAGGAAATGGATGAGGGTAATTTGGTCTTTTTAGAACGGATATGGACCAATCGTGCAACAAAAATATAAAGTATGGATTGTCTAAGTTAAAAAAAGTTGTTAGGGACCAAACATGCAGATTACCCTAAACCATAGGGACCATCCGTGTAATTTACCCTTTTAAAATAATTTAAGTATTATAACAACTAAGCAAAATTAGAAAAAAGAAATCATAAGGGAAAAAAGTCATTTAAAATCTACATGGACCAACAAACTTTTTTGGACCAAAACCACATAACGACCGTTTTTTGTAATTATTTCTAGAGTAAGTTAGAGTCTTAATCCATGTGGTTTACATGAAATAACAGTTTTGGTCCAACTTATGCCAAAATAACACCATTGGTACCTATAAAGGATTTTGGTAACAGTAGTGGTCCTCCCCTTTAACAAAACTAACAGAGGGGCAATTAAATATTTTAAAAAGACAAAAATACCCTTCTTGGTTCCACCACACTCACCCACCCCCATCACCACCCACCTGTCACCATCATTCCCACCACCACCAATCACCATCAGCACCACCATTATCACCCGCATCACCAATCACCACGATCTCATCCTCCTAATTTTGACTCCACATATACCCCTACAATTCTAATTAATTTTATTCAACATGCAAAAAAGTTCTTGTGAGACTGAACCTAGTAGCTCAGGGGTACTTTTTTCATTTTCTCTTCTAGCAACCTGACTTCATTTCTCAATTCTTTAACTTGCTGCAACACGGATCTTTGCATGTCACCATCATCTATCCCCAATGAATGAAAAACTAGTGTTATATTTCTTATTTAATTATTACATAAACCATGTCTTGTTCATTAATAACCATTTGTTATGCCCAATGATTATGTGCATTATTCTTGCATTACCATCTAATGGCCATCGTTCATGTAATGAATGCACTGCATACAACTTAAACACAATGATTCCTTCTTGATAAACAAAAGGTTTGTCTTTTTGTTGTAATTTGAAATGGGGACATTTGTTTTGAAGCATATGGTTATTTTTTTCAAGTTTCTTGATTTCTTTGTGGAAGAAGCAGGTTCTTATTTGAACTTCTACCATAAAAGGTTTATACCTAATTGTTGGAAAGTGTGTCCAATGTCATTAACTATTGGTAATATTTTTAATAATAACAAGGTCCTTTTGGGCTGCCCTTAAGACGCAAATTGAGTAGAATAAATAAATGAGAAATTGGTTTGTTAATTATTATGGTTAATAATTAATTAGAAAATAATTGGAAATATATATTGGGAATTAATTAACAGTTTAATTAAGAGTAAATTACACAAATGGTCCTTATGGTTTGGGGTAATTTGCATGTTTGGTCCCTAACTTATTTTTTTAACTCGGTAGGTCCCTGCTGTTTGTTTTTGTTATGCACTTGGTCCCTGTCTTACCTAAAAATACAATTCCGACCTTGATTTTTTAGTTTATTTAAATAAATACACCCTCAATCACACTTCCATCTCACCTTACCTTACTTTACCTACCCCACTTTATTTAAATAAATTAAAAAATCAAAGGCAAAATAGTCTTTTTGGGTAAGACAGGGACCAAGCGCGCAACAAAAACAAACTATAGGGACCTTCCGAGTTAAAAAAATTATTTAGAGACCAAACATGCAAATTACGCCAAACCATAAGGACCATTCGTGTAATTTACTCTTTAATTAATTAAATGGTTGAATGTTCATTAATCGATAGTTGGTTAATCAGAAATGTTCCAAAACCCTTATGGAATTAGGGTTGGATGAAAATCACTCCATCCCACATGGGAAAAGGAGTGAATTTTGTGGTTAGGATCCTATCCCACATGGAAAGGAGTACAAAACCTAGGAAGGGATCCAAGGCTATAAATAGAGCGTTAGAGATTTCATTCTTCCTTACACATTGGCTTGAAGTTTCACCAACCCTTATTGCCACTTACTAATGTTTGACGTGAACTGTAAGCTTTTCCTTAATGGCATGGTTAAAGTGGCAGGTGGTGGTGACGTTATCAAGTGATGTTAATGGCAGTGGATGATGGTGGTGGTGAAGCCATCATTGTTAGGGAGTGATGGCCTAGACCGATGGTGGTAACCAAGGAACTAGTCAAAGCTGTCGGTGGTAATGATGGTGATTTCCAAGGGAGAAGAGGGTTATCGGGAAAGAGAGAGGTGAGGAAGAACACTACCGACTAGGTTTTAAGAAAGCTAAAGGATTATTGCCATGGAACGTCTCTAACAAGCATACATTTTCCATCTTTGTCTTCATAAGTGAGTGGAAACTCTGATATTTAGTTCAATAATCATGAAGATCCCCTTACAAACAATAGAAAATTGATTTGTTTATGAATATGCATGTGGTGGGTATGATAAATAAAGCATAAGCTCAACTTACAACTTCGATGGAACATGTCCTCCAAGTTCTGAGCTAACGTTTTGTAGGAGGTGTGAGCATTGAGATCGATGTTTCTCCCGATTAGGGTTCCATCCATTTTCTCTTTTATAAATTGGTAACCATTAGTTTTAGACCATTCTTCAAGAACCTAATTCCCCATAATCAATATCCTTTAAAATAAAAGAACTTTAAAATATATAATTACCTGGAAGCATTAGGAGATGAAACAGAGTCAATAGCTACTCTCTTGGTACCAACAATGGAGGAATTGGGGATACTGATTGATGAAGGCAAAGATGACAAATAAGAAAAGAATCCATTATCCTATAAAATTATAGAACCTTCTTACCTCGTCTTCAAAGCACCACTAATACTGAGCCTAACTCCAATTCAAGACCATCACCATCATCATTTTGGGTTACGAAGAACAAGATTCTAGAACCCTATTGCTGTTTTTGTTTTTATTTTCTCTTCGTCGTTTGTCGTGGCTATAAAATCCAATCCATCTTTGCCACAACCACTCATGCCGCCATCGTTCCATATAGTATGTTAAAAAATACTATTCATTTGTCAAGAACATTGAAAAACCGATAAGCTATTTCAAGGTGAATGGGAGAATAAAAACAAATCTAAAGAGAGAAATTTATGGAAGGTGCAAGGAAAGTATGTTGGCTTTATGCGCCTTAATTCATGATTGATTTATAACAACAAGTCCGCATCGACCACCATGCACAAGCACAAACACAAAAAAACAAACACACTTCTTTGCATCCATTTACACTTTCCGCCACCATGAATTACCTTTTCAGTAAAAAATACTACTATTCATGCACTATACACTGTTAAGGTCAAACCTAGTGATTTGATCATTCGAGTACTTTATCAACCAACTACCTATATCAGTCGTTTGATAGATCAACGAGTCATTCGAACTAGTGTCATCAGCTAGATATATACTAAAGACTACATATGACTTAATGAAAACGTGTTTGCTAAAGATCAATCTCAATATCTTGGTGATTGGTATACTTTTAGATATTGATAAGGATATGTTTCCTTATATAATGAATGGTTCTTCCTCTATAGGGACTTCACTTTATCAGCCATACCTAGTATACATACATACATACATACATACATACATACATATATATATATATATATATATATATAAGTGTTGCAGAAATCGGCCTAATTGGCGATTAATCGCTAATCGGACCTCCACCGATGAGATTTATTGCTAATCGGTCACTATAATCGGGTTTGGTCAATACATGTCAAATTCAGAATTAATCGGGCCTAATTGAGCCTAATCGGACCTAATCGGACTTAATCAGACCTAATCGGCCCTAATCGGACCTAATCGCCGATTAATCACTTTTTTTTTGTAGGATTAAATTAGATTTATAATTTTTTGAATAAATTTCTTAATAATTAATGGTCCTCGATGAATCTCCCGAGTAATCCCTGCCTAGCCGATTAATCCTAATCGTTAGTCCACCGATTAGCGGCCGATTAGCGATTTCTACAACCATGATATATATATATATATATATATATATATATATATAACACCGTGTTTTCGGTGGTTCCTTAATTCGGGTCCGTGATCTAAATTTCGATCACGAAAAGGTTTTTTGGCTTTGAGGAAAGGAAGTTTACGCCCTATTGGGGGTTGATTATGTTGGTTGTAAGGCCTAAACCCTTTGATTTGTCTGTTGAACCGAACGGTAGAAAATGGAAGTTATTAATCAGACTTCTTGTGAGGGTTATGGTTTTAGTTCGGTTAGTGCTAAGTCAAAAGTAACTAGATAGGATAGTGGGGCTCTTCAATACCTCTCCGTGCATATAAAGAACACCGAAAATGGAGTTGAAACAAAGAAGTTATAATAGTTTTAAGTTGAAGTGGAACTTGTGGATTTTTGAATTACGTTGGGCGTACATTAGATGTACGCCGGGCATAATTCATTAAAAGGATCACATACATCTTCGACTATGTTGGGCGTGCGTAAGGACATTGGGCATGCGTAAGGAGTTCGTTGTGCATACTCATGCAGACTCTAAATCCTAATGTAACATCCCAAAATATCAGAAGTAGAGTTGAAGGGCTAAAAGTGTAAGTGTGAGAGGGCAACTTGGCGAGTCCACGAGTGGACTCGGCGAGTAGGGTCGCGACTCTGGTCGCGTGTTAAGTGACCAACTCGGCGAGTAGCATGGGTGGACTCGGCGAGTTGGTGCTGAGTGGAGAAAACCCTAATTTCGGAGGTTGAGCCCTATATAAAGAACATAACACTTCTTCCCCAGCCTGTTTACCACCCCTTTGAGTTCCACAAACCCTAAATTCGAGGGAGCCTTCCTTGGTGAGAGATTAGAGCCTTGGAGGAGGTAATCTTGGAAGGAAATTGAAGAGCAAGAAGAGTGGAGCAAGGGGCTTTGCAGAGAATTGGTTCATTCATCAGTGGGAGCCTTCATTTGAGGTAAAAATCTTCTGTTTGAGCTTTTGTGCATCTAGATCTATCATTGTGGGGGGTTTGGGGGCATTAATGAGGTCCATCTCAAGTTTGGTGTAAGATCTGAGGTTGCTACCTCAGATCTAGGTTGTTAATGATCCAAAAAGCCATAAAGTCTATGCTCAAGAGTTGTTGGTGAACTTCTTTTGTCCCAAACCCTAGCCCTAGAGTGTAAATGCCTAGATCTCTTTGGCTCCACGTAAAGTTTGCCACTTTACGTGATGGATGGCTTGTAGAAGAGTAGATATATGGTTTAGAGCTTCTGCATGGCTTGGAAAGCCTCTGTATGGTTTTAGATCTAGGGGTACTCGGCGAGTTGCTTGAAGATAGGCTGGAACTTGAAGAGTTGGAAGAACAACTCAGCGAGTTGGATGAGAACTCGGCGAGTTGGAAGAACGACTCGGCGAGTTGGTTGCAGATAGCCTTGGACTCGGTGAGTCTGTTCTTGGACTCGGCGTGTCTGGTCGTGAGGTCCTAACCTTTCTTCTGGTTGAGCTGTGAATCGGTGAGTCAAGGGATGACCCGGTGAGTCGAGTGCGAAAGGACTCAGAGTTGTTGGACTCGGCGAGTCTCAGGGTGACTCGGCGAGTTGAGTCGCGTATTGGGGAAGTTCTGTGCATGGGGACTCGACGAGTCATTGGGTTGAATCAGCGAGTAGAGTTAGTTAGGGGTTGACTTTGACTTTGAATTTGACTTTGACCAAGGGTGGTCTAGTTGATTTCCAGGGGCATTTTGGTAATTGTTGGCATTTGTTTTGAGTTCAGTGTTTTGGTGGTTGGCCAGTGGTGGAGATCGTATCAGTGGTCGAAGCAGCTTGGGTTTATCTGTTCAGTCGGCAGTTGCGAGGTGAGTTATCCTCACTATATCAATAGGGTCTACGGCACCAAGGCCGGCCCTTTATCGGTTTGTGATCCGGGTATCGTTGTGATGTTATTGCTTTGCTATGTTGCATCCTGGTAGTTAGGATGGTATATGCTAGAGACCTGGTTAAGGTTGGAATCCTGGTATATAGGATGATGCTATGCTAGTGACCGGTTACGTAGGTATCCTGGTTAGGACAATGTTATGCTATGTGATCTGTTAGATCGGTTTGATGGGATGTGATATGTTATATGATTGAATGTTTATGTGCACATGGTTGTTGGACTGGGGTTGGGTTGAGGTGGGACCTACTTTGTGCTGTAGGCCAACATACCCAGGGCGGACCGGTTATCCCGAAGGCCCAACGAGCGGTTCGGATAGGCTGTAGGCCCCAAGAGGGTGGAAAAGACGTGGCGAGGCTCGGAGAGTGGACCAGGCCGACTGAAGGCCCGGTGCGGGCGGACCAGTCATACTGTAGACTCAGAGAGTGGACCAGGTGGACTGAAGGCCGGTACGGTGGACCAGTCACACAGTAGACCCGAAGTGCATGGCTATTCTGTGTTCTGTTATGATATGGCATGTTATGCGTGTATGGTATATGTGGTTGGTATTTTGGGGATATCTCACTAAGCTTTCGGGCTTACAGTTGTGTTTTAATGTTTTTCAGGTTCTTCAGGAGACCGTGGCAAGGCAAAGGCGTGATCGTACCGCTCCTCATTATTATGTTTTGTGATGTGATTCTGGGAATACTCTGAAATAATTGTATTGAAAACCTTTTTGTAATAATTTTATGAAATCGGGTTGTTTTTGAAAAGTTTAAATTGGTTGGAATTTTTATGGTCGTTACAAGTTGGTATCAGAGCCTTGGTTTGAGTGAATTGGAGGAACATTCGTGTGAATCCAGTCTCAAATCGAGGAGGGTTTTCAAAAGAGAGTTTATAATGGTTTTCAAAATGAGTAAAGGAGGACGTGGAGGTACGATCAGCCGGAGCCATTAAGTAACCCCAAAATACCATACACGATATTTTTTTTGAGCTTTGATAGAACAGCATGCTAGTACTAGGCTAGGGATCTTCCAGATTTCATGATAATGTTGCCTGATTTATGATGCCTATTAGCCTAGGGTTTCCTTGTGGGAGATTTCTAGAGTTCCTCTAGGAGTGAGGGTTGAGTGCTGAGATGTATATTCTTCACTAGGGTGTTGTGGTATAATTGATACAAATATGGGTAGGTGTGGAAGGTAGTATGGGCCCGTACTACTGAAAGCACAGGACCCATACGCGTATCAAAGAAACCATGACATCTAGGGTTGGGTTGGGAGTTGGTTCCCGGATTTATGGGAAGTATCTGAGATCTTGTGGTGTTTTTCTGTATGGTGGTTACGAGGCATGCTGGGAGCGGATCCGCGTCAGGATCGGGAGCAGGAGAGGGAGGTCAGGGCGGGTCAGTACCGCCCAAGGTTATTGGTCAGATTAGCACGTGCAAGCTGGATGCGAGGATTCGTGAGATCCTGCATGATGAGGTTGTTGCGTTGTTCCGGGCTGAGTTGCCGGAACAGTTTGGGTCGATCAAGACTGCCATGGTTGAATATTTTGATGAGCGCTGTGCGACTCTCACAGAGACGGCTGCCGCGGCGGCTACATCGGCTGTAGCAACGGCAAGGGGGAGGAGCTGGTCGGGGTTTTCAATATCGGGACTTCGATAATACGAAGCCTCCTACCTTCGATGGGATTCAGGACCCGATTGTTGCTATGAGATGGTTGTCGGACGTGGAGGGGTGTTTCTTCACGTGTTCATGCCCTGCTCATCAGAGGGTGAGGTGTGCTCTGAACCTGCTAAGGCTCGGAGCGAAGGATTGGTGGAGATTTACCACGGGGTCGTATTCGGATGCGCAGAGAGCTACGGTTTCATGAGATCAGTTCCAGGAGATGTTCAGCACTCGTTATGTTTTGCTGGTTGAGAGGGAGAGATTGGCTCAGGAGTCCCTGGAGCTGAAGCAGGATTCGGAGTCGGTGACGGAGATCACCAGGATGTTCACTGAGAGGGAAATGTTTTGCCCGGAGTTCGCTTCAGAGCAGGCTCAGATGTCCCGATATCTGAGTATGCTCAAGAGGGATATCAGGAAGTTTGTGTCTACGCAGAGGTGCGAGACCTTGTTGGAGTTGTAGGAGGCCGCCAGGCGGCGTGAGTTGGAGATTGAGTTACAGTTGCGAGAGCAGAGGCAGGCTCCGGTGCAGTCGCAGCCGGCGACGAAACTGTCCAAGACCGTTGATTCTAGATTGGGAGATCAGAGCAGCCACACTTGTGGGAAGTGTGGGAAGGGTCACACCGGGGTTTGTAGGTCCGGTGGTGCATGCCGCAAGTGCGGAAAGGAGGGGCACTATGCGAGGGATCGTCGGCAGGCAACCCCGGGTCAGGATTTGAGGATTTGTTATCATTGCCATCAGGTTGGACACTTGAGGGTCAACTGTCCACAGCTTGCTGCAAGACTGGTGCAGGCTCCAGAACCGACCACATTGAGGATCACGGGTGGAGGTCAGGGTGGAGCGGAGCCCCCAAGGGTTCAGGGTCGTGCTTTTTAGCTCACAACAGAGGAGGTCAGGGCAGTACCGGATGCAGCTGCAGGTATGTTTCTTTCTTGATGTCTTGTTATCTTATGATTATTGTGGAGTATTGTATATCTGCTAGTCTCGTTGTGTGGTTTCTGGTATTGTATTCGTTGTTCCTTGAGGGTTATGGTATGGTTAAGTGTTTGGTGTTGGGAATTTCATTGGTTATAATTCATGAGGGTTATTAGTGGGAATTCGACTTTTAGTCCGAATGTCGGGTATCATCTGCAGTCTGAGGAGTGGTTGCTGAAAGGTCGGGTTTCTTTCGAGCTGAGATGATTTGTGTTGATATGTGATTTTGTGAAGGTTGGTCGTTCTAGTGGGAATCAGTTCGCGTGTAAGTGTATGTGTTGTGTAGGGTTGTTGAGGGAGGTCGGTGATGGCGACCGGTGGTTGATAGTCAGTGCTCTAAGTGGGGGAGAATTGGAAATTCTCTGGAAGATCGATGGTCATGAGAGGTTGTTTAGCTGCTTGGGATTCAGTAGTGATTCTGTCAGCCAAGAGTGTAGGCTGGTATGAGTAAGTGACAAGTATGCGGGGCGGGATACAGACCAAGGGTGATTGATTGTGGAAGGCCTGGGATCGGGCCGGGATTGAGTATGTAGGGTGGAGATAGAGTTCGGTACCCCTAGAGGGCTTGAACAATATGCATGGGAGAGTTTTCCTGGAGGGATAATTCGCGATTTTGGATGCTGGTTGAGCGGTCGGGATAGACTGAAGGCCAGTGGGCGTACCAGTCAGGCCGAAGGCTCGAAGAAAGGTCCAGACAGGCTGAAGGCCTTGGAGGGCGGTCCAGACCTGTTGAAGGTTCCGAGAGTGGTCCAGATGGGCTGAAGGCCTGGAAAGGCGGTCCAGTCATGCTGAAGACTCTGCTTGTATTGAGAGATCGGTAAGAGGAAATTGATTGAGTATGTCGCGACGTGTTAGCGTAGGAAGGTCTGGCCCTGGGTATTGATCATGGTGAGTGGAAGGTAGAGCATGGACTTGAGAGTCCTTGTGAGCGGATCCAGAGCATGTGTGGTGCATAGGATAGCGGTTATGCTATAAGAGAATGGTGTAGTATTGGGTGACCACCGTGGCACTTGTAATAGTGACAAGGCTGATGGGTTTTAGCCATAAGAACTTTCCTATGTGCGCATGCAAAACCCTAATGCTTGGATCTAGGTTTCTCTAATTAAACATGCTTTGAATCCAAGACTTCTAATGACTAATTAGGTATAAGAACAATACAAAATCAGATCTAGAAGTTTACCTTTGAATCTCTTGTTTTGATCTTGTTGTCTTGGAGCTCTAGAGTCACAATTGTCACTCCTCTAATGGCTTACAAACACCAACTAGCAAGGAGGATGATTTGAGAGAGAGGAGAGGGATTAGAAATCGGCCAGGGGTTCTTTGCTTTAGCAGAGGTGCCGATTTCCCTTGCCTTAGGGGTCTATTTATACTTGTAAGGCTCCTAGGGTTACACCCTTAAACCTCGTTGGATAATCTTTCCTTAAAGCAATCCAAATCCTTTCCTTAGATAAGCCTTGGACGAATTTAAGGCTATCCCAAGCCCTAGAATTTGTCCATCCTTTATCCAATAAGGATTTACAGCCCAAAGTGTAACTATCAAACAATTGACAGTTTATACCCTCTTATTTAATTAATCTTTTTAAGTCACCAAATTAATACTAATTAATTTATGACTTATATTAATCAAATAACAATATTCTTATTCTTTATATTATTCTCATAATATATTAATAATATCTATTCTCTCATAATAAATCATCCTATCAAGTTGCTATGGTGAAGGCAACCCAAAAGGACCATGCACAATCGGGTCAAATACTTGCCTAATATAGTTGCAGCCTTAGACACTATTTCAACAGTCTCCCACTTGGATAAGTCTAGTAACTATATGCACAAGTACAATCCGATTCGCAATCGTAGCTCTCAAAGACGCTGTCACACTCTGATCTAATAAATCTTGTCCTTTAGATAAGGGATCGTACAGTCCTCTGTTAGATATCATGCTGACCATTCTATGGAATGATTAGTCAAGCATTTAGGTTTCTCGATCTCTGATTTATTCGACATAGAACTTAATCGAACACATCAATTCAGTTCTGACCGGGCCCGACACATAAGTCAAATCAAATCATCGAGCGGCCGAGATATCACTTTTACCTTCTTAGGATAAAAGTTATAGATAAACTTCGACTTATATGCATTTACTTATTCATTAATCAACTATACACAATAATGCGTTTTATAACACCGAGTTACTGATGCGTTTTCGCATTATCAATGTACAATCAATTAACAAATAACAAACCATATATCTAGGTTTTAAGACTATATGATATTATCGTCTTGCGATCACCCTTTTATATCATATTCCATAAGGTGATTCCAGCAAGCACGGGTTTGTTCCAATGCTCAAAACTAGTTCATAAGAACTCATGAATGTTGCAACAACCCTTTGCTATGTCTAATACCATTTAGACAATCTACACACCAATTCATGACAATCTTCATTCATATCTACTTCCAACATATGAACGATTGTGGACAATTTGAATAATTCGATTATTCTTAATAAACTCAATCATTCTGGAAGTCAAAACATGCAAAATGAAACAATAGTTAAACAATTAACATAAGACAGTAACATTACTTATAAATAAAACTCCTTTATTTAATCATCAAATGTTAATTACATTTATCTATTACACGTTTCTAATACTATCTAATCTATGCTAATATCATCCTTCAACCCAATACTCCTAGTATGCTGCAAGTGCTTAACCCTACTCAGTCCCTTCGTAAGTGGATCTGCTAGGTTATCTTCCGATGATATCCTCTTCACTACGAGTTGTCCTTCTTCTACACGATGTCTAATAAAGTGATATTTTCTGTCGATGTGTCGAGATCTACCATGATCTCTCGGTTCCTTGGTCAAGGCAACCGCTCCTTCATTATCATAGAAAATCTCCATGGGCTCCTTTATGGCAGGTACAACTCCAAGATCACCGATGAAGTTCTTCAACCATACTGCCTCCTTCGACGCTTCGCTCGCTGCAATGTACTCTGATTCGCACGTTGAATCAGCTACGGCTTCCTGTTTGGAACTTTTCCAAGTCACTGCTCCTCCATTTAGGGTAAAGACCCAGCCCGACTACGAACGGTAGTTGTCCCTGTCGGTCTGAAAGTTGGCGTCACTATACCCTCGCACTTTCAAGTCATCACTCCCTCCGAGGACTAAGAACCATTCCTTCGTCCTCCGAAGGTACTTAAGGATATTCTTCACCGCAATCCAATGGGCTCTGCCAGGGTTCCCTTGATATCTGCTAACCATGCTCAAAGCAAAGGCTACATCAGGGCGAGTACAAATCATAGCATACATGATTGAGCCAACTGCGGAAGCGTATGGTACTCGGCTCATTTCTGCTATTTCAGCTTCGGTACTCGGACTTTGAGTCTTACTCAACTTGGCATTACTTTGTATCGGTAATTCTCCCTTCTTCGAGTTTTCCATACTAAAACGTTTCAGTACCTTCTCTAAGTAAGTGTTCTGACTAAGTCCTATTAGTCTCTTACTTCTCTCTCTTACTATCCTTATTCCCAAAATATAGGAAGCCTCTCCGAGGTCCTTCATAGCGAAGCGCTTCCCGAACCAGCACTTAACTTCCTGCAGAGTCGGGATGTCGTTTCCTATGAGTAATATGTCATCAACATATAGAACGAGGAAGCTTACTACACTCCCACTGTCTTTAACATATACACACGATTCATCTTCACTTCGTACAAATCCAAACTCTTTGACTTTCTCATCGAAGCAAAGATTCCATCTGTGAGATGCTTGCTTAAGTCCATAAATGGACTTCTCAAGCTTACACACTCTCTTCGGATGCTTCGGATCCACAAACCCCTCTGGCTGAGCCATGTAAACATCCTCAGCCAACTTCCCATTAAGGAAAGCGGTCTTGACATCCATTTGCCAAATCTCATAATCATGAAATGCGACAATAGCTAGCATCACTCTAATAGATTTTATCTTCACAACTGGTGAGAAGGTCTCATCATAGTCAACTCTGGGAGTTTGAGTAAAGCCCTTC
Source organism: Lactuca serriola (assembly GCF_051521515.1). Taxonomy (NCBI): domain Eukaryota; kingdom Viridiplantae; phylum Streptophyta; class Magnoliopsida; order Asterales; family Asteraceae; genus Lactuca; species Lactuca serriola. The sequence continues at coordinate 206,003,184 of NC_136410.1, forward strand.
GCAACCAATCGTGCTTTATATGTGTGTACGTTTCCATCCACGTCGGTCTTCTTCTTGAAGATCCATTTGCACCCCAACGGTCTTACGTCCGGGCACATTATCAACCAAATTCCAAACTTGGTTATCATACATGGATTGAATCTCGCTATCCATTGCCTCTTTCCATTTTGCAGACTCTGGGCCTGCCATGGCTTCCTTATAGCTATTAGGTTCATGAAGGTTTATTAGTGTACCATCACTAATATACGTGTCTCCTTCGGTAGTAATATGAAAACCATAAAACCGGGGTTGAACTCTAACTCTTTCGGAACGTCTAAGAGGTAAGGACTCATCAATCGGTTCAACCGGAGTTCCCTCCTCGGGTTGAGTGCCAGCGGTAGAGGTTCCTTCATCTATCAACTCTTGAATCTCCTCAAGCTCGATTTGCCTCCCACTGTCTCCTTGGCCTATGAGTTCTCGCTCTCGGAAAACTCCTCTCCTCGCAACAAAGACAACATTTTCCTTCGGTCTGTAGAAGAGATATCCAAAGGATTTCTGCGGGTAGCCGATGAAAATACATCGCTCACTACGAGGTTCGAGCTTGTCGTGAGTATCTCATCTTACGAAAGCCTCGCAACCCCAAACCTTGATATGTGCTAACGAGGGAGCTTTCCCTGTCCACATCTCGTGAGGTGTTTTGGCAACCTTCTTAGTAGGGACTCGATTAAGGATATGGGCGGCAATATCTAAGGCATACCCCCAAAAAGAGATTGATAGTGAAGCACGACTCATCATAGAGCGAACCATATCCAATAAGGTTCGATTACGCCTTTCTGCCACACCATTCAACTGTGGTGTCCTACGAGGCGTCAATTGTGAAACTATTCCACACTCCTTGAGATAATCGTGGAATTCAAGACTTAGGTACTCTCCTCCTCGATCGGATCGAAGCATCTTGATTTTCCTGCCCAATTGATTCTCCACTTCATTCTTGAACTCTTTGAACTTTTCAAAAGTTTCTGACTTTTGCTTGATTAAATAGATATACCCATATCTACTATAGTCATCGGTAAAAGTCACGTAGAAGCAGTTCCCATCTTTCGTGGTTGATCTAAACGGTCCACATACATCGGTATGTATTAGGTCCAATAGACCCTCACCCCTTTCACACGTACTTGTGAAGGGTGACTTAGTCATCTTTCCAAGTAAACAAGACTCGCACGTGTCATCTTCCCTAAGGTTGAATGACTCCAACACTCCATCCTTTTGGAGTTGGGCTATGCGCTTCTTGTTGACATGTCCAAGACGACAATGCCACAAGGATGCTCTATCCATACTATTGGAAGAATCTATGTTCAAAACATCATTTCCTAAGTTATCAACAATCATAACAGTTTCATAAATTCCATTACATGGTATGGCTTCAAAATAAAAGACACCATTTAGATAAGCCAAAATAGAACCATTCTCATTATGAAAAGAAAATCTAAAACCTTGTCTAAACAAACCATGAAATGAAATGATGTGTCTAGCCATTTCTGGCGAATAGCAACAATTGTTCAAATCTAAACTTAAACCATTTCTAAGCACTAAAGAATACACTCCAATCTTGGTCATAGGCGACGATCTTCTGTTCCCCATGATTAGATTTATTCTTCCAGCCTCCACATCCCTATTTCTTCTTAGTCCCTGCACATTAGAACAAATGTGGTAACCACAACCGGTATCAAGAACCCAAGAAATAGCATGAGATGAATCGTTAGATTTAATTGTGTATATACCTGCGAAAGACGGCTTGATCTTTCCTTCCTTGATGGCTTGCAGGTACTCTGGGCAGCCTCTCTTCCAATGTCCTATCTTGTCGCAGTGGTGGCACTCTGCCTCCTTTGGGTTAGGGCAGGGCTTAGCAGGATCAACTTTGGTCCCACTAGAAGAGGCACCATCTCGGGCTTTAACCTTGCGATAGTTCTTAGACGAAGCCTTCCTATTCTTTCCCTTTCCTTGTCTAATAGCCAAGACAGGAGCAGCGGGTGGATTGGGAGTTGGTGCAACAGACTTGTCCTTGAAGTTGCTCTCAGCGACCCTCAAGAGACCTTGGAGTTTGCTTAGGGTGACCTCCTCTTTGTTCATGTGGTAGGTCATCCTAAATTGATTGTAACTTGGAGGCAAAGAGTGAAGCACCTTGTCGATCGCCAAGTCTTCCCCAAATTCAACATTCAACTTGCGAAGACGGTCGACATACCTTTGCATCTTTTGTAGGTGCACGGTAAGAGACCCTCCATGACCCATCTTAGCGGAAATCATGTTAGTGAAAATCTCATAACACTCTTGTCTCGCGTTTTTGTGGTATCTCTCCAATAAGTCTTGATGCATCTCATACGGGTACATGTCCTCATAGGACTTTTGGAATTCGGAGTTCATAGTGGCTATCATGATGCAATGTACCTTCATTGCATCGCGCTCATGAGTTTCAAAAGCGGTCATTTCATCCGGAGTAGCTATTTCAGGGTTGATCTTCTCGAGCTTCTCACCGAGGACATACTCCTTATCCTCATAGCGAGCAATAGTGCGAATGTATCTTATCCATTCGCTAAAGTTCGTTCCATCGAAAGTGACCTTTTGACAAAGGCTCATCAATGTGAAAGAACTAGCAGCAGCGTTGTTCGCGTTCGACATCTACAAATAGAAAGGACAAAGATAGATTAGAATATGAATCCCTAATTATCACCAAATAATAAAATTAGGGATAGGATCCAACAACAATATTCACATATTAGAAAAGGGATGCCGTAATCTAACATGAAAACAATTTGAAGGTAAGTGAATGACGATTCACTAATTCTCCACCATAAAACCTAACTATAAGTTCTAAATGAATTCCTAGGTTTAGATGAGATTCATTGAAACATTTCAATGGCATGTTTAAATCTCGATATGCCCCTCTTGTTTGTGACTGGGATACCGAGGATCACAAAGCGGGTGTGAATTACCATGCAAATTCACATGGTGCCTTCATTGTAACGATCACCTATTCGATGTGCCGATAAACCACACACGCTCCATCGAACTATGATAAACAATGAACCACCCTTTGCCACCTTTGCTTAGAACCAATTAGTGTGCCGGTAAACCACACACACTCCACTAACTTCTTAGCAAGGGTGCAAAGTGTAATTTCATGGGATTGCATAAATTCACTTTTCCTAAAGTAACTAAGATTCGGAAATTTTAAAAAACATGTAGTTACTTTGTATTTCATATTATACTTTTAATGAGAGGATGAGGTTGCCCTATCCTACCCGTTCGGCTAACAACCCTCCACCGATCAAGCAAGCGGTGGGTGTGAGTGTACACCCATTAAGCGCCATTTTATAGGCCGCAACCTTATACCCACCTTATAGATCGGCTTCGTGAATGAGGCCTACTAACGGTAAGACTAGCATTTTAGTTGTACATATATATATATATATATATATATATATATATATATATATATATATATATATATTAATCTTGTAATATTATATTAGTATAGGGTTGTATTTTAAACTTATAAAATTCTAGGGTTTGAAATTTAAATTTTCTAAATTAAAACTTTTAATCATAAAACATAAATTTCAAAACTTGAGGACAAGTTTTAAACATTTAAAACATGGAGGATCAAATAACAAATAATCTTAATTAACAATTAATTCCATAATTATCCATATTTGATTTATTTAAAGATTTCTTGCAAGATAATTACCAATTTAATCAAAATAATTAATTAATTATCACATAAGGAAATTAAATATTTTATTAGTTGATAAATATCTTTAATTAGATCAAGATTATAGTCATATATATATATATATATATATATATATATATATATATATATATATATATATATCAAAAAACTTTCCTTTAATATGATAAAGGCAAGTTTCCATAAGATAAATATCAAAAAATCCCGAATCTGGCCCTTCCTGACGCTCGGACTCGTCGAGTTCCCAACTGGACTCGTCGAGTCAGGCCAACTCGCCGAGTCCACCATGGGACTCGTCGAGTTCATGACACAGAACCACAAAATCTGAATTTTGCAAACAAGATTCAAACAAACAAGCAACAATTTAATAGAAACCAATCTAGGCTCTAATACCACTGATGGGTTTTAGCCATAAGAACTTTCCTATGTGCGCATGCAAAACCCTAATGCTTGGATCTAGGTTTCTCTAATTAAACATGCTTTAAATCCAAGACTTCTAGAAGTTTACCTTTGAATCTCTTGTTTTGATCTTGTTGTCTTGGAGCTCTAGAGTCACAATTGTCACTCCTCTAATGGATTACAAACACCAACTAGCAAGGAGGATGATTTGAGAGAGAGGAGAGGGATTAGAAATCGGCCAGGGGTTCTTTGCTTTAGCAGAGGTGCCGATTTCCCTTGCCCTAGGGATCTATTTATACTTGTAAGGCTCCTAGGGTTACACCCTTAAACCCTAGTTGGATAATCTTTCCTTAAAGCAATCCAAATCCTTTCCTTAGATAAGCCTTGGACGAATTTAAGGCTATCCCAAGCCCTAGAATTCGTCCATCCTCTATCCAATAAGGATTTACAGCCCAAAGTGTAACTATCAAACAATTGACAGTTTATACCCTCTTATTTAATTAATCTCTTTAAGTCACCAAATTAATACTAATTAATTTATGACTTATAATAATCAAATAACAATATTATTATTCTTTGTATTATTCTCATAATACATTAATAATATCTATTCTCTCATAATAAATCATCCTATCAAGTTGCTATGGTAAAGGCAACCCAAAAGGACCATGCGCAATTGGGTCAAATACTTGCCTAATATAGTTGCAGCCTTAGACACTATTCCAACAAAGGTGGCCAAGTGGATTTCCTTGGTAAGGAAAGGGAAATGAATGTAGCTCCGAGAGGGAGTATAAGTTCACGGAAGTGAAAGCAGTAGTGCAGAGTTATGATTGGGGTGTTCCAATCATGGTTGATGAGCAGTGTGTCTGCGGCTATGGTATGGAATCACATCTGGGTTGGATGTTTGCTGAGTTCACGGAAGAAATTTCCGTGGGTGTAAAGCCAAAAGTCTCGGAAGGAATGCAGGAATGGAATGTTGGATTTCCAGTTTGATTTTGCTCAAGGATTTATGTATGTGGTGGAAATTCATCCTGGAGGATGTTTGGAGGTGTTGTCAGTGTATCGGGTTTTCCCAACCCGAAGATGCTAGAGTCAGTTCAGCTTGGGTATGAGATTGCGGTGATGAAACTCATGGGAGTTGCTCTGAGGCTGAAGGATGTGTCATCCTGTCAGCATGGAGTGGATAAAGTTGGGCTCAGACCGGGAATTACGTTGGTTCATGTTTATTTCCAACTCGTATGAGTCGAGTGATTGTTGTGATTTGGGGCAAGTGAAGTATCATGGAATGGTACTAAGTTGATAAGTGTGGTTGTCAGAGGGTGAGGCCAGTGGCCGGCTTGAAGTGGTGGTCAGAACACCGCAGGAAGGAAAATTGGGTTTTTGGGTTTCAGTGGTTGTGCTTTGAGGAACCTGGTCTGGTTAATGCCAGGTGGTGCAGTGTGAGAGTAGTTCTGGAGTTGTGTTGTCGCAGGCTTCGAGGATGAAGCCTAATTTAAGTGGGGGAGAATTGTAACATCCCGAAATATCAGAAGTAGAGTTGAAGGGCTAAAAGTGTATGTTTGAGAGGGCAACTCGGCGAGTCCATGAGTGGACTCGGCGAGTAGGGTCGCGACTCTAGTCGCGTGTTAAGTGACCAACTCGGCGAGTAGCATGGGTGGACTCGGCGAGTTGGTGCTGAGTGGAGAAAACCCTAATTTCGGAGGTTGATCCCTATATAAAGAACATAACACTTCTTCCCCAGCCTCTTTACCACCCCCTTTGAGTTCTAGAAACCCTAAATTCGTGGGAGCCTTTCTTGGTGAGAGATTAGAGCCTTGGAGGAGGTAATCTTGGAAGGAAATTGAAGAGCAAGAAGAGTGGAGCAAGGGGCTTTGCAGAGAATTGGTTCATTCATCAGTGGGAGCCTTCATTTAAGGTAAAAATCTTCTGTTTGAGCATTTGTGCATCTAGATCTATCGTTGTGAGGGTTTTGGGGCATTAATGAGGTCCATGTCAAGTTTGGTGTAAGATATGAGGTTGCTACCTCAGATCTAGGTTGTTAATGATCCAAAAAGCCATAAAGTCTATGCTCAAGAGTTGTTGGTGAACTTCTTTTGTCCCAAACCCTAGCCCTAGAGTGTAAATGCCGGCCCTTTATCGGATTGTGATCCGGGTATCATTATGATGTTATTGCTTTGCTATGTTGCATCCTTGTAGTTAGGATGGTATATGTTAGAGACCTGGTTAAGGTCGGAATCCTGGTATATATAGGATGATGCTATGCTAGTGACCGGTTAGGTAGGTATCCTGGTTAGGACAATGTTATGCTATGTGATCTGTTAGATCGGTTTGATGGGATGTGATATGTTATATGATTGAATGTTTATGTGCACATGGTTGTTGGACTGGGGTTGGGTTGAGGTGGGACCTGCTTTGTACTGTAGGCCAACATACCCAGGGCGGACCGGTTATCCCGAAGGCCCATCGAGCGGTCCGGATAGGCTGTAGGCCCCAAGAGGGCGGACCATACGTGCCGAGGCTCGGAGAGTGGACCAGGCCGACTGAAGGCCTGATGCGGGCGGACCAGGTGGATTGAAGGCCCGGTGCGAGCGGGCCAATCACACTGTAGACTCGATGTGTGTGGATAGACTCGGAGGGTGGACCAGGTGGACTGAAGGCCGGTGCGGCGAACCAGTCACACAGTAGACCCAAAGTGCATGGCTGTTTTGTGTTTTGTTATGATATGGCATGTTATGCGTGTATGGTATATGTGGTTGGTATTTTGGGGATATCTCACTAAGCTTTCGGGCTTACAGTTGGGGTTTAATGTTTTTCAGGTTCTTCAGGAGACCGTGGCAAGGCAAAGGCGTGATCGTACCGCTCCTCATGATTATGTTTTGTGATGTGATTCTGGGAATACTCTGAAATAATTGTATTGAAAACCTTTTTGTAATAATTTTATGAAATCGGGTTGTTTTTGAAAAGTTTAAATTGGTTGGAATTTTATGGTCGTTACACCTAAATTTTAGGGTTGATCCCCTATTTAAAGGACCTTAAGTCCTTGAGGCCTCCCTCATCACCAGCCCCGCACGGTCCCAAAGCACCATTTCAAAACCCTAGCCACCTTGTGACGTTCTTGAACTCTTAGAAGTAATATTTTGTGTGTTTGTAGCATATTGAAGAAGAAGGAGTCCATTTGTGAGGTGTTGGGGAGCTTGGAGCTTGTAGATCCAAACTTGGTTTTTCATCTAGCATCTCCTAGAGGTATAAAGTTCTAAACTTTATGGGTCCTTAGCTTAGACGTATAGATTTGGGTTATGTTATGGCACGTTTTTGGCCCCATGGCGTTGGTTCTTATGAGTATGAGCTACTCCAGAACCCTTGAGTATCGTTTTAGCCATTTCTAAGGTTAATAAGTCATAAAAATCGGATCTTGAGTGTTATATTTCACCCACACATTCATTGTTGGTCATTTTGTGAAGTTTTGAACCTAGGGTTCGGTTTTGGGCTCTATTAAGCCATGTAAAAACTTAAATTTGTCAATTTTATCAGTTTAGACCTTCCTTAGATTAAGATCTGTGATTTAGACATTTAGTTTGAATGAATTAAAGGCTTAAAAGTCGGTTTTGGAATCAATGGGGTACGTCAGGCATAACCCATTAGTATTCAGGGCGTAACAAGTGTTGCTTCATTTCCCTCTTGATGGTATATGAGTACATAGTGTGTAATTGGGACGTACGCATGGCGTACTCCTAGAAGTCCATATGGACTATTTTTGGGACTTGGGTCATTATGGGTTTTGGGCCATGATTAGTTGGGTCAAGTATGGGAAGGGTAAAACGGTCTCTTACCCTTAGTAAGATATAATATGATTTGGACCTTCGATTATGGGTTATTAACCTGATTATTAATTAGGGTTGATTTTGGGATATGTAAACTGTGAGGAGTTGTGGTGGCAATAGCTTGAGTGTGTGATTTGTTTATCATCAGATTGAGGTAAGTCTCCTTATTGTACTTCTGCGTTGAAGGCACTAATGTCATCCCACTAGACTATGTTTTGTAGAAGACTAGGTGGTGGCACCTGGCAATTACATCAAAGACCTGGATATAGCTCCCGATACATTGTATGCAAGACCGAGGTTTGGACCTTGGCAGTTATATATAAGATGCTATTTGTCTTTGTGATACTTGCATGTAAGACCAGGAGGTGACTCTTGACACTTGTTTGTAAGACCTGCGTTCTGGCCCTTAGCATGGCAATGAAAGACCATGATACAGCTCATGGTATAATGATAATCGTAAGACTATAGATGGAACAAAACAATCTCTATTGTATGTATGGTATGTAGCATTTTGGGGAACTCACTAAGCTTTATGCTTATGGTTTTATATTTACGATTTAAGGTACTTTTGAATCCAAAGGGAAGGGCCCGGCGTGAATGCACAACATCCCCAAGAATTTTATCGCATTGGCATTTTATGATTTTTACTCTGATGTGTAAATCATATAATCACTTAGATTCATTTTGGAACAACTCACTTGTATCGTTTATTGTTTATATAATGAAAAATTTTCCATGAATTTTTAGGACGTTACAATATATATATATATATATATATATATATATATATATATATATATATATATATATATATATTGTTGGGTTTTATTTAAAACTTAGTTTCAAAAACTACAAATAATGGAAAATGGAAGACTTGATTTTTATAAATAACATAAATATTTTATCACCTACCAAGCATTATCTTGCAAGTAATAGAAAGATTTATAACACAACCATAGAAGGAATAGAAGTGGTAACAACCTTTGAAGCACTTTGAGACCTCTAGGGGAGGCTTGGAAGTTGATGGAGTGAGGATGAAGCCTTAAGACATGTTCCGACTTGATGTAATGCTAGTTACAACTCTTAAGCTTTATGTCAAAAAAAGATTATGACTTAAAGAGAGGAGGCAAGCAAAAAGTATCTTCAAAGTGCATGACTTTAGAGAGAAGATAGATAGGGGAGAAGATGCTCTCGGCCTTGCTTGGTGCAAGAAGAAGATTACAAGAGTGAAATCTTTACATAGTCATAAAGTGAAGTCAATACCCACTAGATCCTAACACTTTCTGCAAGCATGCCCCTATGTCATGAGTGTGTTTCTTTTATCTTGCACTCTTTTCATTAAACAAATGCAAGACCCATGCTTCTTGTCCCTTCTCTTCAATTCACAGTTTCAAGATGAAAAGACAAGCCAAGAGTTTATATTTAATAAAATCAAGGTTTATAAGATATAAACATTGTCTTTTGCTAAAAGACAAAAGGCTTATTAGGTCCAGAAATATGTACATGACATATATATATATATATATATATATATATATATATATTCATACATTATGAAATAATGTGTAACTTGTATTTTAAAATAATTATTTCCTTGAAATAAATATTCTCCCAACTTATTATAAGAGTTTATGAATATTTATTACAATCATTTTCTAATAAATAATCATTTGTATCAAGTTGTTGTTAGTGTGACCCTTATGATCATATGTTATTTAGCAATATAATTTTAATATGAATCTTGAGCATACTAGATCTTTAATATATATATATATATATATATATATATATATATATATCTTGAGCATACTAGATCTTTAATATATATATATATATATATATATATATACATAGATATATGTGTGTGTGTGTGTGTGATTCTAGGGTTTATGTTTTAGTAAGTCTTGCTAGGTTGGATTTGGAACTGCTTTTCTGTGTGAAAATATATAAGAGAGTATCGAATAAAAATAAGTTTATGATTCTTTCTATTTACTTTTAAATTTTATATTGTGTTCTTATGCTTTCATTGGTTGAACCAAAGTCTACGGAACTAACAAGTGGTATCAAATAATAATTTACAACTCTCTAAATCCATGTGTTCTTTGTTCAATTAATGATGTCATCAAGTTCAAAAAACCCATCTTCGTCTTCAAGCTACAAATTATAGGCCTCCAATAAGTTCCCACCCTTTGATGGAAATCCTTTTTTATGTGGTAAAGTAAAACTGTAATGATTCTTGACACCGTGGATCATAACATGGTCGATACTCTGACTGAAGGTCCATACATTCCTATGAGCATATGGATTCAAGAAAACGATCCTCCACAGACTATATTTTCCTAGACGAATCACTGGATGAATGATACTAAAGTAAAGGTTAATCTAGATGTTAGAGTAATGGTTTCCATATGTAATGTGGTGTCGTAGAAAGCCTATAATCTGGTTGAGAATTGTAACATTTAAGGTATCTTTAAAAGGGACTAAAGAAATCTTTTCCAATGACGAAATCAATTTGAAAAAGAAGTACGAGCACTTTTTTCACTCATGAATGAATCCCTTACTCAAACTTTTAATCGTTTCGAATGTCTAATCACCTGTATAAGAAAGTTTGTGATCACCAAGCCAAACTCTAATTTGGTTCTCAAGTTCCTTGAATATCTTGATGAGGGTTGGGAACACCATGTGGATATGTCGCACCCATTTTTTTCAAATAAATCTTGTATTGTTATGAGACAACTCAAGCCCTATTGGCATGTAGACATCAAGATGGAAATTTTGTGTGTGCGCATGTTCTACAAATGAAATCGTACAAGAACGAGTGTCTTTTTCCCAAGGGAGCAAGCCATTGATTTGGTTCTTCTTTCACTTCCAAATTCATTTGATCAGTTCATTGGGAACTTTAATATGAGGAATATCGACGTGAACCTAATTGATCTGACCCAAATGTTGATTGTTGCTGAAGCATAAACACTTAAGGGCACATCTAAAATAGAGATGCTTATTGGGTATAATTCCAAGGTTTCCATGCACGTTGACAATGGTGGTCCAAAAAGATTATGTCATAACTAGTATTTTAATGCTAGGAAATTACGTCCATGTGTAATTAACCTTCGATGTATCTTGTAACCCTAAGTATGAGGTTATATATGTTATTCATTCAAAAACGAAAATTTGAATCAAAACTCATTTGTGCAAGCTCTAAACCTAATTCAATACACTACACTCACTCAAATTTGGGCTTGTAACCTTAACTTCCTGGTTCAAACCTATTATTGGACCAAGATTCACTTATTGGCCTGAATGGGCCAGTAACCCCTCAACTTGGTTCTTTTGGGCCACGAATCCTCATTTGGGCCCTAGTTGGAGCCACATTCATTAAGTTATAATATTTTGAGCCATAAAACTCACCATGGTCCTTAATTGGGCCGAAAATCATGCATTTCTTTTCATGGGCCGAAAACCCACCTATTCAATCACATTGGGCCGAAAACCCATTTATTTTACTCTTTTGGACTGTAAACTTGTATGTGGGCAAAATGGGCCGAAAAATTTCTTGTTGGGCTATACAATCTCGGTTGATAATCAAATTGAAGCCCAACATCTAATTGCCTTTTTCCCTCTCTAATTCTCGGCCTTGTTAAAAAAAAAGTTTATTTAATTCAAAATCTTCACACCTCATTGTTGTTTAGAGGTTATGCAAGCTAGTTGTATCACATATTTCTAAGTATAAACCCTCCATGTAATAACCAAACTAATCTCTTCTCTCTTCTCTTCTTATTCTTGGATGAGAAGCACCCTACCATCAACCTCATTTTTCTTTTCCACTTCAAATACACTGAAAATTCACTCAAGACACACAAGGAAAATCCTTCCCTTTTTCCTCTTAAAAATCATGATTTTGGTAAGGGATTTTAAGAGCTTTGCATCAAGTACTATCATCCGTACTTTCCTAAAGAATTGCCTCGACTCCACCAAGTCCCTTTCACTACTACTATTGCTCCCAACACTACTCTCATCCTAGGCATGCCCTAGGGTAACCTCCAACCCACAACCCACTCCTCAGCTACTGAAGGTATCTTCGTGATGCCAATTCGCCACTACCTGAATACTATCACATGTGACGAGGCTCAGATAATCCTTCAACTAAAGGACTCGTCCCTACAACAGTTAGACTCGATGAGAGCTGCGCAATAGGGCCAAATCCAGCACTCTGAGATTATTCAACCCTGGTCACATGTGAATTGACGTATTCACCTAATGGCTAACTTGCATCACTCAAAATCCCACAAAGCACAAAGCAAGTAGCATTCAGAAAAAAGGAAAATCTAACCACACAATCCAATCGTACTACTCTATCCCGTACTCAGGAATCTGTACTAGCCTGCAACACATAAAGCTCATATACATATAACAGGCACATAATTAAGGCATCCTCCTAGATCCTTAGTTGTAATCTAGCATGCAGTTGTCATAAGCATATCATATCTAAACAAACATGTATGGGTAATTTGGGAGAACTTACTTGAGCCCGGTTGATTGCATGCACCACACCCTTTTCCTTCTTTTTTTAAAGTTCTTTTCTATTTCCAAAATCCTTTTATTAACATGGTTTTTCTTTTGAAAACTTTATACCACTTCCTTAGTTTGAGTTCAGACACATCCGAGAGTGTGCCCGAATCCCTCAAACCAAGGCTCTGATACCAACTTGTAACGACCCAAAAATCATGACCAAAAATTTTGTTTTTAATTTAATATATAACCACAATTGTCATTCATTCATAAAAAACATATCACATCAGAGTATCGTGTCCAAAACATTATTTTATTTTATCTGAGTAAACATACCAGGCTAAAACTCCTTTGGTATGTGTGTGCCATGCGATCACCTCGAGCTCTTCCCTCCGCTACCGGAAGTACCTGAAACCAAAACTGAAAACTGTAAGCACGAAGCTTAGTGAGTTCTCCAACCTACCACATACCATACATAATCACATACTGCAAGCCTTGGGCCTCGCCTGCTACATCGGGCCGCGCTCGGCTTTGAGCCCCGATTGATATATAGATCTGCTTCTCTTAGGCCCTGCTTGTGTCTGGGCCTCACCCGCTAGACACATATAACATAACACATAACACCTAAGCTAAACACACTCTATTGTATTACTGTACTAAGGCCCCGCCTATCTTGGGCCCCGCCCCTTTCCTGCTACTAGTGAGTCATGGAACCCTGTCCATGCTCCTGTTGGTAGTGAGATACGGGCCTCCTCTCACACTCACCTCTCTCCTATCTAGGGCCTCGCCCTTGCTTTGCTACTAATGATATACAGAACCCCGTCCATACTCTGCTATTGGTGAGATACAGGACCTCGCCCACACTCACCTCCCTACCAGGTACATACGAGTATCACACAGACAACAAGTATAAACTATCATATAAACATTCCTCGGGCACCCGCCCGACATCGGACCTTGATCCGAAATCACATACTAGCATACAGTTCCTAGGGCTAACCCCCGGGTCTTCCTAATCCTAAACTACATGGGCTGGCATTATGGCCGTAGACCCTTTCACACAATGATGAGACTGACCTTGCATTGTTGAACCCTACGGATACTCGTCTGGCTGCTGACTGGCAAATTCTCGAACTACTGACCCTTCGGCTTCCCGAACTACCAATGCCAAACATCACTTAGTCCAACACAATAATCCTTCTTAGGGTAAAATGACCATTCTACCCCTAGTCCAACTTGGTCCATATCTAAAGCCCAAAATTGAGGCCTAATACTAAGTAAGCTTCCCAAGCCCACTAGTGGCCTACTAATGGCCCAATTTGCTTCATTGGGACCAATCCCTTAATGGGCCTTACCCTAAGCCCAAAATATAATCCCTGACCCATAACATCGACTTTTACTGGCCCACTAAGGCCCAAGGTCCAAAGCATGGCCCAAACCGAGGCCTATTAACTTGAAGCCCAAACTGCTAGAGTAAACGGGGCGTACACTAACATACGTAAGCGTACTGAGTAATTGGTGAGTACACTGGGCGTACCTGCATGTACGCTTAGCGTAACCCCTTGTTAAGCCCTTTTCTCATTAAGTGCTTAATACTCTTATCTAGAAGCTACAATCTCAGATCTAAGTCCTTTTCCATCTCTTAATCCATAAAGTCACTGACTTGGTGACTTTGCATGCCCCAAACTAGGCAAAACTCAAAAATGACTTTCTACTTCCATGGAAATGGTCTTAACTCATGCATGAGCTCATTAAGACTTCAATGATGGCAACTTTACTGCTTAAGGGACCCTTTTAGCTCTAAGGGTGGCAACCCTAAGCTCACAAATGGGCTTTCATCACCAAGATCCATCCTTTGGACTAAAAGAATCCATAAACCCACCCTAAAGAGATCTAAAAGATTAATGATCAAGCTCATGATTGTATACCTTAAAAAGGTTTGAAGTGAAGCAACAATCCCAGATCTAAACCTTCTCCCTTACACCAACACCTTGCCTTGACCTTTGCTTCTTTGAAGAGTGGATCCAAAACACCAAAATGCTCTCTCCAAGCCTTCCAAGCTCCAAGAACAATCAAAGAGGATTAGGGTTTCGTGGGGGGCTGTATAAACATGAGAGGGAGGCTGATAACCAGGGTGTTATGTTCTTTATATAGTGGCTCAACCCTAAAAGTTAGGGTTTTGAGACTCTGAGCGTTTGATGGGCGTACTTCTCGTACGATGGGCGTACGCTTCTCCGCATCCGCGATCCCTCACCTCTCTACGTTGGGCGTACTCATGCTGGCCACCTTCCTTGCCATTTTTTCCATTAAGGGACCATTAATGTCAATAACTTCAAAGTGTTATAGCTCCTTCATTCTAAGTTCGTTTCCGACGAACTTTATATCCACGAAAAAGTGGCGAGAAGCCCTACGCTTCTAGCAACACACCCCGACCCCAAACCTCTCGAATCAAAACTTCAAGCCCCGTAAAAGACCGAAATTCCGCTAGCCTGGGCCTATGAAATCCAATAACGGATACTTTCAGAACAGAATGCTACAACAACATCCTCCGAAACATTCTAAATCAAAAGGAGCTAAACATGAGGCAACAACGATGGGTCGAGTTGCTAAATGACTATGAATGCGAGATCAAGTACCATCCAGGCAGAAAAGAATACTCGAGTCGCCGAGTGAAAACACTAACAATGACCATCCACTCCCAATTAACTTCACAAATCAAAGAAGCTCAATTGGAGGCATTGAAGCCGGAAAATTCCGCAAATGAAGCACTGCGTGGAATGGATAAAAATCTTAAAGTCAAAGAAGACGGAGCTTACTATTTCATGAATCAAATCTGGATTCCAAAATTTGGAGGATTCAGATACATGACCACGAACGAAGCTCATAAGACACGATACTCCGTCCACCCAGGATCGGATAAGATGTACCTGGATATAAAACAACATTATTGGTGGCCGAACATGAAAGCGGAAATTGCTACCTATGTGAGCAAGTGCTTGACTAGCACAAAGGTTAAGCTAGAATATCAGAAGCCCTCAGGATTATTACAACACCTGATGATACCTGAGTGGAAATGGGAACAAATAACCATGGATTTTATAACCAAATTACCTAAAACGAATGATGCGTTGGATGCCATTTGGGTGATTGTTGATTGGTTGACTAAATCCACCCATTCCCTACCAATAAAGGAGACGTACAAAATGGAAAAGCTAACGCGAATCTATATAAAGGACGTGGTAAGATTACATGGAGTACCGATATCTATTATCTCCGATCGAGATAGTAGATTTACCTCTCAATTTTGGTAGTTGCTCCATAAAGCATTGGGAACGCGACTGGATATGAGCACTGCTTATCACCCTCAGACTGATGACCAAAGCGAGCGAACCATTCAAATGCTAGAAGATATGCTCCGAGCCTGTGTGATTGATTTTGGCAAGGCATGGGATACACACTTGCCCTTAATTGAGTTCTTGTACAACAACAACTATCACACAAGCATTAAGGTTGCTCCTTTCGAGGCCTTGTATGGTAGAAAATGTAGATCACCTCTTTGTTGGGCTGAGGTGGGAGACACACAGCTAGCAAGAGGACAAAGACTAAACAACACTCTCACAGGACTTTAGATCATTCGGCAAACGACAGAGAAAATAGTTCAAATCAAGGCACGACTCCAAGCATCACGAGACCGACAAAAGAGCTATGTTGATAAACGACAAAAGCCTCTGGAGTTTCAAGTTGGAGATCGGGGGCTATTGAAGGTATCTCACTGGAAAGGAATGATCCGATTTGGGAAGTAGGGAAAACCAAATCCACGATACATTGGACTATTCGAGATCCTTACCCGGATTGGTCTGGTAGCTTATAAGCTACGACTACCCTCAGAGCTTAGCAACGTACATCCCGTTTTCCATGTGTCAAACATGAAAAGTGCCTATCAGATGAAACCCTTATTGTTCCCTTAGACGAAATTAAGGTGAACGAGAATCTCCTGTTCATCGGAGAACCAATTGAAATCATGGGCAGGGAAGTGAAGCATAAAAAAACAAAGCTGCATTCTAATTGTGAAGGTTCGATGGAACGCTAAGCGCAAACTGGAATTTACATGGGAATGCGAAGATCAAATGATGCAAAAGTACCCTCACCTTTTCTCTAGCTCTTAAGATCAACTTTCTAGAGAATTTTGGGATGAAATTCGCTTTAACAGGGGGATGATGTCACAACTAGTATTTTAAGGCTAGGAAATTATGTCCATGTGTAATTAACCTTCGATGTATCTTGTAACCCTAGGTATGAGGTTATACATGTTATTAATTCAAAAACGACAATTCGAATCAAAACTCACTTGTGCAAGCTCTAAACCTAATTGAATACACTACACTCACTCAACTTTGGGCTTGTAACCTTAACTTCCCGGTTCAAACCTACTATTGGACCATGATTCACTTATTGGGCCTAATCGGCCATTAACCCCTCAACTTGGTTCTTTTGGGACAAGAATCCTCATTTGGGCCCTAGTTGGACCCACATTCATTAAGCTATAGTATTTTGGGCCATAAAACTCTCCATGCATCTTAATTGGGCCGAAAATCATGCGTTTGTTTTCATTGGCCTTAAACCCACCTATTCAATTACATTGGGCAGAAAACCCATTTATTTTACTCTTTTGGGCCGTAAACTTGTATGTGGGTCCAATGGGCCAAAAAATTTCTTGTTGGCCTATAAAATCTCGGTTGATAATCAAATTGAAGCCCAACATCTAATTGCCTTTTTCCCTCTCTACTTCTCGGCCCTGTTTAAAAAAAAGTTTATTTGATTCAGAATCTTCACATCTCATTGTTATTTAGAGGTTATGCAAGCTAGTTGTATCACATATTTATAAGTATAAACCCTCTAATCCTCCATGTAATAACCAAACTAATCTCTTCTCTCTTCTCATCTTATTCTCACTACTAGAAAAACAGCCTTTTACGACGCTCATTGCACGTCGTAAAAGGATCAGACGACGCGCAAATGCGCGTCAAGGAAGGCCCTGTCATAAAGAGAGACGACGCGCATTTGCGATGCTCATTTACGAGGCGCAATTATGACGTGCGTTTACGACACACAATGCGTATCAAGGAAGGCCCTGTCATAAAGGAAGACAACACGCATTCGTGTGCCGTAACCTTACGACGCGCATGTTAATGACACGTAATGCGTATCAATAAAGCCCCTGTCAAGAAAGGCCATGTCATAAATGAAGATGACACACATTTTTGCGTATCATAATTTTAAATGTAAAAAAAAATATTTATAGATTTACTAATTTTCAAATTAAATAATACATTAAAAATCTCATAATACAAAATAAAATACCATAAATAACAAAGATAATCCATTTCACTAATATGTCAAATACAAATAATTATTCCAAATTGAGTAAATGTTATAAAAAAATGAACATATTTATATACAATTGCATCATCTAGCTTACTATGTGCCAACAACTCTCTGTGTGTTTACTTTTGCCCGAGTCTCGTTTCCTCCAAAGCTTCTACCCATGCCAAAATATGATATCTTGAGTCTGGTTTCAAGAACCAAAATCACCCAATTAAACTCTAATGTTGGTAGACTGAGAGTTCCAGAATAAAGTTTACATCCATCACCTTCAATCACCTTCAACCGAACGCATCACCATTTTCCCTGAAAGAGATCCATTCAAGCAGCTTGTCCAGTAGATTTTATATGCATGAACAACATAAACACAGCCCTAGGAACATCCAATAAAGTCAAGATCACTTTGATTCATCCAAATCAATCAATCGCTTAATTTCTTTTATTATCTTAATAATTTATTAGAAAAAAATGTTAATCAAAACACTTCTCACCACATGGGTCAGCAATCCTCAAGGTCAAAGAAACCGAATTGTCATCATTCTTTATCCCTTTCAACCTGAACTCGTTTTGCTGATGAATCCTCTTGAATTCAGCAACTCCATTTTTGGTGTTTAAACATATAGATTGATCAATCTCCATGAAATTCAATCGCCATGAAATTCAACGATCTTGGTGTTGCCTCTTTTAGAAAAGGATCTTCTAGAAGCTTTCCAGCAGATGATCTTTCAGTTGCTGGAGCCAAACATTTTTCTATGAATGCCTTCAGTTCATAATCACCCACTTTGCTAAGAGAACCCGATTTAATCGCCTATAGTTTTTTTTTAAACAAACAATCATTTAACTTATTTGATTCCATTACTGAGGTTACTTTCTTATAGATTTGAGCTGGATTTTTGCATTCTCTATAAGGATACTCAAATATCACCATTTCCAACAAACACATCCCAAAAGAATATATATCAACAAGTTCATTGTATTCCTCTTCATAAAGCTCTGGTGCCATGAATTCAGGTGTTGCTAGTGAAAAAAACAACATTAAATTCATATTACACTTGAAGAACATGTTTTGTTTTTAGTTAGTCTTACCAATAACACTCTTGGCAGTTGGTTGCTGCATGACAGTTGCCAATCCAAGATCACCAATCGTAATTTCTCCATTGTTCCCATTCACAAATATGTTGTCACGTTTGAAATCCCTGTTAATCACAGGTGGAATTTGAATGTGAAGGTAGTGAAGACCATTTAGAATTTGTCTTGTCCACTTCTTGATCGCTTTCAAATCAATTGTTTTATTTTTATTCCGCTATCTAATAAATGCAAATTAAGAGTTGAGTAAAATATATCATTTATTACATTAATTATATATATATATATATATATATATATATATATATATATATATATATATATATATGATATCAAATTTTTCTTACTGTCTAAGGCTTCCGGATGTGAAGAGCTCAGTTATCATATTTACATTTTTCTTCATATGATCAACCCACGAATCAAAGTATTTGATGATGTTATTGTGTTTTAATGATATAAGAAGATGAACTTCTGAATATAATTTTTCCAAGTCTTGTGGTGACTGCATCACAACATCAATCCTCATATGATTCGAGGACCTCCAGTTTCAAAAGTTAAACCATCAGTCGGTATAAGTTAACTACAAAAATGAAAACAGAAAACTAACCTTCTGCAAGTTAAAAATAAACAGGAATGATAATACCTTAGTTGGATTTCCTTGATTATCAAAAGGTTTTGAAACTGGAGGTCCTCAAACCTCAACTTCATTTGCCACTTGCTTAGAGCATAGATTCTCAACACTAATCTGCAAGTTAAATTATTGTATTAACAAATTAAAAAAATGAGTCTAAAACTAAAATCTTTTTAAAAAAGGAAAACAAACAAAATAATAAAAGGAAACCATACCACAAGTCTCTGGGGGTGCCAAATACAGAAATTTCACCATGAGTCAACCTTTGTTTCCCAAGTAATTGGACAATTAGATCTTTGAGCTAAAACAAATAGATAATAAAACAATAATTTGAAATGAATAGTCAAGTAAAAGTAAAAAAAAAGGCATTTCATATTACAAGAAACACTTGAAGACTATAATAGTCAAGAATTTGACTTTTAAAAGAGTTGTTGCTACCCAATTTTGTCTGATCTACCTTGTGAAGGTTGAATCAAAGCTTCACCAACAAGGGATAAACCCAAATCAGCAAACCCATGGTTCTCTTGCCTTGCAATTTCAGTTTTCTTACGTGTTTCACAACCATTTTCTGAAACTTAACATTAATTAATTGAAAAATGACAACACAACAAATCCATGTCTGTCACTAAAGACTTAGTGTGTGTATATATATATATATATGTATATATATATATATATATATATATACCTAATCTTGTAGTGACCAAGAGTGTGAACTTTTAACAATTCTAAAATATCTTTTTAACTAAGATAAATACTTAAAAAAAACTCATCAACATAATTTGAGGTTGGTACAAATAAAGCATATAGCTCCTATTATGGATGCTCTTTGTGATAAATGTTCAAAAAATGACTTTACCTTAAAAATAGTGCTTATAATTTAATGTTGTTTGACAAACTTCATTGTTTGATCAAGTTTCTAAACACAAACTCATCCTGAGACTTAGATATGTATTTTTCTGGAACCAACCCATTAGAGAATTAGAAACATTACTTCCATATAAAAAGAGGCTCAACAAATATACCTGAGAGAAGTTGGAAGAGAGCATATTAGTAATCATTTCTTCAATCTTGTTTTCCTCTTGTTGCTGGACATCAAAAAGTTTATTGCTAGGCTCTGCAAAATCAAACATATCAGGTAAATAAAGAATCCTAGTTTAGTTATAAATAATGCAATAATGAAGTAACATACCCAAGTGTATGAAGACTTCAGAAACTTCAAGATGCCAATTCTGAATCTGGTAACGAACACTTTCACCAATGTGTCTGCATCCCTGTAAAAGTGTAGAATTTTGTATCAAAGTCGGACCAAAGTATACTACAACAAACAGGTTAGATTATCTAGGTAGTCAACTTGCCTCCACTCCTTTGACTTGTAACAATGTCTTTCTGATTGGGTCCAAATGATGAGATGGTATTGCAGCATCCACCAGCTCCAAAATACTGGATAAACAATTCAATTCTTATAAATACTACTAGTAATATAGTTTCCAATTTTCTTTTATATCCAAGAGTAAAAATTACCTCTGGTAACTAGTTTCGAGTCCAACCCTTGTAAAAATTCGTCTAAAACCCTAACAATTCTTTTCTCCATTTAACTCACTTTATCAAGATTTTAAGAAGAGGCAGGCAGAAATACGACTAAAATTAGAAAATTGGCTATCTATAGAGGGTGAAGGATTAGCAAGAAACTCAACTAAATCTTCAAAAGCTTCCAAGTTTTGTATGAAATTAATGAGTGAAACTTGGAGATGCCGAATTTTGATAGCTCTGTTCCAGAGGATTAAGAGAGATACAAGACAGAGAAAGGCCTAAAAGAAATTGTAGAAAAATTCAATTCAATATTGATATGGCGATGTTGGGATGAGAGAGGAGAAAAGAGAGCACAATCGAGATTTATGTAGGTAAATGGAAATAATCTCACCTGAACATCGGGAATCACTCTAACTTCAGCATTCGCATTATCGGTTCCTATTTCAACCTGCTTTAGAAGGTGGTGATGGACTTACGAATAGCGATGAGTGGTTGTCGTGTGGCTGTAGATGTAATGGTGGTAAAGGGGGGTTAATGGAGAACATATGAGAAATCTGTTGTAGAATTGGATGGAACTGAATTCGAAGCCATAATCGCCAAAATCAATGAGTCTTTCAGTAGATGGTGATGAAGAAGAAGACCAATCGGAAGGATTGATGAAAGAAACAACACCTAGGTTAAAGGATGACCGGAAAAAGGCGTGCGAGCATCTTCATGTTTCTTCTCTTTTCGTCTCTGTCTCAGAGGGAGACTAGGGCTTAAAATTTCTTGATCTTAGAGTGACACTATAGCAGAGATCTGATGAGACGATTAACAAGTAAGGTCAGGAGAAAGAAAGTGTGTGATGCGAGGGGAAACAGAGTAGAGCAAAGAATAAATCCGGCGATGACAAGCATGTTGTTGCCTTTATGGATGCCAACAACCAGAAAGAGAAGGTGGTGGCGGTCGGAGTACGAGCGAAAGAAGCAGCGGTAGTCGTTGCCGATTACGGAGTCGATCCAACTGTCGATTTCATCAGATGCACTCCGAACTCTTAGAGATGATGGGGTTTGATGCTGGTGGTCGCGGTTAGGGCTTCCAAATGGAAAGAGATAGAGAGTGCAGAGGTAGAGGAAGATGGGCTGCTTCAAAAGGATTGATAACCTCACAATTCTATTAGAGTTCATTGGAGAAGAAGGAGATAAATGGCGGGGTGTTTAATTTTTTGGGATTTCATTTCCCGGCTATTAAAAAAATGAAGAACGCGCCCTTCCTAAAAAATATAAAATGACACCCTTAGAGGACGCCCTTTTTTCTTTAGGCGCCCTCCGTGTTTTTCTTTTCTTTTTTTAGACACTAATTTAAGGGCATGCAAAAATGCGTGACCTCTATCCTTCAGTTTTTGGAAACCTGACATTATTTTTATGGACACACAAAATTGCATATTGTAAATCTGCGAGTGTCATTGTTTGCGCTTCATTAAAGGGTATTTTTCTGGTAGTGTCTCAGCCAAAAAGGACCCCACCATCACCCTCATTTTTCTTTTCCACTTCAAATACACTAAAAATTCTCTCAAGAAAGAAAAATCCTTCCCTTTTTCCTCCTAAAAATTATGACTTTGGTATGGGATTTTAAGAGCTTTGCATCAAGTATTATCATCTTGATAAGCCTTTAACTAAACTCAAGGTGATTAATTCCATTTTATGCTAGATCATTCTTCATAAACACTTTGTTTTTGTGATCATACTCATAGAACTCTCTAGGATTCGAAAACTCATCTCATAGAAGCATTCAAGGCCGAAAACACCTTCATTTCCTTTCATTTCTTCATCAAAACCAATCCATCACCCAAGGAAAGCTTCATACCCGTCCTTTTTCATGATTTACTAACTTTTGGGGGAGAATACAAGTTGGTTTTGTGTTAAATCTAAGTATTGATGCATGCTTGTGTGTATTTTCATTATATGTTGTGTAAATATGTTATGAATCTATGTTAAACCTTCAAAAACTCGACATATTTTCCAAGACTTGAAGATCTTAGGAAAAAACAAGTTACTTTATGTAACTCATAATGATGATTGAAAAGATTAAGCATGTTAAAGGATATCAAAAAACTAAGGAAAACATAAAGAGGGGCCAAAATTGTCAAATGACCAAAAGTGAGCCTTTTATGATACTCACGGTTTTGAGGAGTCAAAAGAGTCATTTTTGGATAATAATGGCCTATTATGTCATTCATGGTTTTATAAGGTTCAAAATGTTACTTTTGTCAAAATGGGCCTTCTTGGTTTTTAGGTGTTAAAAATGTCATTTTTCATAAAAATTAGGCCTTAAATGAAAAATCACGGTTTTATGGGCCAAAAGTGTAAATTTTCATAAAAGTGGGCCTTACTTGGAAATTTACGGTTTCATGGACTAAAAATGCCATATATAAAAAATTGGCCTTAATTGTAAATTTTCGGCTTAATGGGCCTAAAGTGCCATTTTTCATTAAAATAGGCCTTAAGTGTAAAGTTTCGACTTTAGTGGGCTTAAAATGTCATTGTTAACAATAATGGACATTATTTGCAAACTTTCGGCTGTAAAGGGCCAAAAATATTAATTTTGACTAATACTAGCTTTTCATGAAATGTTGCTTCTTTTGAGCTAAAAGCGATCATTTTGACAACAAACGGGCTTTTTACAACATTTGTACTCTAATTGTCCTTACATGCTTGTTGGGCTTTGTTAGGCAATTTATTCCTAAATTGGCCTTATATGTGTTCATTTTACTTCTTTATTGGGCTTACGACACACTATACGTTATTCGGGCCTACAACAAACAAATACTTGACATTTCGATAAAAGCAAATCGTATTTTTATCACTAATGTTTTATAATCAAATATATACTCAAAGTATTATTTAAAACATTAAATAATATGATACACTGTTCGTGTAGATTTCGTTAAAGCTCTTGTGAGACATTCCATCACCCGCACCTACCTAGTGTACATCGTAAGTCATGTTGTTATTGATGGGTTTTATGCATAAGAAACCTTCCTATGTGCTCATACAAACCCTAATGCTTGGATCTAGGTTTCACTATTGAACATGCTTTGATTCCAAGACTTACAAACCCTAATCTAGCATATAAACAACAAAAATAACATATAGAATCAGATCTTGATGTTTACCTCTTCAATGGTTGGCTTAGATCTTGTATATCTTCTTCCTTTGAGCCTAGAGTCACAAATGCAACTCCTCTAATGGTTCACAAACCCCACAAGCAAGAAGGCAATATGAGAGAGGGATAGAGAGGCTAGAAATCGACCTAGGGTACTCTTAGAATCAAGTGGTGGCCGAATTCATGCCCTAGGGGTCATATTTATACTTACAGGTTACTAGGGTTTCACTCTAAACCCTAATGGACAGCTTAGTCACCAAGCAGCCCATGGAACCTTCTGGAATAAGTCCCTTGGACGAAAATATGATGGATACCCATCATAAATTCGTTCCCCCTTAAGCCCATTAGGTTTCCTTAACCCAAAACTCAACTATCATACATTTGACAGTTTATACCCCTTCATTTAATTAATCTCTTTTGACCACCAAATTAATTCCTAATTAGTTTATGACCAATACTAATTAAATAAATATGATTTCTCCTTTAATATATTATTCTTATAATATATTAATAAATCATAATACTCTCTTTCTCCCTAAATTACCTTGTCAAGTTGCTTTGGAGAAGGCAACCCAAAAGGACCATGCATAACCGGGTCAAGTACATACCAAATATAGTTACGGGCTTAGACACTATTCCAACAGTCTCCCACTTGGATAAGTCTAGTAACTATATCTCACACATGACTTCAGAATCCGATTAGCAATCGTAGCTCTTATACTTCGCTGTCAACTCTGATCAACTTGTCCTTTAGATAAGGGATCGTATAATCCTCTGTTCTGGATATCATGCTGACAATACTTATTGTCCAACAGTAGTTCCTTGATTTCTGATTTGTTCGACATAGAATTTAGTTGAACACACAAACTTCATTCTGACCGGGCCCGACACATAAGTCAAACCAAATCATCAAGTGGCCAATATATCACTTTTATTCTCATATAATAAAAGGAACAGATCAACTTCGACTCATATGCATCTATTATTTACTAATGGATCATACACAACAATGTGTTTGATAACATCAAGTTACTGATGCATTTACACATGATCAATGTACAACCAACCAGCAAACAACAACCATATGTCTAAGTTTTAAGACTATATGATGTTATCGTTTTGCGATCACTTAAGATAAAACACCACTAAGTGATATAGCAACCTCGGGTTTAATCCAATGCTCAATTCATATTCATAAGCACTCATAAACTTTGCAGCAAACCTTTGCTATGTCTAAAACCTTTCAGACAGTCTACAAACAATTCATGACAGTCTTCATTCATATCTACTTCCAAAATATGACCGACTGTGGAACTTTTGAATAATCATATCATTCAGGAAGTCAAAACATGCAAAATGGAAACAATAGATAAATAACCAACACAAGATAGTAGCTTTACTCATAAATAATACATTTTATTTATTCATCGAATGTCAAGTACAAACTATCTATTACATGTTTCCTATCTAATCCAAAATTATATCATCCTTCAGCCCAATGCTCCTAGCGTGCTGCAAGTGTTTAACCCTACTCAGTCCCTTCGTAAAGGGATCTGCTGGGTTCTCTTCTGATGATACCCTCTTCACAAAGAGGAGTCCCTCTTCTACCCGATGTCTGATGAAATGGTATTTTCTGTCAATATGTCGAGATCTGCCATGATCTCTCGGTTCCTTGGTCAAGGCAACCGCTCCTTCATTATCATAGAAAATTTCCATCGGCTCCTTTATGGATGGTACAACTCCAAGGTCTCCAATGAAGTTCTTCAACCATATAGCCTCCTTTGACGCTTCGCTCGCTGCAATATACTCTGATTCGCACGTTGAATCAGCTACGGTCTCTTGCTTGGAACTTTTCCAAGTCACTGCTCCTCCATTTAGGGTAAAGACCCAGCCTGACTGCGATCGGAAGTTATCCCGATCTGTCTGAAAACTAGCGTGACTGTACCCTCATACCCTTAAGTCATCACTCCCACCGAGGACTAGAAACCATTCCTTGGTCCTCCAAAGGTACTTAAGAATATTCTTAACTGCAATCCAATGAGCTCTACCAGGATTCCCTTGATATCTGCTGACCATGCTCAAAGCGAAGGCCACATCAGGGCGAGTACAAGTCATAACGTACATGATAGAGCCTACTGCGGAAGCGTAAGGTACTCGACTCATATCAGCTATCTCTGTCTCTGTACTCGGGCTCTGAGTCTTACTCAGCTTGGTATTGCTTTGGATTGGCAACTCCCCTTTCTTGGAATTTTCCATACTAAAACGCTTTAGTACCTTTTCCAAGTATGTATCCTGACTGAGTCCTATCAGTCTCTTTTCCCTGTTTCTAACTATTCTTATTCCCAGTATATAAGAAGCCTCTCCGAGGTCCTTCATAGCGAAACATTTCCCAAGCCAGGACTTGACCTCCTGCAAGGTTGGGACATCGTTTCCTACGAGTAATATGTCATCGACATACAATACGAGGAAGCTTATTATACTCCCACTGGCTTTGACATACACACAAGATTCATCTTCGCTTCGCAGAAAGCCAAACTCTTTAACCTTCTCGTCAAAACAAAGATTCCATCTGCGAGATGCTTGTTTCAATCCATAAATGGATTTCTCAAGCTTGCATACTCTATTTGGATGCTTCGCATCGACAAAACCCTCTGGCTGATTCATGTAGACATCCTCAGCCAACTTTCCATTAAGGAAAGCGGTTTTCACGTCCATCTGCCATATTTCATAATCATGAAATGCAGCTATGGCAAGCATCACCCTAATAGACTTTATCTTCGCAACTGGTGAGAAGGTCTCATCATAGTCAACTCCGGGAGTTTGAGTAAAACCCTTCGCAACCAATTGCGCTTTATAAGTATGCACTTTCCCATCCATGTCCGTCTTCTTCTTGAAGATCCACTTGCACCCAACTGTCTTACGACCCGGTACATTATCAACCAAGTTCCAAACTTGGTTGTCGTACATGGACTGAATCTCGCTGTCCATAGCCTCTTTCCATTTCACAGACTCCGGGCCTGCCATGGCTTCCTTATAGCTGCTAGGTTCATCCAAATTTACTAGTGTACTATCACTAATAAATGTATCCCCTTCAGTAGTAATATGAAAACCAAAAAACTAGGGTGGAACACTAGCCCTAGTGGAACGTCGAAGAGGTAGGGACTCGTCAACAGGTTCAACAGGAGTTTCCTCCTCAAGTTGAGTGCCAGTGTCAGAGGTTCCTTCATCGTTTTGATCTTGAATCTCTTCAAGTTCAATTTGCCTCCCACTGTCTTCTTGGCCTATCAATTCCCTTTCTCGGAAAACTCCTCTTCTAGCAACGAAGACAACATTGTCACTCGGTCTATAGAAAAGGTAGCCAAAAGACTTCTGCGGATAGCCGATGAAATAACACTTCTCACTACGAGGTTGTAGTTTGTCGTGAGTCTCTCGTCTTACGAAAGCCTCGCAACCCCAGACCTTGATATGTGCCGACGAGGGAGCCTTCCCCATCCACATCTCGTGAGGAGTCTTGGAAACCTTCTTGGTGGGAACTAAGTTAAGTATGTGGGCGGCAGTCTCTAAGGCATACCCCCAGAAAGCTATTGGTAACAAAGTCCGACTCATCATAGAACGAACCATGTCCAACAAGGTCCGATTACGTCTCTCAGCCACACCATTCAATTGTGGCGTCCTTGGAGGCGTCAATTGCGAAACAATTCCGCATCCCTTTAGATAGTCGTGAAACTCAAGACTTAAGTACTCTCCTCCTCGGTCTGACCGAAGCATCTTGATTTTCCTGCCCAGCTGATTCTCCACTTCATTCTTAAACTCTTTGAACTTTTCAAAGGTTTCCGACTTTTGCTTGATTAAGTAGATATATCCATATCTGCTATAATCATCTGTAAAAGTCACGTAGAAGCGGCAAGCATCCCTTGTGGTGGATCTAAAGGGCCCGCATATATCGGTGTGTATGAGACCCAATAAACCCTCACCCCTTTCACAAGTTCCAGTAAAGGGTGACTTGGTCATCTTCCCAAGTAAACAAGATTCACACGTGTCATCGTCCCTAAGGTCGAATGACTCCAACACTGCATCATTTTGGAGTTGGGCTATGCGTTTCTTGTTGACATGGCCAAGGCGACAATGCCACAAGCATGCTTTGTCTAGACTAGTAGATGAATCAATATTCAAAACATTATTTCCAAAATTATCAACAATCATCACAGATTCATAAATCCCATTACAAGTTAATGCATTGAAATAAAAAACACCATTCAAATAAACATTAATAGAACCATTACTATTATCAAAAGAATATCTGAAACCTTGTCTAAACAACCTGTGAAAAGAAATAATGTTTCATGCCATATCTGGCAAATAACAGCAATTCTCTAAATCTATTCCTAACCCATTACTCAACACTAAAGAATAAACACCGACTTTGGTCACATGCGACGATCTTCTGTTTCCCATAATCAGGTTCATCTTCCCATGCTCCATCTCCTTACTTCTTTTTAGGCCCTGTAAATCAGCACAAATGTGGTTACCACATCCTGTATCAAGAACCCATGAAGTAGCAAATGATGAGTTATTAGATTTAATAGAATACATACCTATAAATGTGGGCTTGATCTTCCCATCTCTTATGTCCTGCAGATATTGAGGGCAGCTTCGCTTCCAGTGGCCCTTTTGGTGGCAATAGAAGCACTCTGCTTCTTTAGGATCGGAAGAGGGTTTAATGGAGCCAGCTTTGGTCCCACTTGAGGACGAACCATCACGGGGTTTCCCCTTATGGTGGCTCTTACATGGAGCCTTCCTCTTTTTGCCCTTTCCTTGACCTATTGCCATCACAGGAGCGGCCACAGCAGGGGACGATGCAACAGATTTGTCTTTGAGGTTGCTCTCAGCAGTCCTCAAGAGCCCTTGGAGCTTGCTCAAGGAGACCTCCTCTTTGTTCATATGGTAGGTCATCCTGAACTGATTGTAGCAGGAGGGCAAGGAGTGAAGGATTATGTCGATGGACAAATCCTCATCAAATTTAACATTAAGTTTGAGAAGACGATCAACATACCTCTGCATTCTTTGCAAATGAGAGGTTAGGGATTCTCCACTATCCATCTTAGCGGTGATCATGTTAGTAATGATCTCATAGCGCTCTTGCCTCGCGCTCTGGTGATACCTGTCCAGCAAATCCTGATGCATTTCATATGGATACATGTCCTCATAGGACTTTTGGAGTTCGAGGTTCACGGTGGCCAGCATGAGGCAGTGAACTTTCATGGCATCACGCTCGTGGGCCTCAAAGGCGGCCAATTCCTCAGGAGTAGCAACATCTGGGATGATCTTCTCAAGCTTTTCATCGAGGACATATTCTTTGTCCTCGTAGCGTGTGATCATGCGGATATACCTCATCCACTCGTTGAAGTTTGAACCATCAAATGTCACTTTCTGACACAAGTTCATCAACGAGAACGACCCAGAAGCGTTGTTGTTGTTGTTTGCAGACATCTGAAAAAGAAAAGGAACAAGGTTTGATTAGAAATGAATCCCTAATTAAACACCCAAATGAGAAATTAGGGCTAGGATCCAACAACATTATTTACAACTTAGAAAGGGATGTCGTACTCTAAAAGTAAATAATTTGAAGGTAAGTGAATGACGATTCACTAATTCTCACCATGAAAAACGAAAAAACAATTTAGGTTTTAAATGTATTGAAAACTCCTAGATCTTTGAGATTCATTGAACTTTTCAATGGCATGTTTAAATCTCGATATGCATTTCAAAATTGCGACTGGGATGCCGAGGATCGCAAACAAATTTGTGAATAACCATGCGAATCAACATGGTGCACTCAATGTCTCTATCACCTAATCAATGTGCCGGTAAACCACACACGCTCCATTGATCTATGACATACATCGAGTCACCCTTCGCTACCAATGTCATCCCCAAATTGATGTGCCAGTTAACCACACACGCTCCTTCAACGTTTGACAAGGGTACGAAGTGTAATTCCATGGATTAGCATCATTTTCACATTTTACCCTAAAGTAACTAGGAATGGGAATTTGTAAAACATGTAGTTACTTTATGATCAACATTATACTTTTAATGAGGAGAGGGTTGCCCTATCCTACCCGTTCGGCTAACGACCCTCCACCATTCAAACAAGCGGTAGGTGTGAGTGTAGACCCATTAAGCGCCATTTTATAGGCAGCAACCTTATACCCACCTTATAGACCGGCTTCGTGAATGAGGCCTACTAACGGTAAGACTAGCATTTAAAGTTATACATATATATATATTAATTAAGCTTGTAATAATATATAACAGTATAGGGTTGAATTTTAAACTTGTAAAAAATTCTAAGGGTTTGAAATTTAAATTATTCAAAATTAAACTTTTAATTACAAAATTCAAATTTCAAAACTTGAGGGCAAGTTTTGAACTTTTCAAAACATAAGGGATCAAATAACAAATAATTCAAATTAACCAATTAATTTCATAATTATCTATATATGACCTAATCTTAATTTTAGTCATTAGATAATTACCAAATAATTTTTAAATAATCCATATTTATCACATAAATAACTAATATTTAAAAGATTTGAAATTATCTATTCTTTTGGCAAGGATAAACACTTAACATAGATAAAATTCGGATTTTAACTTCATAAAACAATTAAGCATCAAGTCCAAGTCAAAACAGCAGCCAAAAACCCGAAAAACCCTAATTCTGACGAACTGACTCGCCGAGTCAGGCTTGGACTCGCCGAGTAGGGGCAAAATCGCCGAGTCCAGGTACTGACTCGCCGAGTTGAGTCGGGCAGGGACCGAAAATCATTTTTTTCAGCAATTAAAGCAGTTAAGCATCACATACAACTGAAACCAATCAAAGCTCTGATACCACTGATGGGTTTTATGCATAAGAAACCTTCCTATGTGCTCATACAAACCCTAATGCTTAGATCTAGGTTTCACTATTGAACATTCTTTGATTCCAAGACTTACAAACCCTAATCTAGCATATATACAACAAAAATAACATATAGAATCAGATCTAGATGTTTACCTCTTCAATGGTTGGCTTAGATCTTGAATATCTTCTTCCTTTGAGCCTAGAGTCACAAATGCAACTCCTCTAATGGTTTACAAACCCCACAAGAAAGAAGGCAATATGAGAGAGGGAGAGAGAGGCTAGAAATCGGCCTAGGGTACTCTTAGAATCAAGTGGTGGCCGAATTCATGCCCTAGGGGTCATATTTATACTTACAGGTTAATAGGGTTTCACTCTAAACCCTAATGGACAGCTTAGTCACCAAGCAGCCCATGGAACCTTCTGGAATAAGTCCCTTGGACGAAAATATGATGGATACCCATCATAATTTCGTTCCTTCTTAAGCCCATTAGGTTTCCTTAACCCAAAACTCAACTATCATACATTTGACAGTTTATACCCCTTCATTTAATTAATCTCTTTTGACCACCAAATTAATTCCTAATTAATTTATGACCAATACTATTTAAATAAATATGATTTCTCCTTTAATATATTATTCTTATAATATATTAATAAATCATAATACTCTCTCTTTCTCCTTAAATTACCTTGTCAAGTTGCTTTGGAGAAGGCAACCCAAAAGGACCATGAATAACCGGGTCAAGTACATACCAAATATAGTTACGGGCTTAGAAACTATTCCAACAGTTATAACCAGAGTCTCTTGGAGGGAGAGTGAGAGTTTGTGTATAGATCTATACAGGATTGACGCCCCACACCCGAGCTCTTCTCGACAGCTAGACTAGGCCAGTCTAGGGTGACAAACATGCTACTTTAAACAAGCGACGCCTGAAGAACGTCATGACAGGCATAACAGTCACATCATGCATGGTTATAACGACTCACATAGAGATTAATAACACAATAAATTTATGGAATACACATACTATACTATTGATACATTGTACAAACTATACATTTTATACAATACTCGGATCTTATGGTTTAAGATTACAGCTCTTTTACAAACAAAAAATATTGGATTTTCTGTAAACTACATACTACACACCGCAGTTTACAAACAACAGAAAATATAATTTTTTATGGAACTCTCTTTTTATACACTGTCAAAACCGGAACACACATGCTTTAATATAAGATTTGAAACAAAACTCTCAAACCATTTCTACATAAAATATCAGATTTTCTTGTGTTAAAAAAATGTTACAAAGTTTTTCATATAAACATGCTTTTGAACTCACCACCATTATATATGTTGACGTTTTTCAAAATAGCTTGTATTCTCTGGGACACGGTAGACAAGTCGGCCGTCACGAAAATGAAGACTTGTGTTGTGTTGTTGTTTCAACATACATTTAATATTTTGGAATGTAATTTGTGAACGAATACAATGATGTAAAGCCTGTATGTTGTATTATTGAATGTATGGTGATGATGTTGTCTTTGATTCATCTATATACACTGTGATGATATTGCAAGATGAAGTCACCCGCCCCCGGATGTTTCTGACATCTGGTTCGGGGGTGTGACAGATTGGTATCAGAGCAATGTTTATAGTGAACTGGCATATCTAATAATATAAGTTATGCAACTATAAATACATTGGGACTAAAATACTCTGAACAAAAATAAAATACATACATATGTATGTATTTTAGGGTATTGTCACGATAAGAAACAATAAAAGTCTTTGGAGGAACTGAACATCGCGGTTAAACTCGGACAGTTATGTAGTCGTACTAGGGATAGCTATAGCCTGATCAACTATATTTATTCAAAATATGACCAACATGTGTTTGGGAGTGATCATGGTGGACAATGAATCCGGAAACTTACCAACCTCGTATCCAAAATGTTTTAAGGAACCCAAACACAAACAATTAAAATACTATAGGAGCATTTTGGGATATCATATACCCATCGCACATACACTTTCTACACGCTTCTCACGCCTCCATTTTTGCACAGGCACCATGGCGGAAATTCCTCAAGGCGACCTCTACTACCAGGACATAGTATCCAATTGATGGATTGAAGGAGAACCAAAAATTGTTCAAGAAGAAAATCCAAAAGCAAGACCCGAAGAGTATATGGAACTGGGCTATGAGGATAGCGAATCCGACGAGGAGTCAAATAAAGGAGAAGACATTAAGGAAACCCCTAGTGAACTATATCCTTTGGGAATCATACCAGACCACCACTCAGTGCAGGGGAGCACTACTGACCGTACATGCTCTCTAGAGGAAGAAGTACCCAACCTAAAGCAACAACTCTTTGCGGCCAAAGCTAGGGCGGTTCGAGAAGAGCAAAAGAAGGATGAGATCACTTATGAGATGAGTGAATTGGCTGAACTTTTGGTGCGTCACTTCGGCATCTGAGTATCACAACCCCTATCATAGGACTCTCTTTGTCTTTTCATGTACTATTGTATGTAGGACTAACTCTATGATTAAGTGACTACACTAATCATAGAGACGTTATGATGACAAATTATATTCTCTCTATGTACTATACGCCTTACAAATGCGAATTTTAATGTATTTTAATATGAAGTTTATCATTAATGAAATGGTTCAATGTTTTATTTGTGATGTTGTTATCTGGTATGTGCTCTATTATCCTTATTTCATGATATCGTATGAATTTACTTATATGCACAAACGAACCACCGAAACCACTATATGTCGAGGTAACTCGAAACGACACACTGCTATATACTCACCACCTTTCTATTCCATGACAGAAGATGCCTAAAAAACCGATATGTAGAAACAACAACATGGCACCGCCACCACCGCCACCTCCGCCATAGGTAAACTCTGCTGCATTCCAGGCAGCAATATCGGCTGCGGTCACCGAAACATTGGCTCATATTCATAATGGAAACAATGGTGACATAAATGGTCATTTAATGGGAAGCTCCAATCCGGGAATGAATCAAGGGACTACGAAAGCTGCACTTAGAAAGAATTCTCTAATGCAAAACCCCGAACATTCAATGGAATCGGCAAAGCATTGGATTGAAAAGACCAAGTCTGTCTTTGAAATTTGCGAATGTTTGGAAGAAAGCAATGTGAAGTTCGCAGCCTGCACATTTGTTGACCAAGCCCTATCCTGGTGGGATGTTCATATAAAGGCCATGACTTTGCCGGTCGTAAACGCTATGCCTTGGGAAGAACTTAAGGAGATGTTGATGGTAGAGTATTGTCCCCGTGGTGAAGTAAAGAAACAAGAAAAAGAGTTATGGAACCTCACAGTGGAAAACTCTGGCATCGAGGCTTACATTTCCAGATTCAGTGAGTTAGCACTTCTGTGCCCGGGTATGATCACTTCAGAGGGAAAGAAGATCAAACAGTTCATTTGGAGGCTAACACCTCCACTTCAAGGAAACGTGATTGCAGCAAACCTTGAGACTTTTGACAATGCAAAACGGGTAGCTCAAAAGCTTTATGATCTCGACAACGAGAAAGGTACCAAAATTGCTGAGACTGAGGCCAAGAAGGAAGGGAATAACTAGAAGAATGGGGAAAATAAACGAAAAGGGCGACAGCACTAGGGATCCTCTAAAAAGCAGCAAATCATAGCAGTCCACACTGATACCGCTCAAGTTGCACCATCCTTAGCTGCTCCAGCCTCATCCTCGCAAATTACTACCAAGCCTTACTTAGGAACCTTACCGAAATGTAACAAATGAAACTACCACCATAATGGCGAGTTCAGAGAAATTTTGTGTACCAACTGCAACCGCAAGGGGCACACCTCCCGGTACTGCAGATCTCGACCCCAACCGAAAAACACATGCTTTAATATAAGATTTCAAACAAAACTCTCAAAGCACTTCTACAGAAAATATCAGATTTTCCAGTGTTAACAAAATGTTACAAAGTTTTTCATAAAAACATGCTTATAAACTCACCAACATTATATATGTTGATGTTTTTCAAATAACTTGTATTCTCAGGGAAACGGTAGACAGGTCGGTCGTCAGGAAAATGTTGACTTGTGCTGTATTGTTGTTTCAGCATACAATTAATATTTTGGAATGTAATTTGTGAACAAATACAATGATGTAAACCATGTATGTTGTATTATTGAATGTATAGTGATGATCTTTTGTTTGATTCATTTATATACAATGTTATGATATTACAAGATAAAGTCACCTGCCCCCGGACATTTCAGCCGTCTGGTTCGGGGTTGTGACAGATTACTATTCCCAATGGAAAGGGGTTGTCCAAGATCAAACCGTTTGATCATATGGTAAAGAGAGAGGCTAGTTCTAGGATCGTTCCATGTGTTAACCACAAAGAGACTGTTTGTTTCTACTTCCAATGAAAGGGACATTGGAAATGAAGTTACCCAAAATATCTAAAAGATCTTAGAGATAGTTAAAATCAAGTCGTGTCACTATACTTTAGGTACATCCAATATCTAAATCCATTGTTTTATAAGTTACTATTTATAAACTCGTAATACATGGTATGATGATCACATTTTGATGATATTAAAGGAGCTAATAGAAAGTAGAAGCTTGCATAAGGTGAGCTAATTCCGATCATGAGAAATGGACTTTGGTCACAAGGTCTGAAGATCAGAATTTTGAGCTACTACAAAAGATTTGGGATAATTTAATAGATTTATATTACTCTTCTGAGATATCTAGAAACATAGTTTTCAATTTATGCATTATAAGGACTGTTCGATTAGGTGTCTAAGCCCATAAATATAATTGGTATGTACTTGACCCGATAGTAGCATGGTCCATTTCGGGTTGCCTTCACTAGAACAATTTGATGGATGGATATTTGAGTAAGAGGTTATTATCATTTATCAATATACTATAAGTATAATGTATTAATTGAGAAATCATATTATATAATTGATGGGTTTTGAGCATTCTAACACTTCCTAAGTGTACATGCAACCCTAATAACCTTGGATCTATGTTTGTCTAATTATCATGCAAAGTTGAATTCCAAGGTTATATTCCTATCTAGCATACATGGGGAACAATTTTAACTTGAATCATAGATAGAATAACTTACCTTGTTGTTGCTTGTGTTCCTTGAAACCTTGTGAGCCTAGCACCCCAAGTGTGATGCCTCAAATGCTTCACACAACACCAAATGCTCTTGGAAAGACTCTTGAGATAACACACACTTCTCAAAATCGGCCAAGCCCTCTAGTTTCTTAGTGTTCAACTTTTGTGTAGCCAATTTTGTGGAGAATGGGACTCTTATATAGTGTTGGCACATCTAGGGTTACACCATGTAAACCCTAATGTGTCATGACTCTTCATTTCCATGACCCATGGGTTTGTAACTCCCATGGAGCATCCATGGAGCATCCTATGGGTAGAACCCAACTTGATAATCCATGGAGCCTCTTAGCCCACTATACAAGATATGGATGATTTACATAATCAACCCATATATTTAATTAGTTATCCTTTGATCACTTAATTAATTCCAAATTAATTCTTTGATCAACTAATCAAATAATATTATTAATATATTAGAACTTATAATATATTAATAATCTCCAAGTGCTATTTCTCTCATTTAGTCTATCCAATTGCATGGTGCCATGCAACCCAAATGGACCATGCCGGGTCGGGTCAAGTACAAGCCCGAAATAGTTATGGACTTAGACACCTTATCCAACAGTCTCCCACTTGGATAAGTCTAATAACTATATCTCTAGTACTTCAGGAACCGACCGGCAATCGTAGCTCTTTCAAGGTTTCTCGGAACTGAGAAGATGATGATACGCCATTTAAGATAAGTGATCATATAATCCTCTGTTCTAGATATCAGCCAGACAAATACATGGAACATGTCTTGCTTATTGTCCAGCATTTGTTTCCCGATTTCCGATTTGTTTGACATAGAACTTAATTGAACACATCAACTTAGTTCTGACCGGGCCCGGTACATGGGTCAAAACAAAATCATCGAGGGGCCCAGATATCAGCTTCTAATCCAAGAAGGAACAGATAAACTTCGACTCATATGTTTGTTCTACCACTCATTGAATTATACACAAAAGTACGTTTTACAACATCGAGTTACCAATGCGGTTTCATACAGTCAATGCATAACCAACTTGTAAGTAACAAATCATATCTCTAGGTTTGAAGACTTATATGATATTACCGTCTCACGATCACTCGAGACAAAATTCCATGAAGTGATTCCAGTGAGCGTGGGTTGTGTCCAATGCTCAGAACTTATGAGCACTCATGATTGTTGTAGCCTTGTCCAAGACCTCTACAACCAAACATGACAGTCTTGATTCATATCTACTTCCAACATATGACCGACTGTGGAGGTTTGAATAATATGTTATACCAAACAAAATTATTCTGGAAGTCAAAACATGCAAAAGAAATATAGTAAACGATCGACAAGAGATAACAACACTTTACTCATAAATAAAATACTTTTATTCATCATCAAATGTCAATTACACTTTACAAATTTCGAGATTATCTAACTACTAAATCTAATATCATCCTTCAGCCCTATGCTCCGAGCATGCTGAAGATGCTTAACCCGAGTCAGTCCCTTTGTGAGGGGATCTGCCGGATTCTCATCTGATGATACCCTCTTTGCCACGAGGTGTCCTTCTTCGATCCGATGTCTAATGAAATGGTATTTTCTGTCGATGTGTCTGGATCTCCCATGATCCCTTGGTTCCTTGGCTAAGGCAACAGCACTTTCACTATCACAGAAAATTTCCATTGGCTCTTTAATAGCTGGTACAACTCCAAGGTCTCCAATGAAGTTCTTCAGCCATATCGCCTCCTTTGCTGCCTCGCTAGCTGCAATATACTCTGATTCACAAGTAGAATCTGCCACTGTCTCTTGCTTGGAACTCTTCCAAGAAATTGCTCCTCCGTTTAGGGTAAAGACCCAGCCCGACTGAGAGCGGAAATTATCCCTATCAGTCTGGAAGCTAGCATCACTATACCCTACAACTCTCAAGTCATCACTCCCACCGAGGGTAAGAACCCAGTCCTTAGTCCTCCGTAGGTACTTGAGGATATTCTTTACCGCAGTCCAGTGTACCTTGCCAGGGTTCGCCTGATACCTGCTAACCATGCTCAGGGCAAAAGCTACATCGGGTCGAGTACACGTCATAGCATACATGATCGATCCTACAGCCGAAGCGTAAGGTGTTCGACTCATTTCTGCTATCTCAGCCTCAGTGCTAGGGCTTTGTGTCTTACTCAATCTGGTGTTACTCTGGATGGGTAACTCTCCTTTCTTAGAATCCTGCATGCTAAATCTCTTCAGCACCTTATCCAAGTAGGTACTCTGACTAAGTCCAATTAGTCTTTTACTCCGATCTCTCAAGATTCTTATCCCTAGAATATAGGCAGCTTCACCAAGGTCCTTCATAGCGAAACACTTCCCAAGCCAGGACTTTACTTCCTGCAGAGTTGGAATGTCGTTTCCTATGAGTAGTATGTCATCCACATACAATACCAAAAAGCTAACTATACTCCCACTAGCCTTGACATACACACAAGATTCATCTTCACTCCCAGAAAAGCCAAATTCCTTGACCTTTTCATCAAAGCAAAGATTCCATCTGCGAGGTGCTTGCTTCAATCCATAAATGGATTTCTCAAGCTTACACACTCTATTAGGGTACTCGTTGCTGACAAAACCCTCTGGCTGACTCATGTAAACATCTTCAGCCAACTTTCCATTAAGGAAAGCGGTTTTGACATCCATCTGCCATATTTCATAGTCATGAAATGCAGCTATGGCTAACAGAACCCGAATAGACTTAATCTTGGCTACCGGAGAAAAGGTCTCATCATAATCCACTCCAGGAATTTGAGAGAAGCCCTTTGCAACCAGTCTAGCCTTATAAGTGTGTACTTTACCATCCATGTCGGTCTTCTTCTTGAAGACCTATTTGCACCCTATTGTCTTACGACCTGGTACATTTTCAACCAAGTTCCAAACTTGATTGTCATACATGGATTGTATCTCGCTATCCATAGCCTCTTTCCATTTAGCAGACTCGGGGCCTGCCATGGCTTCCTCGTAGCTGTTAGGGTCATCTTGACTTACTAGTGTCTCATCACTAATAAGTGTCTCACCTTCTGCAGTAATATGGAATCCATAGTAATGCTCAGGTGCACTCCTAACTCTCGTGG
Source organism: Lactuca serriola (assembly GCF_051521515.1). Taxonomy (NCBI): domain Eukaryota; kingdom Viridiplantae; phylum Streptophyta; class Magnoliopsida; order Asterales; family Asteraceae; genus Lactuca; species Lactuca serriola. The sequence continues at coordinate 206,042,598 of NC_136410.1, forward strand.
AACGTCTCAGAGGTACAGATTTGTCAATTGGCTCAACAGGAGTTTCCTCCTCAAGTTGAGGGCTAGAGTTTGAAGTTCCCTCACCGCTTGATTCTTGAATTTCTTCAAGATCAATTTGCCTCCCACTGTCTCCTTGGCTTATAAACTCTCTTTCTCGAAAGACGCCTCTTCTTGCTACAAAGACCACATTGTCACTAGGTCTGTAGAAGAGGTAACCAAAGGATCTCTGTGGGTAACCGATGAAAATACACCTCTCGCTTCGAGGTTCGAGCTTATCATGAGTCTCGCGTCTCACGAAAGCTTCGCAACCCCAAATCTTGATGTGGTCTAGTTTAGGTACTTTACTAGTCCACATCTCGTGAGGAGTTTTGGCAACTTTCTTTGTAAGGACTAGATTAAGAATATGGGCAGCAGTCTCTAAGGCATACCCCCAGAATGAGATTGGTAGCGTAGCTCGACTCATCATGGAACGAACCATATCTAGCAAGGTTCGATTACGCCTCTCAGCCACACCATTCAACTGTGGTGTCCTGGGAGGTGTCAATTGTGAGACTATCCCACATTCCCTTAGATAGTCGAGGAACTCTGAACTAAGATACTCACCACCACGATCGGATCGAAGCATCTTAATGTTCCTGCCCAATTGATTCTCGACTTCTTGTTTAAATTCCTTAAACCTCTCGAAAGTCTCTGACTTATGCTTGATCAAGTAGACATATCCATATCTACTATAATCATCAGTAAAAGTCAAATAATAACGATTAGCATCCCTTGTGGCATGTTTGAATGGTCCACACACATCCGTGTGTATAAGGTCCAACAAACCTTCACCCCTCTCACACGAACCTGTGAAGGGTGACTTTGTCATTTTTCCAAGTAAGCATGATTCGCAACTATCATCTGACTTTAGGTCAAACGACTCCAAGACTCCATCCTTTTGGAGTTGGCCTATGCGCTTCTTGCTTATATGTCCAAGACGACAATGCCATAATGATGCTTTATCCAAGTTATTATTAGTAGAATCAATACACAAAACATTATTTCCTAAGTTATCAACAACAGATACAGCTTCATACACACCATCACAAGGTAATGCTTGAAAATAAAGAATATTATTAAAGAAAGCATCAATAGAACCAACTTCATTATTAAATGAAAAGGTAAACCCTTGTTTGTACAAAGCATGGAAGGAAATAATATTTCTTGCCATTCCTGGCGAATAACAACACTTATTCAGATCTAAACTAAACCCACTACTTAGCGATAAAGTATAAACTCCAATCTTGGTAACAGGTATAGCTTTCCTATTCCCCATGATCAAGTTTATCCTTCCTTGCTCCACATCCTCACTTCTTCTTAGTCCCTGCAAGCCACAACAAATGTGAATACCACACCCGGTATCAAGGACCCAAGAATTAGAATGGGGTGAGTTATTAGAAATGATAGTGTAAATACCTGCATGGTTGGGTTTGACTTTCCCATCCTTCACATCTTGCTGGTATTTTGGGCAGTTCCGCTTCCAATGAGCTTTTTCATGGCAATAGAAGCATTCAGCCTCTTTTGGGTCAGAAGAAGGAGTAATGAAACCTTTCTTGGTTCCACTTGAAGAAGAGCCATCAAGGGTCCGAGCCTTGGTACCCTTCGAAGATCTCTTTCTCTTCCTCCCTCGATTCTTCCCGATTGCCAAAACCGGAGTAGAGTTTTGAGTAGGAGTGATAGCAACCGACTTCCCCTTAAGACCTGATTCTGCGGTCTTGAGAAGTCCCTGAAGTTTGCTGAGGGTGACTTCTTCCTTGTTCATGTGATATGTCATGCGGAATTGATCATAGCACGATGGTAAGGAATGCAAAATAATATCTATTGCAAGATCCTCCGGGAAGTTCACATTAAGCTTCAGCAAACGATCCACATACCTTTGCATTTTCTGCATGTGGCTCGTGACGGATTCCCTGTCCTTCATCATGGTTGTTCTCATGGAGCAGATGATCTCATACCTCTCTTGTCGTGCACTTTGATGGTATCTTTCCATCAAATCTTGGTGCATGTCATAAGGGTAGAAATCCTCATAAGACTTTGGGAGTTCCGCTGTCATCGTGGCCATCATGATGCAAGCCACTTTCGTAGCATCCCTTTCATGTGCCCGAAATTCAGCGATCTCCTGAGGAGTTGCAGTGGACTCATCAATCTCCTTAAGCTCCTTGTCAAGGACATATTCCTTGTCCTCGTAGCGGGTAATCATCCTGATGTTTCTGATCCACTCATTGAAGTTGGATCCATCAAAGGTGACTTTCCCACACAAGTTCATAAGGGTAAAGGAGCCATTAGGATTAGAGCCAGAAGCATTGTTGAAAGACATCTGAAGGAAAGAGGACAAGATTAGTTTAGATATAAGAGAATCCTTAATAAAACACCCAAATGTAATATTAAGGCTAGGATCCAATCACAATATAATATAACTTAGAAGAGGTATACCGTAATCTAAGCTATATCATATTTGAAAGGTAGGTGAATGACGATTCACCAATTTCCACCACGAAAACCGCAATATTTTAGTATTAGGTTTTTGAATGGTTCTTAGAAATTCCTAGATTCTTTGAGATTCAATGAACTTTTCAAAGGCATGTTTCAATCTCGAGTGTGCCCTCCAAGTTTTGTGACTGGGATACCGAGGATCACAAAACGAGGTGTGAAGTAACCATGCAAATCACTTGGTACCCTTAATAAATTACCCCTCAATCGATGTGCCGGTTAGCCACACACGCTCCATCGATACTATAATAAACCCTAAGTCACCCTTTACCTACCTTGTTAAGTCCAAGTTAGTGTGCCGGTTAACCACACACGCTCCACCAACGACTTAATCAAAGTGTAAAGTGTAATTTCATGGAATAGCACCTTATTCACATTTTTCCTAAAGTAACTAAGATTGGGAATTTAATAAAACATTCAGTTACTTTATAATATTCATCATACTTTGAATGAGAATTAATAAGTCCTTGTCTTACCCGTTCGGCTAACGACCCTCCACCGATCAAGCAAGCGGTGGGTGAGAGTGGACACCCATTAAGTCACCATTTTATAGGCAACAACCTTATACCCACCTTATAGACCGGCTTCGTGAATGAGGCGTACTAGCGGTAAGACGACTTTGTTCTTATACATATATATATAATTATTAAATCATAATAATATAAGTATAAGGGTTGAATTTTAACTTTTAAAATTCTAGGGGTTGGAACTAAAGTTTTAACTTAACTTTACTTGTTCCAAAACTTGAGGGCAAGTTTTGTAAACTTTCAAAACTTTTCATTTCTTGTAACTTATGAGTTTAATAGAGTAATAAAATGAGGATTTTTCATTTTTCCTAACTCTTGTGTTCTTTTAATGGTTTTTAATCCAAGAGACTTTTGGTTTTCCATAACTTGAGGACAAGTTATGGACTCCATTAAAACACATTATGATCATGAATTAATCTACCACATAGGTTACAAATAATTCCTATGATCATCTAAACATCATAAGAACAAGAATATGAATATGAACACTTTCAAGAATCAAAATCACATTTAATCTTTGTAATTTTGATAACTAGTTGTTGTAAATGAGTTAGAAAAGACATTACACCTTCTAAAACAAGTTTTCAAGTACCAAAACATTTTAGGGTAATGATTCTAATCCATTTCCAGCAACTCAAGTCGAAATTCTGCACTCTGTCGACCCTACTCGCTGAGTGCATAAACCTACTCGCCGAGTAGGTTGAAGATACACATGAACTCAACGAGTCCTCCCCATGGACTCGCCGAGTCCATCAGTCAGACAGCAAGATTTTCGACTTTCTTCAACTTTTAAGCACAAATAACAAACAAACAAGCCTAGGCTCTGATACCACTGATGGGTTTTGAGCATTCTAACACTTCCTAAGTGTACATGCAACCCTAATAACCTTGGATCTATGTTTGTCTAATTATCATGCAAAGTTGAATTCCAAGGTTATATTCCTATCTAGCATACATGGGGAACAATTTTAACTTGAATCATAGATAGAATAACTTACCTTGTTGTTGCTTGTGTTCCTTGAAACCTTGTGAGCCTAGCACCCCAAGTGTGATGCCTCAAATGCTTCACACAACACCAAATGCTCTTGGAAAGACTCTTGAGATAACACACACTTCTCAAAATCGGCCAAGCCCTCTAGTTTCTTAGTGTTCAACTTTTGTGTAGCCAATTTTGTGGAGAATGGGACTCTTATATAGTGTTGGCACATCTAGGGTTACACCATGTAAACCCTAATGTGTCATGACTCTTCATTTCCATGACCCATGGGTTTGTAACTCCCATGGAGCATCCATGGAGCATCCTATGGGTAGAACCCAACTTGATAATCCATGGAGCCTCTTAGCCCACTATACAAGATATGGATGATTTACATAATCAACCCATATATTTAATTAGTTATCCTTTGATCACTTAATTAATTCCAAATTAATTCTTTGATCAACTAATCAAATAATATTATTAATATATTAGAACTTATAATATATTAATAATCTCCAAGTGCTATTTCTCTCATTTAGTCTATCCAATTGCATGGTGCCATGCAACCCAAATGGACCATGTCGGGTCGGGTCAAGTACAAGCCCGAAATAGTTATGGACTTAGACACCTTATCCAACAATAATTAGTATTGATCAAGAATTAATTGAGAATTAATTAAGTGATAAAAAGAGACTAACTAAGTTGAAACATATGAGTTGGGCCATTGATCCATGGTTTGATTTGTGATGGGCTTATAGGTTAATCCATGAAGCATTTATCCAAATCAAATGGATGGATAATGGGCTAATGTTTATGGATTCGGGTTACACATGACCTTTGATATTCTACACACACACAGACATAGACACACACACACACACACACACACATATATATATATATATATATGTGTGTGTGTGTATATATATATATATATATATGTATATTTTTTGCTAAGTCCTAAAATTGACCACTACTTGCATTCCAAGAAGAGAAGTCAATTTTGAGTCTCCTTAGCCTCTCTCATATCCATTTAGTTGTTTATTGGTGTTTGTGACTTATTTGAAGCACAGCACTTGGGGTGCTAAGTTCTCACAAGGCCAAAGTCTTATTAGCTAGATCAAGAGGTGACTTTCTAACTAATTTTATGATTCATATGTTAAATTTTGTATGCTAGTTTAGGCTTCATTCTTTGGATATTAATGTTGGATGTATAAATATAGAGAACTTAGATCCAAAGCATTAGGTTTGTATGTGCACCATAGGAGTGTTAAAGTACATAAAACCCAACAAGGACAAGTTCCAACAAAAGTGAAATTTTGGTTTATCGGGTTGCCTTATTTTGTATTTCCTTGCATTGGCATTTATGAAAGTGTTGGTTACGTTTGTAATATTAGCAATATTGATTGTGGATTTGATTCTTATGATATCATTTATGGTATTGTAATAATTGACCAAGTGTTGGTTACTTTTTGTTTATTTCAATAAAAGTTAAATTTTGGTTTATCTGGTTGCCTTATTTTGTATTTCTTTCCATTGGCATTTATTGAAGTGTTGGTGACATTTCTAATATTAGCAATATTGATTGTGGATTTGATTCTTATGATATCATTTGTGGTATTGTCATAATTAACCAAGTGATAAGAAATCTCATCACCAACTGGACAAATAATTGGTGTTGTATAAGTCATATTGTATAGTATATGAGAATTTTGTTCATTGGAAAATTATAACTAATTCATTGATCATATGTTTATGTGAGGCAAGTGAAAGACTGATAGATCCTGTTCAGGTTGATATGGACAATTTAGTTCCACCAAAAAGGATGATAACTCTCTCCGTTATGATTTACTGATGCTTTAGTAAAGATGGTCATGTTTATGAGATTAAGCGTAGTTTTCATACTTGAAAGAGTTCAAAGAGTAGCAGAATGAATAAGAAGAATCTTTTAGGCAAAAGGATAAAAGTTTCTCTAATCTGAGAGGAAAGGGGAATGCTTTAGTATCATGCTTTATGATCATCTTAGTGATTGCGGATTTATATCAAAATTGATACCCCGGAGAACATCTTAGTGCAAATTTTATGACTAAGAAGAGGAATTAGATACTGTTGGAAATAGTTCAATCAAGAGATGATTCATACTTCATTCCAAATCAATTTGTAGAGCCATGCTCTAGTAACTGTGAATCATAACTTAAATCTTTTTTCAAAAAAACAAGGTTGAAAACACCTTGGAATATGTGGAGTAAAATGTTTTATTACTCTAGTACATATAGAATTGGAGTTGTGATGTTTTCATTAATCGAGAAACAACAAATAAAATGAGACCTATTCTATGAAGTGTTCTCTTGTCGAGAATCAACACAAACTTTTGAATATTTGTTTTAGCTCGTCAAGGAATGTTCCTTGAGAGAAAACTCACATTTTAAGAAGTCAGTGGGAGTCATATTGATCTTGAGAGTATCAAGATTCAAGTGACAATAAACCTTTTAGTTATCACTAGCACGCGACTTGAGGTTGATAACCTATCATGTTTGGTTGACACATTCTTATTTCTGAGCACTTCAAGTTGAGTTGGCAACACTTGTGAGTTCTTCGTTTTCGTTTAATTGCAAAAGCAAAAGCTCGTTGGTCATTGAAGGTACATTGATCAATATGGGTGAGCTGTTAACAACATGGAAGCACTGGTAGGCCGTTATGTTACCAAAGGGAAAGAAATTTGGAATAGCAAAGTTGAGTCCATGAAGGAAAGCTAAATTTGAATTTGGTTTTGTCTTAAAACTTGTCTTATAATTGTAGGTTGGAATTGATAGATTCACATGGATGGGAATGTATGCACCATAATATCTAGGTGGGAAAAGTTTTGCTCTGATTCATGGAAATGGTTATGAGGTACTTTCGCTAGTAGATTTTAAAGATATGATATAGTTCAATATGGATATTGGTTGTGTTAATTGCATTCTCAAATTCACAATATGATTACACCTGTTGTCTTAGGGAGTTTGGTTATGAAGTCCATGCTTATGCGTTCCCATTTCCATTCGGATATCGAGCGTTGTTGTAGTAGACCCGAAGTTTTTTGGTACTCTACCTGAACTTTGGCGCAAGTCAAACACTTACTCACATAGGTAGCGATTTCGGCTTTCATTTTTCGCGACTAGTATAGTTTCTTCATGTCCAGGTACATCTTGTCCAAACCAGGATGTATGGAGTATCAAGTTTTTTGTACTTCATTCAGGATGACGTCCCTGAACCCACCAAATTTCGGTGTCCAAATTCGGTTCATGAGATAACGAGCTCCGTCGTCCTTGACTTCTAGGTTCTTATCCATTCCTCTTAATGCCTCACCTGTCACATTCGCAGGTTTCAAGGCTTCTAGTTGGGCCTGTTTGATTTGCATGGACAGAGGCGAATGGATTGTCGTGGTTAATGACTTTAATCGGCGACTCGAGTCTTCATTTCGACTTAAGGCGTCAACTACTACGTTGGCCTTACCTGGGTGATAACGAATCTCACACTCATAATCATTCAGTAGTTCTACCCATCGTCTCTGCCTCATGTTGAGCTCTTTTTGATTGAAGATGTGATGAAGGCTTTTCTGATTGGTAAACACAATACACTTCGTTCCATAAAGGTAGTGCCTCCAGATCTTTAGGGTGAATACCAATGCTCTAAATTCAAGGTCATGTGTGGCGTAGTTGACCTCGTGCATTTTTAATTGCCTCGATGTGTAGGCAATGACCTTTACTCGTTGCATTAACACACATCCAAGACCCTGGTTTGATACATCGCAGTAGACCACAAAGTCTTCGGTTCCTTCTGGTAGAGATAAAATCAGGGCGTTGCATAGGGCCTGTTTTAGTGTTTGGAAAGTGGTTTCTTGTTTTCCTCCCTAGTTAAAAGTCACACCTTTTGGGTCAGGGTGGTAAGTGGTTTGGCAGTCTTGGAGAAGTTTTGGATGAACCTCTGATAGTAGCTAGCGAGGCCTAAGAGTTGACAGATTTATGTAGGCGTCCTTGATGCTTACCAGTTCTCGATTGCCTTGATTTTGGTAGGATCCACGTCTATCCCATTCTCGCTAACCACATGACCGAGGAAGTCCACTTCTCGGTTCCAAAATTCACACTTCGAAAATTTTGTATATAATTTCTCCACCCTTAGTGTCTCCAATACCTATCGTAGGATGTTGTCTATGAATACAGTCACGAACTTGTCAAGGTAAGGCTGACACACCCGGTTCAATAGATCCACGAACACTGTGGGTGCGTTCGTTAACCTGAAGCACATCACTACAAACTCGTAGTGACCGTACCAAGTCTTGGATGCCGTTTTGGGAACATCATCCTCCTGGACCCGTAGTTGATGGTATCCCGACCACATATCGATCTTTAAGAAGTAATATGATCCTTGGAGTTGGTTAAATAGGTTGTCGATTCGGGGTAGAGGGTATCGGTTTTTGATGGAAAGCTTATTTAACTCGCGGTAGTCATTGCACTTGCGGAACGATCCATCCTTCTCTTTCACAAATAAAACTGGTGCTCCCTAAGGCGAGAAGTTGGGTCGGATGAACCCCTTGCTCTGCAGTTCATTTAGTTCGCTGGATAGTTCTTGCATCTCGGCTGGCGCTAGGCGGTAAGGCGCTTTGGCTACGGGGGTAGCTCCGGGAATTAGGTCGATTCGGAATTTGACTTGTCGTGCGGGTGGAACTCCGGGAAGGTCTTCGGGGAATACGTCAGGGAAATTACAGACCTCTGGGATGTCCTTGACGTTCTTCAAATCTTGCTTCTTATGCACTACATGGGCTAAGAAGGCATGGTATTCCTTTCAGAGATACCTTTGGGCTTCGGCACAAGAGATGATTTGTAGGTTTGCACTAGGCTTGTCACCGTAGACGACGAGATTTGCCGCCCGATAGTTTAAGTTGAACGGACCTTTCGTAATACAGAATGTCATCATGATTTGAGCTTAACCAATCCATGGTGATGATGATGTCAAAGCTTTTTATTGAAACCGACAATAGATCGATTGTGAATGAGTGATTGTCTAGAGCGAGGGTACACCCTGAGTATATGTTGTTAGTGCTTTCTGTTTTCCCATTTGCCATTTCTACGACGTATGTATATTTTAGTAATTGGGGATTTTGTTTTAACAATTGTTTGAATTTGTGGCTAAGGAAGCTTCTCTCCGCTCCACTACCGAATAATATGCATGCATATGAGTTAATGAGGAGAAACGTATCGGTAACCACCAACGGATCTTCCCTCGCTTCCCCCTGCCCTAAGGCCAAGATCCTTCCGACACCGCCGATGTTTGCGTTTTTCGCTTTTGGGCAGTCCCTCTTGTAGTGCCCGGTTTCCCTGAAGTCGTAACAGGCTTGGCTTGCTCCGGTGTTGGCAATTGGGTTGGCTTGTTGGGCAGACGCCTTGCAGAAATGGGTGGTATGCCCCCTTTTGTTACAGCTGTTGTAGTGCATTTCTCGACAAGGACCGTTGTGGTGAAAGTTTCACTTGCTGCACTTGGGAAGGATTCCAGCATATTGCCTCAGTGGTGTCGGAGTGGAAGGAGTAGTGGCAGCATGGACGGTAACAATTTATTGCTTCTTGGCGGGGTCCTGTGCCAGTTGCTTCTATCTATTGTTCCAGAACTTCCTCTTGTTATTCCCTCATCTTTCTTGATCGAAGGAGGTTGACACAGTGCAATGGCTGGCCCGATGATCAATGACTTGTGCAATCTCCTTTGCACTGTCAAAGGTAGTTGGTCTTAAGGCTAACACACTATTTTGAATATGCGGAGACAATCCCCAGAGGTATCGCTCCACCTTCTTACATTCTGGAGTGACCACCGCTAGATAGAGGAGTGCTAAATCGTTGAATCGGGCAGTGTAAGTGACATGGTCAGAGCCAGTCATTTTGAGACTCCATAGTTCTTGCTCTAACTTTTTCACTTCACCCCTTGGGCAATACTCCTTCAACTGTTGGATTAGGTGTCTAAGCCCATAACTATTATTGGTATGTATTCGACCCGAGAGTAGCATGGTCCATTTGAGTTGCATATCATCAGGACAATTTGTTAGGATGGACTTTTGAGAGAAGGTTATTTATGGTTTATTAATATATTATAAGTAATAATATATTAATATGAAATCATATGTTTTAATTAGTATTGATTAAGAATTAATTTGGAATTAATTTAGTGGTCGAAAGAGACTAATTAAATCTATGGGGACTAATTATGATAATTAGTTACATTTATATGTGTTGGGCTGAGGATCCATGTTGGACCAAGTTTATGTATGGATACATAAAGAGTTGGTCCAGATGAACCATGGATCATAAAACCCATGGGTATGGATTTGGGTTATATCCATGACCCTAGAAATCCCATATATAAATAGATACTTCATTGCCCAGAATCGCCAATTGGATCTTTTTAGAGTTCATGGTGTCTTTTGTGTGCATGGAATTCTCTCTAAATTTCATCCTTTGTCCATGGTGTGTTGTGATTCCATTTGAGGCATCCACACTATTGGGGCTAAGCTCTTTAAGGCCAAATACACCAAGAATTCAAGCTCCATCAAAAGGTATGTCCTGCTAACTAGTATATTATATTTTTATGTTAAATGCATGCTAGTTGTAAGATTAATACCTTGGAAACCATTTGCATGTATAATTAGTGAAAACATAGATCCAAGGTATTTAGGGTTGTATGTGCACCATAGGATGTTGTAGTATACCAAAACCCAATAGTGTTATTAGAACCGTGGGTTGTTTTCAATTATACTTGATGCAAGTTGCTGAAAAAACTGATAAAAATCGAATTCTTTGCTATCGGGATAGCAGACTTGACGAGTCCATGAACAAAGTCATCCAACTCATCGAATTGGTTCATGCACTCGACGAGTTGGACCCCCTGACAGCTTATCTTCGAGTTTTTTTTGGCCTGTTTTGGATTAGAATCATTACCGCAAAGTGTTTTTGTTCATAAAATTTGTTTTATTATCCGATGGTAATGTTTATTCTCATCCAAATAAAGGATAATAATCAAAGTTTCAAGTTTTATACATGTTTATATGTTGCTTGAAAAATGTTGATTACGAATGTTCATGTTTATGAGTTTGTTTAGATTAATAGGAAAATTTATGAGATAGTTGTTTTCAATCCAAATTAATCTAGAAGTTGTTCATAATATGTGTTTTTTGTAACTTGTCCTCAAGTTACATGAAAAGTCACATTTAAGAATTTTAAAACTCATAAAATTTCCATAAGTTATGAAAAAATGAAGAGTCACATTTTTTTAATGCTTTTAAAGTCTTCCATAACTTGTCTACAAGTTATGGAACTTGAAGGGGTTTTTCCATTAAACCACTTTAAAATTCATAAGTTATGGAAACCATAAGTTTTTGAATTGTTCAAAACTTGTCCTCAAGTTTTGGAATTCGTAAAGTCAAACCCCATATACACTTTAATTCCAAACCCAAGAATTTTAAAAGTTAAAGTTCAAACTTTATGGACTTCATTAAATTAATTAAAGTGTCTAATTAAAAGAGTTAATAATTCCATAAAGACATGGTTTAAGTTTAATTAAATTAAGAGTATAGTTTAATTAATAGACTAAACCACCAAGTATTTTAAATGTTTAAAATACACCTTTATACTATTATAATATTAATAGTTAATACTTATATATATATATATGTATAAGAACAAAGTCAGTCTTACCGTTAGTAGGCCTCATTCACGAAGCCGGTCTATAAGGGGGTATAAGGTTACTGCCTATAAAATGACAGTTTAATGGGTGTCCACTCTCACCCACCGCTTCCTTGACTGGTGGAGGGTCGTTAGCCGAACAGGTTTGACAAGACTGTAATTCACCCTTCATTAAAAGTATTAATGATAATTACTAACTAACTAAAAATTTTATAAATACCCAATCCTAGTTACTTAGGAAAATGTGAATTTGGTGCTAACCCATTAATTCACACTTTGTACCTTACCAAGTCATTGGTGGAACATATGTGGGTAATCGGCACACTAACTTGGACTAGTAAGGATAACAAAGGGTGACTTAATGTTTATCATAGATCGGTGGAGCGCACGTGGGTAACCGGCACATCGATTAGGTGATAATATTAAGGGTACCAAGTGAATTTGCATGGTTATTCACACCTTGTTTTGTGATCCTTGGCATCCCAGTCACAAAATTTTTGAGGGCACAATCGAGATTGAAACATGCCATTGAAAAGTTCAATGAATCTCAAAAGATGTAGGAGTTTCAAATCCAATTAAAACCTAATAAATTATTTTGTTTTTCATGGTCGAAATTTGTGAATCGTCATTCACCTACCTTCAACTATCTTATAGCTTGGATTACGGCATCCCTCTTCCAAGTTATAAAATATTGTGTTGGGTCCTAGCCTTAATATTTCATATTGGGTGTTATATTAAGGACTTAAAATAAGCTAACTTGAATATCTCCCATTTTAGATGTCTAGTTTAGACATCTATGATCTACCCAAATCTCTTGGAATTTCACTTCCCCCACCCCCTCCAATTATTCTCCCTAACCCACAAGTTCAAGGTCACTCAATCCCTATTGGCAAGCAAGATCTATGTGTGATCACATCTTGGAGACGAAGTCACATATTGACAAGCCGGCAGAGTTGGGTGTCAAAATCTTGAGAAAGTTGGATGTTCAATCACTTTCTAAGTCACATAGTGAGTTCTTTTGGGACTACTATGTGACAGACCATGACTTGACCCTTAATGATCTTACCTATTTGCTTGGTACTGCTGAATTAGAAATGATTTGATGACTAGTAAAGCAAATTTGATTAGAAGATCAACTTCCCAAGCCTTCTTTTGCCAAAGGATAGGGCATTGGTTGCGAAGCTGCCTAATTTACCTGAACAATCATAAGGTTGGTAAAGTTAAAGAGTTTGACTCTACTTCGGGTAAAGTGCACTATCTAACTCTATTAAGTTCCTATTAGAGATTCTTATACATGGTGTGACCAGATCACATTTTGATGTTTTGTAGATTCGAAGAGAGGAAGCTTAAAGGAATTATATGATGATTCTGATCGTGAAGATGGATTTCGATTGCATGGTACGGTGATCAGAATTGTGAGTTGTTGCTTAAGAGTTATGATATATTGCTTAGGAATAGGTAACAACAAATTTTTCATATGCATTTGCATTGTAAGGATAAGTTTTTCCACAAGTGTTAAATAAAATATAAGGTTTTATTTTATTTATTTTAAATATCCTTACAGTGGTATTTGTGAAAAATGGTTGTTTATATGATTCCATTGATAGCAATATTGGAAAATGGATTTGATTCTTTCGGATGTGGTAGTGTCATAATTTACCAAATAAGGAAAGATTGTCATCACCCAAGTTTCAACTGGACCGAAACTTGGAATCATACAAGCTGTATGATGAATGAGAATTTTCATCATTGGAAAATTAAGTCAGGTGAAAGTACTAAGGGATTGAGTACACATTCGTGTGCGCTGGTCAAGTCCACCACAAAGATCGATAAGACTATTCATCATGATTTACTAAATTTAGTAAATATGGTTATACTTACAAGTTTAAGTATAATTCTGAAACATTGGAAAATATTCGATGTATGGCAGAACGAATGAGAAGAATCAAATTAGGCAGAAAGACAAAAGTTTCTCAAATCTGAAAAGATGGGAGATTAGTTTAATATCATGTTTTATGATCATCTTAATGATTAAGATACCATATCACAAATGATCCTCTAAGGACATCTTAGTGCTTTCTTATGGCTAAGAAGAGGAGTCTTGAATTGTTGGAATGGTTAAATCAAGAAGATGAGTCATACTTCGTTCCAAAAGCAAAGTCTTAGAGTCATACTCCAAGATTGTAACTTGAGTGGCACATCTTAAAAAAGTTTTATTAAAACTAGTAAAATGTAAGAGTAAAATGTTTTCTACTCTTGTACATTTGAAATTGGTAAGTTGTGATGTTTTGGATAAAACAGAGACCAACTTAGGCCAATTGCGTGAAGTGTTAGTTTTGATAAGAATCTGCACTATCCCTTGAATATTTGTTTTGTCAAGGAATGGTTCTTAACACGAGAGTCTTATATGTCAAGAGGACAGTGGGAGTCTTAAAGGTCTTGAAAGTTTCAAGAACTAATCAAGGATAAAATCTATAGTTCTTCACTAGCACATGACTTGAGGTTTATAACCTATCGTGTTGACATTTCTATGCCCATAACTACTCGGAAGCAATGGCAGGCCCTTGGGCTGCCACCTGGCAAGAAGTTAAGACTGCACAAGTTCAATCCATATGAATTTGGAAGTGTCACTAACCTTGTCTTGAGATTAGGGTTTTGACAAAATTCATATGGATAGGAACTCATACACCATAAAATCTAAGTGTCATAAGGTGTCTCTCCGATTCATTAAAAATGATGGAGAGGAAACGCTTTCACTAAGTAGATTTTTAGTAGATAGCAATTGTGACATTGGCATTCTCAAAGCCGTTAGTGGAGCGTGTGTGGGTAACCGACACACTAACATAGACTTGTGAGAAATGGCAAAGGTCTTAAAAATTGAGACTATGATTACGATATCCCTTTTCATAGTTCTATAAAATTGTTTAGACACACATGTGAGCTATCGAAGGAAATGGGTATGATTTTGATAAAGTTTTATCGAAGCATCTTGTATCAGAAATCTGAACTTTGGTAAGAAAGTCAATAAAGTATTGATTTCTAGAAGTCCAGCTGTTTTCTGAGTACATGTTAAAGATAGTGGTAGCATAAGTGTTATGCTAATAATCATCATGTTAGTGGGAGCATGATTATTATGTTAAGTGTTAATTATAGAAAACAAAAGGGTTTCAACTGGGAAAAGTTGTTTTGCTATAATTAATGGAGAGGAAATTATACTTCATTTCAATTCTAAAAGCTTAGATTGAGATTTCAATCATGTTTAGTCAAGTATATATATGAATTTTATGTTGGAATGGTTCGACTTAAAGAAAATTCTATATATATTGCGTTTTCAAAATTCGATTATGATTACGACATTCCTCTTCATAGTAAAATTTTGAAAACATTGCAAATAAAAAATATTGTAGCAAAAGATTGGTCTAGTATCATGTCTTTATGTGAGACATCATGAATCATGTCCCATATTCTTCGGATATAGGATCGATTGCATGTGCTGTAATATTCATCCTTTCTAAAATTTTCAAATGCTCAGGGCATTAAGAGGGGAAAAGTTTAGAATTTGATATGTCTAAAATGATTAAACAATTGTCGAGGACAATCTAAGGCTTACCAAAGATTGGAATACTCTGTAATGTCTGTTGACAAGTCTTTGTGACTTTGTAAATAGTCATTACGAGAGGATCAATGCATATAAGTTTACTATCTAACAGATTTCGTTAAATGGTAGGAATTTGGAATTCTTACATTTACGATAAAGATTTGGGATTGTGAAATGAGCATCATTGGAATCATGTTCAATTGATCTATTTCACAAAGTAAAGATCATTGATAAACATAGTGTGCGTACTTGATTTATGGCATGACTAGTGTTTAAAAAACATAGTTTACATGCTTGGAGCAAGGGACAACTATTGTTTTAATTCAAGTATAAAGTTGATTATTTGAAACATTATACAATGAATAATGAGTAATCAATATGGTGTTTAAATAAAAGGTGTTTTATTTACTCTCAAAGATGCTTGGGGCCATAGAGGATTAGTATTATTCTTGTGTTTCACTTTGCATGTTTTGACTTCCAGAATAACTAGGTTATTCTTTCTGAATGACTAAGTTATTCAAACCATCCACAGTCGATAATACGTTGGAAGTAGGTATTAAGGCAAGTCTATCATGAATCGGGTTTGTAGATGTCCAAGGTAGTGGACATAGTAAGAGTTACTACAACACTCATGAGTACTCCTGGAATAGGGATTCGAGTATTGGATTCAACCCACACTCATTTGAATCACTTCATGGATTTTATCACGAGTGATCATGAGACAATAATATCTTATATTCTTCAAACCTAGAGATATGAGTTGTTACTATGAGTTGGTTGTACATTGATTGCACGAAAACGCATTCGGTAACTCGATGTTATAAAACCTGCCTTTGTGTATGATTCAACAAGTAGTAGAACAAGCCATATGAGTCAGAATTTATCTATTCCTTTTACCTTCGGGATAAAAGCGATGTATGTGGGCCCCTCGATGGTTTGGTGATGACAAACGTAAGTGCTCGGCCGGGCCTGGACTGATTTGATTTGTTCAATTAGTCAGTCGTCATAAATCGGAAATCAGGTTACAACAAATCTACAAAGAGAATGATTATAATCCATGTCTCAGTGCATATGATATCTAGAATGGAGAAATATATGATCCCTTATCTAATGGACATGTCATTTGATTTTTTCAGAGTTTGACAGTGGATTTAAGAGCTATGATTGCTAGTCGGGATCTTGGAGTCATATTTGAATAATAGTTTTAGACTTATCCAAGTGAGAGACTGTTGGATTAGGTGTCTAAGCCCATAACTATTATTGGTATGTATTCGACCCGAGAGTAGCATGGTCCATTTGGGTTGCGTATCATGAGGACAATTTGTTAGGATGGGCTTTTGAGAAGGTTATTTATGGTTTATTAATATATTATAAGTAATAATATATAAATATGAAATCATATGTTTTAATTAGTATTGATTAAGATTAATTTGGAATTAATTTAGTGGTCGAAAGAGACTAATTAAATCTATGGGGACTAATTATGATAATTAGTTATATTTATATGTGTTGGGCTTAGGATCCATGTTGGACCAATTTTATGTTTGGATACATAAAGAGTTGGGCCACATGAACCATGGATCATAAAACCCATGGGTATGGATTTGGGTTATATACATGACCCTAGAAATCCCACATATAAATAGATACTTCATTGCCCAAAATCGCCACTTGTATCTTTTTTAGAGTTCATGGTGTCTTTTGTGTGCATGGAATTCTCTCTCTCAAGTTCATCCTTTGTCCATGGTGTGTTGTGATTCCGTTTGAGGCTTCCACGCTATTGGGGCTAAGCTCTTTAAGGCCAAATACACCAAGAATTCAAGCTCCATCAAAAGGTATGTCATGCTAACTAGTATATTATATTTTTATGTTAAATGCATGCTAGTTGTAAGATTAATACATTGGAAAACATTTGCATGTATAACTAGTGAAAACATAGATCCAAGGTATTTAGAGTTGTATGTGCACCATAGGATGTTGTAGTATACCAAAACCCAACATCAACATCATAGTTTTCAAGTCTTCCCAACTTATCGAATTAGTCACGGCGAGTGTTAGTGATTTTATGTCGACGTTCCACCAAGTAAGGGCCCTGTCGGTGAAAGTGCAAGCTGCAAATTTGACTTTCCTTGCTTCGAGACATGCACAGATCTTGAAGACAAATTTGGTCTTCTCGAACCATTGCATCAAACTGATGATGCCCCCACTTCCATTGAAAGGATCGGGTTTGCCATTTGTGAAGTCCTTATATGAACATTCTCTCGAACTCCCTTGGCTATCTCCTTGAGTGGAGTTATTAGTACCACTCCCCGTCCTCCTAGCACCGTCAATGCTGATTTGGGACATAGCAGCTGCCACTACGGCCGTAACTACAGCCTGGAAAATAGCAAGATCATACCGGGGAGGCGGCGGTGGTGGATTTGTGTTGTGTTCTGCTAACGCATCTAGCATACCTACAGGGTTGCATCTTTCTGCCATAGAGTTTAAAGACGAAATGTATGTAAGTCTTTTAGTAATGGTTATAAGTCGGGTGTCGTAGAATTAGGTTATTAGTTTTCAAGTATAGTATTTCGCGACTTTCCAATGTTTGTAAACAATTCATGATAGGAGTCTATATAAATAAGCTTATGAATTTAGTAGTAATGACTCAAATGAAGTCTTGTAATCTTTGTTCTATGTCTGATCCAATCATAAGACCACTCGATGTATACTAGTTGTGTGTAACTAAGGTTCAATAGACCGTCGAACTTAATGTGTCTGCCCTAAGCCCACAACCAAACAAGGAACGGGACCCAAGACGGACTCACCATTTCTAAGTCGATCGCCTCTTAATTACATATAACCTCGAGGTATATATTAAATAATCTCAGAGTTACCATAAGCAAATTGTGTGCAATGCTATGTTATGAATTCGGAGGTAAACTCCCAATGAAAAAAATGCATGCCAACTTTCATTAATACAATTTAGTACATGTTCTTAGGAAATTTGACCTTATAGAAGGTCTACATTATATCAATGTAACAGAAACTTTTGGCAGCACATAGACCCTTCAACTAGTGTAGCCACTTAGACGCGGGGTCAAACCTACTTGCAGGAAAGAGTAGTCCCAACACATACTCGTAAACCTAGTTTATAACAAAATGTGAGTAGTGCAAGCACTACTCGAGGCGAGTGGTATCGGATGGTCCCTTACGAGCCTTGAGACGAGGTCGACGCTCCCTGAAGCTCCGCAATCCGACGTTTGGTCGCAATCACTCTCTCCTCGAGAGCTGCGTTCCTTTCCTGGTACTCCCTTACCTCCGCCCCAAGCGGCAGTAAGGTCCTCGATGAGTTGGTCCATGGGATAGAAGTCTCTTTCCAAATCCCTAGTACGTGCATCAGTGCCTTCTGCAACAGTGTAGAGAACTCGAAGTTGATCTGCCATTTCCCTATTCTTGTCCCCCAGGTTCGTGACTTGCTAGACCGTGACGGGGAAGGCTCTATCATCCGGTCCCCCATGACCGAGGTCGTAGTAACCCTGTTGATCGCCAAATGGTGATCGTTGTCATTGTTGACGACTCCACCTCTTGATCACTGTTGCCCAATGGGGCTCAGGCCCATTGTATCCAAAACGGTTAGCAGGCACCCTAGCGATGTAAGGAGGGTTGATGACTTCCTCCTTTGGCTCCACCTCTTCTTCTTTGTCCTCCAATTCTCCTTCGAGTTCTTCTTCATCAATTTCTTCTTCCTGCTCGGGTTCTTCTTCTTTGGCCTCTTTGGGGTCTTCCTCGGTCTTCTCCTCAAATGCTTCCTCGGGATCCTCTTCCAGTTCTTCTTGTAACCAACCACCGTTTCCTTGGTTCGGAAAGTAGGGGTCTCCTGGTAAATGAAATCCTACCATGACGTCTGTACGAGAATAGGGGTGTAAGAGGCACATAATGAATATAGAAATATTGTGCTTTAGTGCATAAAATGCTCCTATAGTATTTTAAATGTTTTGTTTGATTTTTAGAGCAATTCTTGTATGTGAGTTGGTAGGTTGATAGACTTGTTGTCCACTATGACTATCCCCCGGCATATACTAGTCACTTCTCGGACGAATATAGTTGATCAGACTATATTCCTACCAGACTTGATTGCATATCCCAAGGCATAATCACTGTGCATAACTCCTCTATTTTTAACTTTCCTGTTTTCCATAGACGTGACACTATACTGGTATGCATGTATGTACTTACACTTTTTCATAAGAATAACGTTTTATTTTTAAAAGTATAATGGTAGGGAAAACATTTAATCAGAGAATCTTAGTCCCTTTGTGTTTATAGTTTGTATATCTTATGTGGTTTGATATACTACGTTCACTATAAACATTGCTCTGATACCAATCTGTCACACCCCCAAACCAAGGATGGCGGACTTCATGTATAGTATCACACGAGTATAATAGTGATCAAAGTAAATACAACCATCATAAATATAATTGAAAAAGTTACACCATAGTATTAGTTTACATGTTTCAAATTCAATTACACTATGATGACAAAAATGAAATGTTTGACGATTTAATGTCCATCCTCAAAAGCTGTTGATTTCCAATTTCACTGATTTCCTAAGAATACAAGTAATTTTGAAAAAGTGTCAACGATTAAGTTGGTGAGTTCATAAGCTTTTGGATGTAGTAATTGAAAAGCCTAGTTACTACCATATGTATAGTAGTTTCTGTTTGAAAACCTTGGTTACCACCAGCATGAATAGTAGTTTTATTACTTGAAATAAAACCGAGTTTCGTATGTCGAGTTTGGAAGCCTTTGTTTGTAAATGTAATGTACACTTTAGAAAAATCCAATATTCTCCTTATAAAGTGTTATGTAGTGTTAAATCCGAAGACCGAGAGTATGTGTGTGTTTCGTACTTATAACGATGTATGCATTTTTAAATAGATAAAATCCCTTTTTAAAATAGAAATTCCCGTAAACTATATGTTTCGTTATCTCCCTATGTGAGTCGCTTAACCATACTATAACAGAGATGCTTGCTGCGACGTTCTTCAGGCGTGGGAAATGAAATGACCTTTGTCACCCTCGATCGGCCGATCGGGATGTCGTAGCAACATGGGTGCGGGTTGTCAATCCCAATATAGATCTATACACAATTATCACGCTCTCCCTACAAGATACTCTGGTTATAACTATTCAGGAATTTTAACGTGTACTCTAAGAGTACAATGAAGACGTGTCTCACAATTTACGATAACGAGTTTACATGTAGCATGCGTGTAAAACCTTTTGTATGGTGGAATTGAAATCCCCTTTAGTGTAGTATGCTTGAAATTTGAAATTCATAAACTATACCTATTATAATTTAGAGTAAATTACATGAATGGTCCCTATGGTTTAGGGTAATTTGCGTGTTTGGTCCCTAACTTATTTTTTTAACTCGGAAGGTCCCTACAGTTTGTTTTTGTTACGCGCTTGGTCCCCGTCTTACCTAAAAAGACTATTTTTCCCTTGATTTTTTAATTTATTTAAATAAACACACCCCCACCTCCACCCCTCACACCTTACCTTACATACCCCACCATTTTTTCCCTATTTAAATAATAGTCTTTTTAGGTAAGATAGGGACCAAACGCATAATAAAAACAAACAGTAGGGACCAAGTCCGTAACAAAAACAAACAGTAAGGACTTTCTGAGTTAAAAAAAATAAGTTAGGGACCAAACTCGCAAATTACCCCAAACCATAGGGGCTATTCGTGTAATTTACTCTATAATTTATCATGTGGTAAGTGGAAACTCGTTTGTATTGAGACTTAAACCTTTTTATGTGTAAGTAGTGTGTTTAGCAAAGCATCACTATACTTCTTATGTTTCATCTTGTATGTTTGCAATGATAAAGAACTCTTACAATTAAGTGAGTAATTTCTGTTATTTAAATGTAATTTAATAGAAAACACATGTAAAATATGAAGTCATCAAAGATAAACACTTTGCTCAACATGTTACAAAGTGTTATGAAGGTTGTAAGTTGTTAACTAGTTTTTAACTTTTCTGCATTGTTTTAGAAAAATCACAGAATAATCATACGAAGTCAAAAATTGAATCCGTAAAATCTGAGAGTTTGGAAAATGTGTTTAGTTTATTCATATTTTTTATTGTGATTTTTAAAAGTTTCTAACTTGTGCTTAAACGTTCATATTCACAGACTGGTCCTAATTCGTTTCTGAAATGATATGCGGTTTTCTAAAAATCGCCATAAATTGTAGAAAAATCGTATGGAGATGTGCAAGTAGTCATTAGAAATTTATAAACCTTAGCTACTAGCATATAAAACAGGTTTAAAAGATATTAAGGTTAAGATGGTCAAAACAGTCCATGAATAGGACTCAACTTCTCTGTGAAAAGCTGAAGTATAAGTTTGGGTTATGATAAGGTGATTTAACTTGTATTCCCGCCCCCCCCCCCCCCCTAAAACTTGAAGAAAACATGAAAATGTAGGGGTTTGACTCACTTTTAGTGATTTTCTTAGATGAATGCTGAAGAAAAGAGGTTTCCAAGTCAAGAACACTTGGTAAATGCTTGGAGAGTTGAAGATCTAAGAACAAACATGGCGATATTTGTTACGAGAGATTCATAATTTGAGTAAATGTGTGAAGAATGTTCAAATGTAGGATGAAAAATACTTAACAAGAGAGAGAGAGAGAGAGAGAGAGAGATTGAGAGAGATAGAGCGAGAGAGATTGAAAGAAACTTTCTTTGTGACCTTTGCGAGTCTTTAACTTTGAAATGCAAGGTTTGTAAACCCCGTTTTTGCCTTGTTATGAGTGTTATACGCCCCTGAAGGGTATGTAATAGTATTTTATCGAGTAGTTACATCATTTACCCTGATTAGGGTTTACGTTTTTGAAACACATGAAAACTCTAAGTAATACTTTTGTATTAAGATAGTGTTTTACACTAGTAACATAATGTAAACCTTAACATACAAGGGTTAATTGAGTTGACCAGTTCGACTTGTTAACTTTATTTGACTTTAACTTGACCAGAAAGTGACGGTTGTCACACTCAACTCCAAGAATGGTCTCAAAATAAGTTAATAATGGCCATAACTTCTAAAATAAGAGATCTAGAAGAAGGGATGCGCAAGATAATGACTTTATACCTCCAAGTGGCTATAACAACACTGAAAATTCCGGATCTAAAGCTTCTTCGTTCAATCTTTCGGCACCAACTGCAAGCTCCTTCAAGAAAAGCAGCAAAGAACACTCGTTAAGCTCACAAACACACAAAATGGGGAAAAAAGTACGATTAGGGTTTTCTTGGGACTGAGGGGTCGATGAGGGAGGCCACAAATGATTCATAAGTTCTTTTAATAGGGTGGAAAACCCTGAAAATTAGGGTTTCATAAACAGTCGTCAACTCGATAACCGAAGTAGGAAAATTATATAACCGCAATCTCCAAATGAAGATGTTCAACTTGATAGGAACCCAATTATTCCATCTAGTTTCACATCCACCAGTGAACATCATCCCATTATCGAAAAAAGCATGAGCTGGAGAGATAGAGAAAGAATCAGACACATCAATAGTTCAACCCAAACGATAAGAAAATGACCGAAGATTTTTGAAGAAGATTTGGAGAGCATCTTGGCTTGGACCAGGGAGGGACGTCGGGATCCAGAGATTCTTCGGTAGTTAGCTTCTGTTGGAGGTAAAAGATGCTAACTTGATCATTCTTTGTGTAGATCTTAGTTTTTTTGGCTTTTGAGCATTCTAACACTCCTAAGTGTAGAAGCAACCATAAATACCTTGGATCTATGTTTTCTCTATTATACATGCAAATATGAACTTTCCAAGGTATTCATCTGTAACGCCTGTGTTTTTGGGCTTGCCATTTTTACAATGTAATAGTCTAGGTTAACCTTTGTAACCCTCCTAAGTGTAGAAGCAACCATAAATACCTTGGATCTATGTTTTCTCTATTATACATGCAAATATGAACTTTCCAAGGTATTCATCTGTAACGCCTGTGTTTCTGGGCTTGCCATTTTTACAATGTAATAGTCTAGGTGAACCTTTGTAACCCGTTTTGAAATAATAAAAGTGTATTATTTGAGTATTATGTGTTTTGTGCTTAATTGCTTAATTATGTGGTTTGATTAATTAAGAATAAAAATAAGCGTCAAAATTAAAGTGTAAAATTAACTTGATATCTTTGGTTAATGTTGTAGTAGTTGAAACGAGGTTTCCGAATATATTTAGAATGCCCAAATCTGACTTCGTATGAGGAAGTTATGATTTATCGAAGTTTCAGCTTAGCGGTATGCAGCCTGAAATACTCGATTTGAGATCGAGCGGTTTTTAGCCGAAGCAATCTAAACGAGGATCGAAGGTCTCGTTGTTGGTATCGAAGCGATGAAGAGTTAGGCGAGAACGGACGTCAAACGAAGAAGTTATGAATTTATAACGAAGTTTTTCTGTGCCGACCTATTAAAAATAAATAATAAAAATAAAGTTAAAATTAGCCGACGGAGTCTAAACAAAAGTTGTAGAGCGTAGTCTCACCTTCGCGTGGATATAAAGAACGTCGAAAACGGAGTTCATATGAAGAAGATATGAATTTCCGAATTTTATTAAATATTTTGTATTTAAATTTAATCTTTAATTCGAATGATTATCCGAAGGAGTCACCGATCTGATCCGAAGTACGCCCCGCGTACAACGAAGCATGATGCACCTCGCACTCGAGTTCTTCGGATGACGAACGCCATGACGTTTCGGAGCAGTACGCCCCACGTACTCCGAGGCTCCAGCCTCCTATAAATAGGATGCGAGGGCAACCGAGTTCTTTTGCTATTTTCTCTCTTCTCTCTCCCGTTTTACATCGATTTGCGTGCCAGAATTACCCCAAAGCCCCGATAATATTCTCGAGCCCCGAGGCAAGTCCCGAGATCTCGTATATCCCGAGAAGTGCGGTTCTCGAGCCGAAGCTCTGCCCGCGAGAAGTTCGATTTTTGTGAAGATCTTCTAGATCTGCTGAGGATTACTACTTCTGCAAGTCATAGTGCTGTCCGATCATCTTCTGATCAAGTGAGTGTATACTACCTTTCATAAACACGATAATAATACAAGTATGGTTTGAGTGTATTAAGTATATTGTTTTTATATGTGTGAATGTGTATTCACTTTCTTCTATCTCATAGATATGATTATTCTCTATGAAATACGTGTTATGTGTGTGTGTGCCTCATCTGTTATGTGGAATGTGTATTGATTAAGGCATGCTATACAGGTTTTTAAACTATGTATAAAAATGTATATTTTTATCTACTAATATGTTGGGTAGAACATGGGTAGATAGTTGGTGTGTAATAAACAGATGAGAGGCCTCGTTGTTGTTTGATTTAGTCATCTAGCGGAGTTTAGATGACGACCACGGACTTTTCTAGACAGTCTTGTGGAAACATTAGCAGGTTCGCCACCTGTAGGTGTTAATGAACTTGGGTGTTCATTCGCTGTACTCCATCCCCCTCATGGTTGCCTTATTTGACTTATATTGCTGAGGAAACCCCGAAGCATGTGTTGTCACCCCGATGAAATATTCTTAGACTAGGTCCCTTATGCTAGTTGTTTTAGGGACATAAAGTGAGAATAACGGGAATCGGTAATTGGGTTATTGTTGGTTGGTGGAAATTAAATATGATTATTTATTGTTGGTTGAAAACCCTATATGCTCACCAAGCTCCCAAGCCTAACCCACTCAGTTTTAATTTGTATTACAGGAAGTGGCACGAGGGCATAAGATGGATGAACCATCAAGTTGTTTTGTTTACAAGTCTGCATATGTATATATTTGTTGAATGTCTTGTAATGTTATTGTTTATGCATATTGGTCTGTATCGGAACATGACACCCCGAGTTTTGATTATATAATGAAAAAAATACATTTCTTTTATGAAATGCTTTGGTAAACATTGTTTTATCATGTTTTGTTTTTGGGAACAAATTCCGCAACCCTTTCAAATCAAAAGGATTTACTCTGAAATTATTTTTAAAGCATAAATGAAAATCATGTTTTGTTTTTTGGGAACAAATTCCGCAACCCTTTCAAATCAAAAGGATTTACTCTGAAATTATTTTTAAAGCATAAATGAAAATCGGTCTTTTCTGGCCGAGATTTTGGGGATGTCACAGTTGGTATCAGAGCATTAGTTTAAGCGAACTAGGAATTTGTAGGATTTCTAGACTTAAACTTAGAATGCTAGGTGAAGTTTTGAGATGTGTGTCTGTTATGTTTTAGACATGAGCACTGGTTTATTTTAGGAAAGTTGCCTAAAATGCTTTTATGTGCTAAATGTTATATGTTGCCATATATGATATTATTTGTTCGGATCTATGGTCTGTTGCCGACCGGATCTAGAAACCTTATGTGTGTAGGATTCTAAGCGTACGTCTACGATATTAGAACTAGCATGTAAACGTTTCGGAGTGATAAGGATGATTTGAATATTTATCGTGATTGAGGATCTAATTTCACCTTATTCGGTGTGTAGATCAAAATGGTGAGAACAAGAAGTGGAGATGGAAATGCTGACGAAAACAGGAATCAACCACCAGTGATTGAACAAATACATGTCGTAGCAGCAGCACCTGAGCCAATAACCATGGCTGGTGTGCAAATGATGATTCAGACGATGTTGGATCGTCAGATGGATGAAACTAGACGGTTGCTTCAACAGAATCGTGAAGAACTGTCAATTCGTGTGGAAGAGCCTGAATTAAATGAAGGGCACTCGGAAGATGGAAACTTCAGTGGATCTGTTAGTCAAGCCAACCCACCGATAGTTAGGCAAAACAACCATGATGGAAGGAATGATGGAATGGGTTGCAAGTACAAGGACTTTCTAACTTGCAAACCATCGACCTTCAATGGAAAGGAGGATCCGATTGGAGTTATGGATTGGATCTCCGAAATGAAGTTAGCCTTCATGACTTGTGGCTGCAGAGGCAAGTTGCAGACTATCTATGCAGTGCGACAATTCCGAGGTGCAGCCGTTCGTTGGTGGAACACTCTAGGGAAGACCTAAAGCCCTAATGAGCCACTGCAATTGTCATGGGCAGAGTTCTTGGTGCAGTTCAAGCGCAAGTTCTGCTCGGCTCAAAATCTGTTGGAACTAGATAACAAGTTTCTGACATTGATGAAAGGCAGCATGTCAGTTGATGAATACACCAACAACTTCACCGATAAGATGGAGTTTGCCTTACGTATCGTCCCAGACGAGCTGACAAAGGTGGACCGGTATGCGAAGGGACTCCCATGGGAGTATGAGGTGCCAGTACGTCAAGCACATACTCTAGAGGTAGCTATCTGGGCTGCCAAGTCTGTTGAGAACATGATAAAGGGGAGAACCACCGACAAGGTTGAGGTTGGTGAGAAAAGAAAGTTTGAGGGAACATCTGGTTCCGGTAAGAAAAGCAAATTTTCGAAATCTGATTCGAAAAAAATTTGGTGGAGGAAAAGGAGGAGAAGCGAAGTGGTGTGATAAGTGTAAGAAGAAGCACTTTGGGAAATGTAGCGAGGATGTAACCTGCTACAAGTGTGGAAAGGTTGGACATTTTGCCAATGAGTGTCCGAACAACAAAAGGGTGTGTTTTGGTTGTAATGAAGAGGGGCATATTTTGAAAGATTGTCCGAAGAAGAAGGAGGCAGCTAGGCCCAACATTCCACCAAAGCCGAAGGCGAGAGCCTTCTAGATGAAACTTGAGGCCGCGAAAGATGAAGCTGATGTCGCTTCAGGTACCTTTCTCGTAAACGAATTACCTGCTCAAATTTTGTTTGATTCTGGAGCCAACTACTCCTTTATTTCACATGAGTTTGGTAGAAAGCTAGATTTGCCTGTTGATAGACTAGATAATGCTTTATTAGTCGAAGTTGCTAGTGGCAAGTTTGTACCTGTTAGCCATCGTATGAAAGACGTCTTAATCGACCTTAATGGGAATAAGTTTCACGAGGAATTATTGCCTATCGAACTTAATGGTTTCGACATCGTGTTGGGAATGGATTGGCTTAGCTCCAATGATGCCGAAATATTGTGCAAGAAGAAGATAGTTAAAGTAAACCCGCCTGGGAAAGATTCGTTTATGGTGTATGGGGACAAACGCAGAGTAAATTCTGGAATCATTTCCCTAATGAAAGCTAGAAAGTGTTTGACCAAGGGATGTACATCATATTTAGCATTCGTGATTGATGCTAAGAAGGAAAAGAAGGTGATGCAGAGTATTCCAGTGGTGTGTGATTATCCGGAAGTATTTCCCGAAGATCTTCCTGGATTACCACCTGATAGACAAGTGGAGTTCAGAATTGACTTGTTACCAGGGACCACGCCAATAGCAAAAACACCTTATCGATTAGCACCGACGGAGATGAAGGAGCTGATGATGCAACTTCAGGAGTTGTTGGACAAAGGTTTCATTAGACCTATTTCATCACCCTGGGGATCTCCAGTGTTATTCATGAAGAAGAAAGATGGAAGTATGAGAATGTGCATCGATTACAAGGAGCTGAATAAGGCAACAATAAAGAATAGATATCCGTTGCCGAGGATTGATGACCTATTTGATCAATTGCAAGGTTCGAGCTATTTCTCGAAGATCGATCTTAGGTCAGGATATCATCAACTAAAAGTAAGAGAGCAAGATATCGAGAAGACTGCATTCAGAACTAGATATGGACACTACGAGTTCTTGGTTATGTCGTTTGGACTAACCAATGCTCCAGCAGCATTCATGGATTTGATGAATAGGGTTTGTAATCCGTTCCTTGATAAATCTATGATTGTGTTCATAGACGACATTCTGATTTACTCAAAAAGCCAGGAGGAGCATGGAAGACACTTGCGAGAAGTGTTAGAAGTCTTGAAGCAGGAGAAGTTGTATGCAAAGTTCTCTAAGTGTGATTTTTGGATTCGTGAAGTCCAATTCTTGGGTCACGTGGTCAACCAAGAAGGGATAATGGTTGATCCAGCGAAGATCGAAGTTGTAATGAAGTGGGAACAACCGAAAAGTCCCACGGAGATTCGAAGCTTTTTAGGATTAGCCGGATATTACGAAGGTTTATCCAAGGCTTTTCTTCGATTGCTACTCCATTGACAGCTTTGACCCATAAAGGAGCTACTTATGCTTGGAGTGATAAGCATAAAGAGGCATTCGAGAAGCTAAAGAAGAAGCTATGCGAGGCACCGATACTTTCTCTACCCGATGGAGTTGAAGACTTCGCTGTTTATAGCGATGCGTCTGGGGTTGGATTGGGTTGTGTTTTAACCCAAAGAGAAAAGGTGATAGCATATGCGTCTCGACAGCTAAAAGAGCATGAAAAGAATTACCCGACTCATGATTTGGAGTTGGCAGCGGTAGTTTTCGCTCTGAAAATATGGAGGCATTACCTCTATGGCACGAAGTGCAAACTTTTCACTGATCATAAGAGTCTCCAATATCTCTTTAATCAGAAAGAATTGAATATGAGGCAACGACGCTGGCTAGAGTTACTCAAGGACTACGACTGTGAGATACTTTACCATCCCGGTAAAACTAATGTTGTTGCTAATGCTCTCAGTCAGAAAGTCAATCTTGAAAGGAAAAGGCCAAGAGCGTTGAGAATTGAAGTTGTCTCGACCATTGTGGAAAGTATAAAGAAATCTCAAAGCGAAGCTTCTGAAAAGAATGACCGAAAGGAGGAACGTTTGGGCAAAACGTTGGTGTTCGGTGTAAACAGTCATGGACTGAAGGTGTTCCAAGATCGGATTTGGATACCTAAGACACGAGGAGTCAGAGATCTTCTAATGGAAGAAGCTCACAAGACCAGGTACTCGATTCATCCCGGTAGCGCTAAAATGTATAGGGACCTGAAACCCTACTACTGGTGGCCGACGATGAAGCTTGATGTTGCAAAATATGTGGCCGAGTGTGTGACTTGTGCGAGAGTCAAGACACAACATCAGAAACTGTACGGGAGTTTAGAACCATTGTCTGTGCCTATGGGTAAGTGGGAAGACATTGCTATGGATTTTGTCACTAAACTGCCCAGAACAAAGAATGGTCACGACATGATTTGGGTGGTCGTTGATCGATTCACTAAGAGTGCGCATTTCATAGCAGCCAAGGAGAAATGGTCTATGGAGAAGCTTGCGAATTCTTACGTGAAGGAAATTGTGAGGCTTCACGGTGTTCCGTTAATGATTGTGTCGGATCGTGATAGCCGTTTCACCTCGAGGTTTTGGAAAAGTCTACAAGAGGAATTGGGTACCAAGTTATGTTTAAGTACAGCTTACCATCCGCAGACTGATGGTCAGAGTGAAAGAATAATACAAACACTTGAAGATATGCTGAAAGCATGTACCCTGGAATTCCTAGGTAACTGGGATGAACATTTACCATTGGTAGAATTTTCCTATAATAATAGTTTTCACTCGAGCATTAAGGTGGCACCTTATCAAGCTTTGTATGGACAGAAGTGTCGTACGCCGTCTTGTTGGCTTGAGGCTGAGGAAAAGCAGTTTATGGGACCGGAGATGGTTCATCAAACTGCTGAAAAGTTGAAAATAATTAGGGAAAGAATGTTAACAGCTCAGGATCGTCAAAAGAGCTATGCTGACAAGAAGCGAAGACCGATGACTTTTGAAATTGGAGATTCGGTTTTGCTTAAAGTCTCGCCGTGGAAGGGACTTATAAGATTTGGTAAAAGGGGAAATTTGAGTCCAAGGTTTATTGGACCGTTTAAAGTTCTTCAGAGGATTGGGAACCAAGCTTACAAGCTCGATTTACCCGAAGAACTAAATGGAATTCACAACACTTTTCATGTGTGTTATTTGAGGAAGTTCACGGGAGAAGTTCCCGATATAATTCCAATTTCGTAATTGAGAATTGATGAGAACAAAAGGTTGATTGAAGAACCAGAGGCAATTGTTGACCGAAAGACTAAGAAGTTGCGATGCAAAATGGTTGGGTTAGTGCTTGTCCGATGGAAACACACGAATGGGCCGAATCTCACCTGGGAGACGGAGAGTGACATGTTGAGTCGCTATCTGCATTTGTTTGTTGATGTGTGATTCCGGGGACGGAATCATTCTAAGGTGGAGAGAATTGTAACGCCTGTGTTTCCGAGCTTGCCATTTTTAGCAATGTAATAGTCTAGGTTAACCTTTGTAACCCGTTTTGAAATAATAAAAGTGTATTATTTGAGTATTATGTGTTTTGTGCTTAATTGCTTAATTATGTGGTTTGATTAATTAAGAATAAAAATAAGAGTCAAAATTAATGTGTAAAATTAACTTGATATCTTTGGTTAATGTTGTAGTAGTTGAAACGTGGTTTCCGAATATATTTAGAACGCTCAAGTCTGACTTCGTATGAGAAGTTATGATTTATCGAAGTTTCGACTTAGCGGTATGCAGCCTGAAATACTCGATTTGAGATCGAGCGGTTTTTAGCCGAAGCAATCTAAACGAGGATCGAAGGTCTCGTTGTTGGTATCGAAGTGATGAAGAGTTAGGCGAGAACGGACGTGAAACGAAGAAGTTATGAATTTATAACGAAGTTTTTCTATCCCGGCCTATTAAAAAAAAATAATAAAAATAAAGTTAAAATTAGCCGACGGAGTCTAAACGAGAGTTGTAGAGCGTAGTCTCACCTTCGCGTGGATATAAAGAACGTCGAAAACGGAGTTCGTATGAAGAAGATATGAATTTACGAAGTTTATTAAATATTTTGTAATAAAATTTAATCTTTAATTCGGATGAATATCCGAAGGAGTCACCGATCTGATCCGAAGTACGCCCCGCACACTCGTGTACGCCCCGCGTACAACGAAGCATGATGCACCTCGCACTCGAGTTCTTCGGATGACGAACGCCATGACGTTTCGGAGCAGTACTCCCCGCGTACTCCGAGGCTCCAGCCTCCTATAAATAGGATGCGAGGGCAGCCGAGTCCTTTTGCTATTTTCTCTCTTCTCTCTCCCGTTTTGCAACGATTTGCGTGCCAAAATTACCCTGAAGCCCCGGTAATATTCTCGAGCCCCAAGGCAAGTCCCGAGATCCCGAAGATCCCGAGAAGTGCGGTTCCCGAGCCGAAGCTCTGCCCGCGAGAAGTTCGATTTTTGTGAAGATCTTCCAGATCTGCTGAGGATTACTACTTCTACAAGTCGTAGTGCTGTCCGATCATCTTCTGATCAAGTGAGTGTATACTACCTTTCATAAACACGATAATAATACAAGTATGGTTTGAGTGTATTAAGTATATTGTTGTTTATATGTGTGAATGTGTATTCACTTTCTTCTATCTCATAGATATGATTATTCTCTATGAAATACGTGTTATGTGTGTGTGTGCCTCATCTGTTATGTGGAATATGTATTGATTAAAGCATGCTATATACAGGTTTTTAAACTATGTATAAAAATGTATATTTTTATCTACTAATATGTTGGGTAGAACATGGGTAGATAGTTGGTGTGTCATAAACAGATGAGAGGCCTCGTTGTTGTTTGATTTAGTCATCTAGCGGAGTTTAGATGACGACCACGGACTTTTCTAGACAGTCTTGTGGAAACATTAGCAGGTTCGCAACCTGTAGGTGTTAATGAACTTGGGTGTTCATTCGCTGTACTCCATCCCCCTCATGGTTGCCTTATTTGACTTATATTGCTGAGGAACCCCCGAAGCATGTGTTGTCGCCCCGATGAAATATTCTTAGACTAGGTCCCTTATGCTAGTTGTTTTAGGGACATAAAGTGAGAATAACGGGAATGGGTAATTGGGTTATTGTTGGTTGGTGGAAATTAAATATGATTATTTATTGTGGGTTGAAAACCCTATATGCTCACCAGGCTCCCAAGCCTGACCCACTCAGTTTTAATTTGTATTACAGGAAGTGGCGCGAGGGCATAAGATGGATTAACCATCAAGGTGTTTTGTTTACAGGTCTGCATATGTATATATTTGTTGAATTTCTTGTAATGTTATCGTTTATGATTATTGGTTTGTATCGGAACATGACACCCCGAGTTTTGATTATATAATGAAAAAAATACATTTCTTTTATGAAATGCTTTGGTAAACATTGTTTTATCATGTTTTGTTTTTGGGAACAAATTCCGCAACCCTTTCAAATCAAAAGGATTTACTCTGAAATTATTTTTAAAGCATAAATGAAAATCATGTTTTGTTTTTGGGAACAAATTCCGCAACCCTTTCAAATCTAAAGGATTTACTCTGAAATTATTTTTAAAGCATAAATGAAAATCGGTCTTTTCTGGCCGAGATTTTGGGGATGTCACATCATCCTAACTAGCATAATAACATTGATTCAAAAGAATATATCAAGTTAGAATTACATACCTCTTTGATGTAGATTGTCTTCATGAAGTTTGAGTGCCTAGTGCCCCAAGTGTGACACCTCAAATGGTTCACACAACATCATATGCACTTGGAAAGACTTGAGAGAATTCTACACTTCATGAAAATCGGCTAGCCCTTTCTATTCATACATAGTGGCGGATTTTTCCCAACAATATGATCTTTATATAGTGTCACAATTAGGGTAAAACCCAATTGTCATGGCTTTCCATTTCCTTGGATCCATGGGTTCAAATACACCATGGAGCATCCTATGGGTTTTAGCCCAACTTGATAATCCGTGGAGCATTAGCCCACTATACAAGTAAGGATGATTTACACAATCAACCCATATATTTAATTAGTTTTCTTTTGATCACTTAATTAATTTTTGATCAATACTAATTAAATAATCATATTAATATATTAGAACTTAATATATTAACCAACCTTAAGTGTTATTTCTCTCATTATAGTCTATCCAAATGCATGATGCCATGCAACCCAAATGGACCATGCCGGGTCGGGTCAAGTCTTACCAATTATAGTTATGGACTTAGACGTTAATCCAATAGTCTCCCACTTGGATAAGTCTAAAACTATTATTGCGTATCACTTCAGGAACCGATCGGGAATCGTAGCTCTCAAAGGCTTCTGTCGAACTCTGACCTTGTCGATGAACTCTAACCTTTGTCAATGACTTGTCCATTAGATAAGGGATCATATATTCCTCCATTCTAGATATCATATGGACTGAGACATGGATTATGATCATTCTCTCTTTCCATTTGTTGTTTCCCGATTTCCGATTTATGACGACTGACTAATTGAACAAATCAAATCAGTCCTGGCCGGTCGAGCACTTACATTTGTCATCACCAAATCATCGAGGGGCCCACATATATCGCTTTTATCCCGAAGGTAAAAATGAATGGATAAACTTCGACTCATATGGCTTGTTCTGCTACTTGTTGAATCATACACAACGACACGTTTTATAACATCAAGTTACCGAATGCATTTTCGTGCAATCAATGTACAACCAACTCATAGTAACAACTCATATCTCTAGGTTTGAAGAATATAAGATATTATCATCTCATGATCACTCGTGATAAAATCCTTGAAGTGATTCCAATGAGCGCGGGTTGAATCCAATACTAAGAAATTATGAGCACCCATGAGTGTTGTAGCCCTTTGGCCAACATCTTAGACCTCTACAAGCCAACCCATGACAGTCTGATTTCATATCTACTTCCAACATATGACCAACTGTGGATGGTTTGAATAACTTAGTCATCCAGAACAATGACCTAGTTATTCTGGAAGTTAAAACATGCAATGTGAAACACAATAATAATTGAATCCAATATGGTATCAAAACCTATAAACATAAATAAAACACCTTTTAATTATCACCATATGATTACACATTATTCATTGTATACTGTTTCAGCTATCAACTTTATTCTTCAATTTAAAACAATAGTCGTCACATGCTCCAAGCATGTACACTATGTTTTCTAAACACTAGTAATGCCATACACCAAGTATGCATACTACGTTTGTCTATGATCTTTACTTTGTGAAATAGATTAATTGAACATAACTCCAGTGATCCTCTTTTCACAGCCCCAAATCCTTACTACAAATGCAAGAATTCCAAATTCATGCCATTTACTGAAATCTGTTAGATTCTAAACTTATATGCATTGATCCTCTTGTAATGATTATGCACAAAGTCAGAAAGACTTGACAACAATCATTATAGATCATTCCAAAGGAGATCAGATCCTTGGAAACATCCTTCTTGCATTAAGTTTCCTAATCTTACACAGATTGAATAATTTCTAACTTTGAAACATTTCCATATTCCATTTTGACTATCACTTCTGAACAAGAGTTGCCTCCTTACAGATTATGTCAATATGGTCCTTCTAGAATTATCACTATACTTCCAACTGTCCTTAAGCAACCAATCTTTGGTAAACCTTAGATTGTCCTGTACAATTGTTTAATCCTTTTAGTCATATCCAATTCTAGACATTTTCCCATCTTAATGCCCCAGGAATTTGGAAAATTTTAGAAATGATGAATATAGCACATGTAATCGATCCTATATCCGAAGCATATGGGACAGGATTCATGATGTCTCACATAAAGACTAAACCAGTCTTTTGCTATAACATTTCCATTTCTATTTGCCAAGTTCTCATAATTCAGATTATGAAAAGGGATGCCGTAATCATAATCGAATTTTAGAACGCAAATAATGGACCCATATACATAATTTCCTTATGTTGAGCCATTCCAACATGAAATTCATATATATATATATATATATATATATATATATATATATATACTTGACTAAATACGATTAAAACCTCAATCTAAGCTTTTAGATTTGAGATGAAGTATAATTTCCTCTCCCTTAATTATAGCAAAACAACTCTTTCCCAATTGAAACCTTTTGTTTTCTATAATTAACATTGCTAACTTGCAATACTTATCATAATTATCATGCTCCCACTAACATGATGAATATTAGCATAACACTTATGCTCCCACTAGCTTTGACATGTACTCAGAAACCAATACTTTATTGACTTTCTTACCAAAGTTCAGATTTCTGATACTAGATTGCTTTGATAAAACTTTATGAATATCATACACCTTATCTTAGATTGCTCACAGGTGTGTCTAAACAATTTTAAGAACTATGAAAAGGGATGTCGTAATCATAGTCTTGATTGTTTAGACCTTTGCCACTTCTCACAAGTCCATGTTAGTGTGTCGGTAAACCACACATGCTCTACTAACGACTTTGAGAATGAAAATATCACAATTGTTATCTAGCTAAAATCTACTTAGTGAAAGTGTTTCCTCACCATCATTTTCACGAATCAGAGAGAAACCTTATGA